>NW_020837972.1:16800519-16808686 GCF_003676395.1 Aethalodelphis obliquidens | reverse complement strand
AGGGAGGAGGGGGAATAGCAATGGTAGAAATCACCACCCTCAAAACAGCGCTGAACATGGTGATAATATCCCCATTTAACAGACGGAGAAACTGAGACTCAGGGAAGGGAAGGGACTTGCCTCAGGTCATACAGCAAGTAGTAGGGGAGGTGGGATTTGAATCCAGGTCTTTCTGCTCTTGTCTGAGCAAGGCAGCAGGATTACAGGGGGGTGTGAGGTTGAGCACAAAAATGGGGGATTTTAAAACAGATGCCAGACAAGGAGAGAAAGAGGGTGGCCTGCCAGACAAGACAGGGGGAAAGATGAGGGAAGGGGTCTCCCAGGGGAAGTTTGAGATGCTGCAATGATAGTTTGGGGGCCTAGGAGTGCACTGGTTAAAATAATGTGAACGTGAGAGGACTTATCATCTTCATTTCACCCTACGACTCACCATCAGTAGATCTGGTAGGGAATTTTGTTTGTTTACTTGTTTAGGGTTTTTATATTTCTTCCCATTAGTGAAGCACTGAACATATTAAAACACCAGAAGCAGCAATGAAGTGCTAATTCGTTTATAATGATCTTTTGTCCCTGAAACAGATTAAACTAAAATTCTAAGAAGCCTGGACTCTGGCCATGCACAGGAAAGCTACTGGGAAGTGGGTGCTTTTTTTTTTTTTTTTAAATCTCTACTAGTGCAGATCCCAAGATGATTGAGAAGAGGACAAAAACAAAAAAAGGAAGACTCTGTTCTCTCACCAGGGTGTTGCTTGCCCCATCAGTCCAGGTAACAGGCTAGTGTCCAAGAATTAAGCAGCTCATTCTGGGGATGTGATCAGGAGGTTCTTTTCAAGGGGAGAGCTCACCTCCAGCTTCTAAATTCCCAAGATCTGCCCTCTTAGGTGAAGGCAGAGGTGAAGGTCAGAGCTGCAAATGCAAACTGAAACCCCCGCGGTTCCAAAGCGGATTAACCTGGCTGTTCTTGCTCCTATTCAGGTTAAGGGGCGAAGCTTCGATGTCTGCACAGAAGAAGGATGTGCACGTGGCAGACAGTAAGGGGTTTGCTTTTACTGGGAGCCATGAATCAGGTTCGTTCTTTTAGGAAGCTTGGTGTCTCCCAGCTGCTTTTACCCAGCTCCTCAATGGGACCCTGGCTGAGAGGCAGGGGCTTGGAGAAGGTGGTCAGGCAAGGAACTGGCTCTGCCCTGGGGCTGCTCGCTGAATATGGGGAGATGAGAGGACCACCACAGTGGGTGCCCCCTTTTTTAGTAACAAAGATCCTGAGCTCATAAGCAAATGCCTTTATAAGGAAGAAGAGACAAAAGGAAATGATTAATTTGCTGAGTCCTCATCTCTGTGCTGTGTGCGTTACATATATCAGCCTACCTGATCCTTACAAGGATCCTGTAAAAGTCCCTGTTTTTACCCCCATGTACCCTCATTTCACAGACAAGGAATCCAAAGATCAGAGCTGCTAAGAAACCTGCCCTCGGGCCCACAGCTAGCAGAGAGTAGGCTTCAGATTTGAACCCTTGTCTCTTTGACTTCAAAGTCTGTGTCTCTCTGATGCTCAACCATGCAATTCTCCAGCCTCGCCCTAGGCAGAGATTCTCAGCTCAGGGCAGGGGGGTGAGAAGAGTAGACTGAAAATACACATTTCAAACGATACTCTTACTATTTCTGTAACACACTCTTTGGAGATTCAGGCTAGATCTCTCTAACTGGTGTGAATTTGCAGGCGGCGACAGGGTGAGAAGTAACTCATGGGGCCCGGGTGAACGAGGTGGAATCACATGGTCTCACCTGCAAATACCATGGGTCCCTGGGACAGAACAGTAACCTTTTGTCTGCACATTAATATGAGCGGGTGTCGCAGGGAGCACGCCAAAGGCAATGCCTGAGTCTTGGCTGTCTTTGTACCCGCAGGCCTAGCACAGTGCCTGGCATGTTGTAGGGGTTTAATACCTGTCTGCTGTTCCTGAGTGAAAAGAAGGGGTCTCCACTTGACACCCTTCTTATGGGGCCAAGCTTCTCGCCGCATCACGTACCTTAAATTGATTTCCCACTGCACCACCGACCGGTCCTGCCCTCCTGCTGTGAAGGTGTAGCGGCCGTCATAGGAAACGTCCATTCCAGCCGCCCCGCTGGGGTGGCATATAAGAGCAGATGTCTTATGTGGGTTGCCATCAACTGGTAAGATCTGAAGTCCAACCTAGAAAGGAAGATGTAACTAGATATTCAGACTCAGATAACCGGGACCCAGGCCGGGCCTGGCAGGGTCACCTGTAACCTCCAGATCTGTTTAAGGGAAGGACCTGTGTATCTAGAACCAGACATCTCAGTGTGTGAGAGCTGCATTTCACATGGCTGGGGCTTCGCATACACTGTGCCCTGCACGGTGGTCCCTTGGGAGAAGAGACACAGGTTCCACCAGGGACACAGAAAGGAAGCTTCCCTCCTATCTTCATGGTCACATGTCCAGGCTTTTCCAGGACAATTCTGGCATCTTATGATTTTACGCCTTCCCATATAGATTAGTCATCAAATATACAACTAAGTGTAACTAACTTGTATGTCTTTATAAGATTTTTCCTTGTAAAGAAATCAGAAAAGAAAAACCCCTTGGTGGACCATGTGTCTTGTACTTTTGGGAGTAGAGAAAATGAGGTGACTCTTCTGAGAGTCATTCCCGCTCATTTATGGCCATTTTCACTGTGAAGCAGGATGGGAGTCGCGGGCTTGGCTGTGAAAGCCGGCGTTCTTGAGTCTTGAAATACCTGAGACTGCCTCCAGCTCCAAGTACACGGTCACCTTACGGGGCAGAGAGCAAAGGGCTGGTACCTTGTCCCTGTTAATAAACACCATGTAGCGCTTCTGAAGTTCTAGAGGGGTTTTCACTGGGAGGATTTGTATCTGCTCAATGGGAGATCCGTAAACTGGCCCGAGGAGTGTCTTTCTGCAAGAGAAAAAAGGAACGCTTTCTAAATTCCACAAATCCCAACGCAGGTTTTATGACTCACTCCCTTTCACGTTGCCCTATACTTTTTAAATTCTGAATTTCCTGTCTTGCTGCTCAGCTAAGCTCATTGTAAGAACCTCTCCCTCAACTGCTAACAGCGGCCATAAATAAGGGGCAACAGCTCCAAACGGCAAACTCTCTGGGGAAACTCTGCTTGTGAAGGATGCTCTTCACAGCTGCGGCTCTGACTTTCCTCCTTGACAGCTGAGTGAAGGGAACATTATGCCTCGAGAACGTGCATGAGAACAAGGGATGGGAAAAATGCTGCAAGGACGGGAGGAACGTCAGCAGGGTGCGAGGAAACACCCCCATCCCCACGGCGGGGCCAAGACCTCAGACTGGTGTCCAGACAGCTGACAGCAGGTCTACAGGCAACGCGCGGATCCCCAAAAATCTATCTGCGCATCAAACTGTAATGAATCGCACCCTCGCAGCAGAACGACTTCTGAATTCAGACACTCTTACGCTAATTAGGAATCTGATCTCAGGGGAGGCTCCCGGACAGGACCTCAAGCCCAGAGGTGGATTTTCCCTGAAGCTGGCCAGACTTGAGCATCTTCCTTGCACACATACCTCCTGAGGCCTGGGAGGGGCACTAGCCACTTTTTATTCTTTTTTTTTTTTTAATATATATTTTTTTACAGTATATCCTTGTAGCTTATTTTAATTAATTAATTTATTTATTTTGGCTCTGTTGGGTCTTTGCTGCCACACGTGGTCTTTCTCTAGTTGCCGCGAGCGGGGGCTACTCTTCGCTGCGGTGCATGGGCTTCTCACTGCGGTGGCTTCTCTTGTTGCAGAGCACAGGCTCTAGGTGTGCGGGCTTCAGTAGCTGTGGCCTGTGGGCTCAGTAGTTGTGGCTCGCGGCTCTAGAGCGCAGGCTTAGTAGTTGTGGCACACGGGCTTAATTGCTCCACGGCATGTGGGATCTTCCCGGACCAGGGATCAAACCCTTGTGCCCTGTATTGGCAGGTGGATTCTTAACCACTGCGCCATCAGGGAAGTCCCCACTTTTTATTCTTAATTTTATATATATATATATATTTAAAAAGAGGACCCACAAAGCCAAATACACTTCACACCCCACAAAACTTGGGTCTGCCCCAGGGTAAGGACGGTACCTATTTCATCTTATTATATTTTAAGCCCCTCATCGTTTGGATGTGTTTTCTCCCCGTGTCCCCTGCACCCAGCCCGTGTCTGGTGGGAACAGGAGACGCTCCTTGTATGTCTCTCTTGAGCACCTCTCTGTGCCAGTCACCATGACGGGAGGTTGGGACTCGAATGAGTGAGATTTTGTTGCTAACCTCACAGCCTGGCAGGAACAACAGACAAGGAAGCACCATGAGGGGAGAAGTGAGATGACAGGCAAATTCCCTGCACAGAGCCTGCACTGAGGAAGGAGTGATGGGACATCTATGAGGAGACATCTGAGCTGAGTTTGGGAAGGTGAATTGGAAAGGCAGAGAAAATACGGAGGCAATGGAAAAACAGGCAGCGGGCACAGGAGGTCAAAGGTATGGGACGTGGACTATTGCTTGAAAACTGCAGAAACAGTAAAGGAGAAAGAAGGCTGGTGGTGGAGGGAGGTAAAACCGAAGAGGTGAGCAGAGGTGAACTCTGAAGGCGGACTTGACCGTGACCACTGGGCTGCAGGACGCAGGAGAGTATCAGGCTGGACGACCCAGCATCAGGTTTACGTGCACAGAGGATTAGGTGAAATGGTAAAAACACTAAAACGACCAGCTGGTAGACAATGCATCGGCTAATTATAGGTCACCCTTCTCTAGTCGTTTTGAGTAGAAATGTTTAAGGACTTTCCTCCAATATCATTGAGTGGGTAGAGGCAAGGAAGAGGATGGTTAAGAGCACAGGCTCTGGTTTGAATCCCAGCTCTGACCCTTAAAAATTAGGGGCAAGTTGTGGAGAAACTGGAACCTTCATATATTGCTGGCAGGAATGTAAAGTGGTGCAGCTACTTTGGAAAACAGTCTGGCAGTTCCTCAAATGGTTAAATATAGTTACCATATGATCCAGCAATTCCACCTCTAGGTCTACATCCAAGAGGAATGAAACAGATGTCTACCCAGAAACTGATACACAAATGTTCATAATAGCCAAAAAGTAGAGACAACCAAACTGACAACTGATGGATGAATAGACAAAATGTGGTCTGTGGATACAATGGAATACTATTCAGCCATTAAAAGGAATGAAGAACTGACACAGGCTACACCATGGATGAACCTTGAAAACATGATGCTAAGACGCAAGACACCAAAAGTCACATATTATATGATTCCATTTACATGAAATGTCCAGAACAGACAAATCCATACAGACAGAAAGTAGACTGGTATTGCCAGGGGTGGAGCAGTGGGGGATCAGTGGGGAAAGGACGTGAATGGGGAGTGACTGCTAATGGGTTTGGGGTATCTTTTGGGGGGTAATGAAAATGTTCTTGAATTAAATAGTGATGATGGTTACACAACTTTGTGAATATAGTAAAAAACCACTGAAAATGGTAAATGTTATGGTATATGAATTATACCTTAATTTAAATTATACATAAGCAAAAGAAAAAAAAGTCAAGCTAGTCAACCCCTCTGGGCCTCAGGTCCCTCACTGGTAAAATAGGGATAATGACAGTATTTACCCCATAAGACTGTAGTGAGCACTAAATAAGTTAATATATATAAAGCACTCAGAACGGTTCCTGGCACATAGTAGGAGCTATATAACTGCTACCTAGTACTGTCAAAATTTCTAACAATTTCATAAAATTAGTATCTTTTTCTTCTGATTGAAAACATTTTACATATTCATTGTGAAAATTTTCAAGTACTGAGACATGAAGTAGAAAATCTACCCATAACTCTACATGGCTGCCCCTTTATCCCAAGATAATCATGGGTAATAGTTTGGTGTATGCGACTCGAGGATTTCTTTTATATATATTCTAGCCCATATAATTATAATTTCAGATGAAAATATATAAGTCACATAAATATAATTTTAGATGAAAATATATTCATGCATATTTGGCAATTTGCTGTATCTCATATTATGCCTTGGAGATATTTCCGTGTTACTATGCAGAGAGCTATCATCTCTTTTTTCTTTTTCCTTTTCTAAAAGCAGCATCATGTTTCAGTGTACTGACGAGCCATCATTTAACTAATTCCCTATTAATGGACATTTGGATTGTTTCCATTTTTAAAAATATTTTCAAACAAGACATCCTTTTACTTATGTCTTGGCATCCTGTGTGAGTACTTCTGTGGGCTACATTCCTAGAAGTCAGAAGACAGGCTATAATTTAATAGAGGGTAACAAACTGCTGTCCCCACACCCCTCAACCCCGTCCGCCAACAGCCGGTTGGTTCCCTTACACCCTTGCCAATGCCGGGCGCCATCCATCATTTTTATCTTTGCTAATCTGATTTGTGAAAAATGATGTCTTGTTTTCATTTGCATCTTTGATGTACTGGTGAGCATCTGCTCATAGGTTTTATTGGCCTTTGTCTGTGAACTGCCTCTTCACGTTCTTCCAAATGCTTTTAAATGCATTTTTTAATCATTTTGGATGTATCATCAAAAGGCAATTCCTTCCCAATTAAGTTGTGGTTACAGGGCTTTATTGTTCCTACAACTTAAAAGATGCTTTATGCAAAGGTGTTTTACTTTGGAACTATGAGAATGTTTAACTAGATAGAGGTGGTAGTTGCACAACATTGTGAATGGACTAAATACCAGTGATTTGTTCACTTTAAAATGGTTGCTTTTATGTTATGTGAATTTCACCTCAATAAACTATTTTTTTAAGAAAGATGCTTTATACTAATTTCCAATTGATCTTCAACGGCAGAAACTCCTAACTTCATGGCTCTAAATGAAAGCACTAATTCGAAAAGATATACACATCCCTATGTCCATTGCAGCTTTACTTACAATAGCTAATATATGGAAGAAACCTACATGTCCATCAAAAGATGAATGGATAAAGAAGATACACAATGGAATAAAAATCTTGTCATTTGTGACAGCATGGATGGACCTAGAGGGTATTATGCTAAGTGAAATAAGTCAGACAGAGAAAGACAAATACTGTATGATTTCACTTATATGTGGAAACTAAAAAACAAAACGAATGAACAAATGTAACAAAATAGAAACAGAATTACAGATACAGAGAACAAACTGGTGGCTGCCTGAGGGGAGGAGGCATGGGGGGAGGAAAGAAATAGGTGAGGGAGATTAAGTGGTACAAACTTTCAGTTACAAAATAAATGAGTCACAGGTATGAAATGTACAGCGTGGAGAATATAGTCAATAACTATGTAATATCTTTGTACAGTGACATATTGTAGTGATCATGTGGAAATGAATGGAAGTATGCATAAATATACAGAATCACTGTGTTGTGTAACGAGAACTAATATAGTGTCATAGGTCAATTATACTTCAGAAACAAAGAAACTCATAGAAAAAGAGATCAGATTTGTGGTTACCAGAAGGGAAGGGTTGGGGGAAGGGGGAACCGGCTGAAGGCAGGCAAAAGGCACAAACTTCCAGTTACAGGATAAATAAGTCCTAGGGATGTGATGTACCACATGGTAAATAGAGGGAACCCTGCTGTGTGTCACACATGAAAACTGTTAAGAGAGTAAATCCTAGGAGTTCTCATCTCACAGAAAAAAATGTTTTTCTAGGGACCTCCCCGGTGGTCCAGTGGTTGAGAACCCATCTTGCAAGGCAAGGGACGCGGGTTCGAGCCCTGGTCGGGGGACTAACATCTCACATGCCGCACGGGGCAACTAAAACCACGCACCAGAACTAGAGAGGAGCCCGCGTGCCGCAACTAAGACCCGACGCAGCCAAAAATTAAGATAAATAAATAATAAATTTTTAAAAACAGAACTGTTATAAAAAGTTATACAAAAAAAAGTTTTTCTATTTCTTTAATTTTGTACCCATAGGAGCTGGTGGATGTTCACTAAACGTACTGTGATATCACTTCACGATGTATGTAAGTCAAATCATTATGCTGTATACCTTCAACTTATATAGTGCTGTATGTCAATTATATCTCAATAAAACTGGAAGAAAAAAATAATAGCAACAAAAAATGCAATGGATGGAAACATTTAAACAAAAAAAAAAAAAAAA
>NW_020837972.1:16774965-16800419 GCF_003676395.1 Aethalodelphis obliquidens | reverse complement strand
ACCGAAAAAAAAAAAAAAAAAAAAGGAAAGAAATTTGCTTTATGCTAATTTCCCCTTGATCTTCAGTGGCAGAAGCTCCTCACCGCTTGGCTCTGTGGCTGTTACTAACTGTTAGCAGCAACTCCAAGCCTGGGCCACTCCATCCCGCATCCCCCAGACACCTGCTCAGCCAACGCAGAGGTTCTCAGAACTGGGCACATCTGTGGGATATTCTTTGTCCAAAAAGTTTGTGTCCGTTAAAGATGATGTACAAAGACTCTGAAATCTTCCTAAAACTCCTTTTTACATATTTCTTTCAAATGTCTCCTTCCCAGTGTTTTAATAGTTAAAAAAAAAAGTTGTGCTGGATTTCTCTCCGTCCCTGCCACATGAAACGGCATTTTTCAGTCATTTTTCCTTGGGCCCTTCTAAGAAGGGTTATTGGGGGGAAAAAAAAAAAAAGATCCTGGCCTTTTGAGGACCTATCTTATCTGAGATACATTTCCAAAAAAAGGTCCTCCTCAAGCATGGGGCCAGCTGCTGGTGGTGTTTTTCGACTTCCGCCTCCTCGGTGGGGTCACTAAAGCATTCTCACCTCCAGTTTCTCCTGACTCTGCTCTTCCCAGCCATATCCACGAGGCAGCCAAACCACAGGCAGAAAGAGGCTGCCTGCCAGGGCTGACTAGCTAGGATTCCAAAGCCAGGGCTGCAGCAGGGCCCAGTGATGCCCAGCAGACGACAAAGTCACAGCTTGGTTCAAGGGTCAAGTCCTGCCCTGACCAGCAGCTTGACCTGAGGCAAGTTTTATCACCTCTCTGATCCCCAGTGACACAATCCTTTGCAGGGTTATTGCAGATGAAACGGAATGACAAATGCAGGGCCCCGACACAGGGATCGTGCACCATAATCAGTGCTGATCACGAGAGGCAAAGCCTGGACCCACAGGCCTAGCAGCACAAGAGGCCAGCCATAGATACAGACCTACTTCGGGATGGAGGAACCACTGCTCTAGGATGCTAAGCTTTGGATGCCCTGGGCTTGGTCCTTTGACCACTTCTCCATCTACCGTTCCCCTCTGGAATCTTCTCTCATCTCATGGCTTTAAACCACCAGGTGTGCTGACCTCAAACATGGGTCTCCAGCCCAGCTTCTAACATGAACTCCACTTCCCCAATAAAATGCAAATTTCATGGTGACAGAAACATTGTTTTGTTTTCATCTCCATCTTCAGCACCTAGAACAGCACCTGGCTCAGGTAGGGGCCCAGTAAATAGTTGCTGAGAGAACAAAGAATGCTATTAGTTGAACTTAAAACTCCTTTAA
Source organism: Aethalodelphis obliquidens (assembly GCF_003676395.1). NCBI lineage: Eukaryota > Metazoa > Chordata > Mammalia > Artiodactyla > Delphinidae > Aethalodelphis > Aethalodelphis obliquidens. The sequence goes on along the minus strand of NW_020837972.1, from coordinate 16,799,117 downwards.
GAACGAAGAATAAGAAAAATTAAACAACCGGTAGTATTCAGGTGAAACTATCTGTCGTTTTTTAACATCTTTATTGAAGTATAATTGCTTTACAATGGTGTGTTAGTTTCTGCTTTATAACAAAGTGAATCAGCTATACGCATACATACTGTCCCCATATCTCCTTCCTGTTGTGTCTCCCTCCCTCCCTCCCTACCCCACCCCTCTAGGTGTTCGCAAAACACCAAGCTGATCTCCCTGTGCTATGCGGCTGCTTCCCACTAGCTATCTGTTTTACATTTGGTAGTGTATATATGTCCACGCCACTTTCTCACTTTGTCCCAGCTCACCCTTCCCGCCCCCCATGTCCTCAAGTCCATTCTGAAACTATCTGTTTTTATCCACGAGGGAAGAACAGAAGATTTTATCACACATCAGCAACTTCTCCGGAGCCTCGGGGTCCAGTGCCTTCCCTGAGCCTCAGGCACTGAGCGCTGGGTACCTTATCCCTGTGCAGTGCTGGGCTCAGAAACAAGGGCTCTGGGTTTGAATCCTGACTCTGGCACTTCCTAACCATGTGACCTTTGGTGAGAACTTCCCCCCTTATCTGTGCCTCAGTTTCCTCCTCTGCAAAGGGAGGAGGGTTGTGATGGTAGCCAAGCTGCTTGCAGGTCCTTAAGGTGGGACTTGAAATAAGCCAGGCGCTGAGAAACTGATTTACGTGCCATTAGCGGGAAGCTCCCGTGCTTACCTGCACATTTTTGTGGTTGAATTGAAAAGCTTCACTTTGTAGCCACTGTTGCAAATGAGCAGGAAGAGCTCCTTGGTAAGTGGCGGGTACCAGACCATACAGGTGGGGTAGCTGCCCTGGTCGGTTCGCTGAATGTCCAGGACTTCCAGGTGGTCTTTGTAGCTCTTGAGTAGATTATACTCGATCTACAGAGAAGCCCAGATGAATACGCATGAGGACTGAGGTGAACGAAGTCAGTCAACAGTCCTTTTCTGCGGAGAGACAGCATCAGGCCTTCTAGGAAAAGACTTGCCCAAACTTCTAATAAGCTACCAATACGGAGTATCCATTACGAGCAAGATGATGCCATTTAATACTCACGACTCCCCAGCAAAGCAGTACTGTTGTGCCCATTTTGCAGATGAGAAAACAGATGTTCAGAGAGGTTCAGTGGTTTCCCCAAGGTCACACAGCTAAGAAGTGGGAGGATGAGAATTCAAATCTAGGTCCAACTAACTCCAAAACCTGAACTCTTACAGTTATGTTGTACTGCTTCACTTATCATTATCTTGGGAACTTTTTGAGGGTAGGAACAAATTCATATATAAATCTCAGCACTTGACAGTCATAAACTAGCAGTCTGCTGAATTTCACACATATGTAGGCTTTGGTGGCCAGACCAGCATGGATGGACAGAAGGAAGGATGGATAGAATAAAGGAAGTAACAGGGGGAGGGAAGGAAGGAAGTTAAGATGGATGCACAGATAGATCGATTGATTTTGAATCTTTTGGCTCGATCATGTAATATTGCATTTGCCACTGTCTCTACCTTTCCCTCTGATATTCTCTGAGTTGTCACATTGAGGTAAAAGCCTGGCCCTGTCCCCTAGACACACAGAAAGTGTAAGTGTTGGCTTCGAAACATACACTGAGAGGCGAGGGTGGCTGAGATGTCGGTGCTGTGGGGAGTACCCCCACCCCGCCGTCAACGTGCCACTTCCCAGGAGCCTCCTTACTCAGGACACAGGTCCCTGTGTGGTGTCAGAGCTGTGTGAAGGCCAAGTGCCAACTCAGAAAGGTTTTCGCTACTTTGTCATACATGCATTTTCTCAAACAAACACAAGTACTGTGGGTCTGGTTCTGTGCCAGAAGCCAGGGAGGTAACGAGAATGAGACATGTTCCTGGTGACCAGGCAAAGGAAAATGAAACAGCTCACCAAGAGTCTGTCTCTCCCGAGGCTCAGCAGTCTCGGCTCATTGCTGTCCAGATGAACCCCGAACAGGACACTGCGAATGCTCTTGCGATGAGAACGAAGTCTTGCCAAATACTCCCAGACCCTTCGTCCATTTTTGACTCTCACCACGTAAACGGCCACGGTGAAACTTACATCCTGAGTATGAGCAAAAGAGCAGAAGTTGCTCCTTTTTAGATTTTGTTAACTTAAGAATCATCACTATGTTTTTCATACTAACTTTGCTTTTAGAAATTTTATGCAAAAGGAAAACCTTTGTCTATTGGAGCAAGGAGTAAAATAATGCCCGTTTTGCAGATGAGAAAATCAAGGTTCAAAGTAGGTAGGTGCGGGCAGGGAGAGACGGTATTTGTCTGACACTATTGTCTTACTCTCCTTGCTGGTCCCCACCTCATTCTCTGTTGGAAACTGAAACCCTGACTCTTTCTGCCTCTGTCCTCCCTTCTCTTTATCCGGCTACACAAAATTTTAAAAGGTACGATTAAAAAATATATACATGATGGCTGAGAGTGACAGGGGTCGGGGAGAGGGCGGGAGCAGCCTGAAGGGACCTGGGGCGCCTGAGTCAGTGTGCTGCTGGGAAGCGTGTAAGGGACAGAGGTTCAAGTGAAGCCGGCTGCTTCCCCGCACCCCACCCCATCCCCCAAGAGAACTGGCATGAAGGGAGAGGTTGGGGGGTCCCAGAAAAATCTTTACTGAGATTAAGAGCCCTATTCACAGAGGGAAGGACCAGAATCCGAAATGCTCGGTGGAAGACTCCGCTTAAATGAGAATGTCATCTCGTCAAAAATCAAAGGGAAAGATAAAACCCTGGATGCAGAGAAAGGGTTCCGAAAAACTAACAAACCAAAATGAGCTGTCAGAGTAGCAGAATCCAAGTCTGGAAGTTCTGAGGCCCTGGTCTTGTTTTCAGGCAGAAGTCCCCCCACTTCCCCCACCCCTTTCTCCTTTTATAACAGCTTTATTGAGATATAATTCACCTCCCACACAATTCACCCACTGGAAGTGTACAGTTCAATGGGCTTTAGTATATTCAGAGCTGTGCATCCATCATCACAGTTTTAGAACACTTTCATCACCTCCAAAAGAAACCTGTACCCTCTAGCAGCTACTCCCCATCCCCCCTAACTCCCAGCCCCTCCCCCTTGTGGCTTTAAATAAGGTTGCTGAGCCCCTGGACGGCACTCAGTGAAAATACTCACAGCGGTCGCCATATACTGGGAGTCATGGGAGAAGCTGACGTGAGTCACACTGGTTCTGGAATATTTGAAAGGCTCTGGGGTTTCACTTTCTAAGGACATTGCATCAAGAATGTAAACGGTCCCTTCTGTGAAGCCAGCTCCGAGGAGAGCTCCTGAAATCACAAGCCAGAGAACAATGATCGAAAAGGACTTCATTCACTCAAGAAACATCGACTCCACGCCAGACCTTGTTCTACGTGCCAAGGAGACAGCAACGAACACAACAGACAAGGTCCTGAGAAGGAGAAGTAAACTGGAAAGCATGGCATCGTGGGATGAGACCAGGCGGTACGGAGCTCTGCAGCGTCCAGGGGGAGAAGGCGTCCCATCTGGCCTGGTGTGGGGAGAGGGTCAAGGTAACCTTCCTGGAGCTGTGACAGCCAAGGGATTAGCCATTTGGATCTGTTTTCAGTTTAAAACCTAAGACAGGCTGACAAAATGAAAATACCTTCGGGGTTGTAGGTCAGACTCTGGACTCCAAGCCCCTTCTCAAAGATCCTGCTGAACAGGTATTTTTTCTGTTCATAATCCCACACTTTGATCATCCCACAGAAACTCCCGATGGCAATGAGGGGTTGGTACGGGTGGCAGGAGATGGCACAAATGGCATCCTTGGGCTCTACAAATAACTTCTCAAGTTTGGTCCCATCTGCTGTTAAGTGGTACACTGACGCATCCGACGTTCCAATGATAAAATTCCTGTTTGCCAAGGAGAGACCCAACAGCATCAGTGTTTGCAGGGAATGGGGCACGCCAGCTATTCTGCTGCTAATTGCACATGAAACGCCTCTGTCGTCTGTAATTTAGTGACATTATTAACCCAACATCTCCAAAAATATACCACCAATACCCAACAGCCTCCATTTGCAAGTGAAAAAGCCCACATTTCTACATGTAAATTGAGTCATTAAGTATGCAGATGGACAGTCAGTTGTACAATTAGCTAATCTGCACATGCAAATATTCATTTGTGTATGCAAATATGGAGTTTGGTGCACACATACAGATGTGCCTGCAAATACCACAAGGGTAATTAAGCAGACTCACAGATAATTCTGTCTTGAAATCTTATGGCTATTAACTATCAAATCCCTTTAACTGTAGTGCTAGGACAAACTCAGCTTCGAGAAAGGAGACCAACCTACAGCGAAGGACTCCAGAGGCAACAGAGATTAGAGCCCTTTCCAGCTTCCCACCACTAGACACTCTTAACAGGAGAATGATGTTTCACTTAAAAAATCGATTAAATAGTGATTGTGACCAGCCAAGGAGATCCGTCTGCAAGGCAGGTAAAGGACTGACTAGGGAGGCCAGTACCCTCGAGTTCACATCCCAGGAATAGGAAGAAGATCCCACTGTACACAAACTAAAAGTAGACATCACTTTTTGACCATGCAAATGTTGAGATTCATTAACAACTCACCTTACAATAAAAAGGTCACCTTTTAAAGTGTAGTCTGGAGGATAGTTTGTATTTTCAGTCGGAGGAGTTGCCGGGGTCTTTGAGAAGGACAGGCTCCTTATGGAGCTCAGTTTGAAGTGGCTGTACCAGTTCACAATGGACAGGGTGTGATCGTAGAACTTGATGTTACCCCGAATGTCACCTGTGACAACATAGCTGAAATGGAGAATAACGTCGGTTTGTTAAATAATGGTAATGAGTACCATCTATTGAACACCTAATTATATGTCAGCCCCTGGACTCCGGGCATTGTAAAAACTTTCACTTAATACTGCCCTGGGCTTCCCTGGTGGTGCAGTGGTTAAGAATCCACCTGCCAACGCAGGGGACACGGGTTCAAGCCCTCTTCTGGGAAGATCCCACATGCTGCTGAGAAACTAAGCCCATGTGCCACAACTACTGAACCTGCGCTCTAGAGAGGCCGCAAGCCACAACTACTGAAGCCCGCGTGCCTGGAGCCTGTGCTCCACAACAAGAGAAGCCGCTGCAGTGAGAGGTCCGCGCACCACAATGAAGAGTAGCCCCCACTCGCCGCAGCTAGAGAAAGCCTGCACGCAGCAGCGAAGACCCAACACAGCCAAAAATAAAAACAAATAAATAAATTTATTTAAAAAAAAATATTGCCCTATGTGGCTGATTTTACTGTCATCCCAGTTCACATCTAGGAAACTTAAGCCTCAAGGCCTCAGATTGCCAGATTTAGCAAATAAAAATGCAGGATACCCAGTTAAATTTGAATTTCAGATGAACAATGAGTAAATTTTTAGAATAAGTATGTCCCATATATTGCATGGTCCCAAATGCAGTTGCCCCATGCAACATTTGGGATGTACATAAACCTGGCAACCCTATCAGGGCCACGTGGCTAGGCTATGCAGGGATCCAGGTGTATCTTATGCAAAGTCCATGCTCTCTGCTCTCCTCTTCCCTGCCCGGCAAGATCAGCCCCATGCAATGGCAGTGGGCAGTGATTTACATCCTCTGCCGTAAGACTACAGATGACAACAGAGTCCATCAACCATTCCTCTGAAATCACGCAGGCTGGCAACGAGATACAGGAGGACACTGCTGTGAGAGCAATCGATTGTAAAACCCTGTCCAGTCACCACAGCCAAAGGCAGTGCTGCGTGACAAAACAGCTTTTATTTCCAGTCCTCAGAGCCATCCCAAATGAGCTTGTTTTTTTTTAAAGCCTCTGACATAATTCTAATCATGGGGGGCGGGGGGGAGGTGTGGGATGAATTTTCTCTTATATACGCAAAGTGATTAAATGAGGTTTCTGATTAATAAGCAAGGCAGGTGGGCCGAGTAATTGGCGAGAATGTCATTCACAGCCCTCTGCTGGACAGAAATGGCAAAACAAGCCAAGTGTTTTCTGAGACCTTTTCCAGCAAGGGCTCTGGGGTCCTGGCTGGGTTTTATTTAACATGGAGAAAAGGAAACCCAGGCCTGGTCTTCCCTGGGTCCTAACCCCCAACAATTAAAAGTTGATTGCATCATCAACTGCAATTCTACTACTGTCTTTTCTCATCAAGTGAGTGAAGATGACGATTTGCATTTGTCTTTGTAAAGCCATGCCAGGACCTCACTGTTCCTCTGTATTAAAAGAAAGGGACAAGAAAGCAATGGGCTTCTGGGAAGCAGATGGCACAGTGACTCCAACCATGGGGCAGGGTTCTTGTCACGAGGCAATCATCTCCAGCACACTGATAATGGCTGTTTTACCTAGAGCTCCCCTGTACCAGATGACATGCTAAGAGTTTTACAAGGCTTGGGAATTCCCTGGCGGTCCAGTGGTTAGGACTCAGAGCTTTCACTGCCGGGGCCAGGGTTCAATCCCTGGTCAGGGAACTAAGATTCCGCAAGCCATCCTCACAAAGTCACTCTGGAGGGACAGTATTGTTATGCCTACTTTACAGATGGAAGACTGGAGGCTCAGCACATTTAAGTCCCTTGTCCAAGGTCACTTGGCAAGGAAGGGATGCATCTGGCAATGTGAACCCCTTTACGTCTGAGGCTAAGGCATAAGGCTTAGATCATCTATGTGCTCCCGCAGCCTCTCAAAATCAAAGACTTAGGGAACTTTATAAAGTTATGTTGTGGTTCATCTTTTCATGAGGGGTAAATGTTATTCTGTAATCAGAAAAAAATATATAGCTATTTATGTCCTTTTCTTAAATTTAAAGTATGGGCAAAATAAGTATAATTAGGGCAGAAGAAAAAAAATTAGTTACTTTTTGTTTCACCAACACAAAAGGATTGTTAAAAGTAATACATGCCTGGGACTTCCCTGGTGGTGCAGCGGTTAAGAAGCCACCTGCCAGTACAGGGGACACGGGTTCGAGCCCTGGTCCGGGAAGATCCCACATGCCGCAGAGCAACTAAGCCCGTGCACCACAACTACTGAGCCTGCGCTCTACAGCTCACGAGCCACAACTACTGAAGCCCGCGTGCCACGACTACTGAAGGCCGTGTGCTCTAGAGCCCATGCTCTGTAACAAGAGAAGCCACCACAATGAGAAGCCTGTGCACCGCAATGAAGAGTAGCCCCCGCTCACTGCAACTAGAGAAAGCCTGCGCGCAGCAGCAAAGACCCAACGCAGCCAAAAATAAAATAAATAAAATATTAAATTACTATAAAAAAAAAGTAATACATGCCCATGATTCTTTTTTTTAAAAAAGCAAACCAATCAGTACAAAGTACATGCCCATGATTCTTTTTTTTAAAAAAGCAAACCAATCAGTATGAGACTATAAAAAGAAGTAAATCCACCCCCACCCTTGATCCTAGCTCTCAGTTCTTTTCCTCAGAGGCAGCCAGCGTTTCCAGTTAATTGGCTCTCCCCAGAAACAATCTATGCATATACAACATACGTGTATACCTCCAAAAGGGTTTTAAAATAATTTTATAATCATCTATAGCTACTTTTTAATTAATTAAGTACCTGTCAACTGTAGTTAGCACAGTGATACCCTCCTTCTGCAAATGAACCAGTTTACAAGGTGTGATGTGGGGAAAGCCCAAAGAGGTGGAGGCAGATGGCGGTGGGCGGTAAATGTCCCAGACAACCAGCTTCCCGTCCATTGTCGCCGACAGTATTTGGGTTAAATTCAAATGAAAGACTGACTGGCTAAATTTTCCCACGAGCTTGTTGAATGTCTGCATTTCAAGAGACAGGTTATGAGTTACCTTTGGTAGTAAATATAAAACAAAACATTTATCAACACGACGTTTTACAATGTTTTACCTAAATACAGTAGGAAAAAAATAAAGTAAAAAAGAAAAAAATCATTTAAAAAAACCCTCCCCCATGGATTGCCATGATCAGGCAGTTCTGAACCTCTGAAGGTTTGCTAAGAGCAAGTGAAGGGTTATATACTGGCTTAAACTGTTTGCTTAAAGCAAATGAAGGAGTGATTAATCATCGTTTATACCTGTTCAACTTCTCTTACTGAGGTTTCAGAGACTGATAAAGAAACTAATGTTTGTCGTGGACAAAGCATGCTCCAGCTATAAAACATTATAAAACAATTCTCTCAGTTTATTTTTGATCATAAATTATTTTCCCATCAGTGGAAATTTAAGTGCTGTACATAGAAATGCCCCAAGACTTCTTATTAAATGTGTGCTACGTAGGATAAGGCACTAGGCCATCTTTCTTAGAGAGTGTCTTAGAGATGAAGCATAGAAAGAACCCAGAGCACTGAGTGAACCCTCAGTGAATGTTTACTGAATGAATACATGAAGGAAACTCGGCGATCTGTCATATGATACAGTAAGTCTGCTGCCTGACTCTCTACTTAGGCAGAGAAGATCCTAAGGTGGACCTCTTTGACTTGAACACAAGAGGGTCAGTAGAAGCACAACTGGTCAAGCAAGGACATCATATTCTTTCTAAGAACAGCCCTGTTTCAACACGAGGCATTTTTATCATTTCAAACTGCAGCCGATCCTCATTCTTTGTGGATTCGGTATTTGTGAATTTACTTACTTTCTGATATTTATTTGTAGCCCCCAAGTCAATCCTCGTGGCACTTTCACAATCATTTGCAGATGTGTGCATGTGCCAAGTGGTGAAAAACGTGACATTCCCAGCTGAGGTCAAACAAGGCAACTCTGTGCCTTCTTGTTTCAGCTCTCAAACGAGAGACAAGTGTCCTTTTCCTAGCCTGTTTAATGTGATGTTCTAAATTTTTTTGGTGCTTTTTTTTTTTGTGTGTGTGGTACACGGGCCTCTCACTGTTGCGGCCTCTCCCGCTGCAGAGCACAGGCTCAGGATGTGCAGGCTCAGCAGCGGCCATGGTTCACGTGCCCAGCCGGCATGTGGGATCTTCCCGGACCGGGGCACGAACCCGTGTCCCCTGTATCGGCAGGCGGACTACCAACTACTGCGCCACCAGGGAAGCCCTTTTTGGTGCTTTTTGTTGGTGATTTTGGTATTTAAATTGGCTCCTGACTATGGTACTGAAATGCTGTCTAGTGCTCCTAAGCCCAAGAAGGCTGTGACGTGCCTTACAGAGAATACACCTGTGTTAGATAAGCCTCATTCAGACAGGAGTTCTATCTAGTGAGTCCAACATTAAGGAACCAACATTATATATTAAATATGGTGTCTTTAAACAGAAACATACATAAAACAAGGTCATGTATCTGTCAGTCGGTGAAAGTACTGTGACCCTAGGCTGGCAGGAGCCTATTCCTGTATCTCTCCTAGGAGCAATGATTCAGCATCCGCTAATTCAGGTCTACAGAGACCTTACAGAACATAACTGCTGCAAATAATGAGAACTGACTGTATTTTTTTTTTGATACTTTGATGTATGAAAAGCAAAGTTTGCAGACAGGATAATCTTGCCTTGTGTCCATCGTCTTTTGGCATGCCCTCTTGAAAAATAAAGTTTTATTGGTCAAACCAAAGGTGAAGAAGGGAAGCAGAAAAATCATTGTCAGCTGCACAGTGAGAGCAGGTTATGTGAGTATCAAAAGCAGAAACTGCTGCAGGAGACAGGACTGGAGGTCCACCTCAGGTGCAATCACTCAAGGAAAGCAGGAACGATAAAACGTTCCCCCCAACACCTGGCTCACCACCTTTCTACTGGCTCTGAAACATCTAAATACCCAACATCACCTTTTAAAAATGGTCCTATCGGGCTTCCCTGGTGGCGCAGTGGTTGACAGTCCGCCTGCCGATGCAGGGGACACGGGTTCATGCCCCGGTCCGGGAGGATCCCACATGCCGCAGAGCTGCTGGGCCCGTGAGCCATGGCCGCTGGGCCTGCGTGTCCAGAGCCTGTGCTCTGCAACGGGGGAGGCCCCCACGGTGAGAGGCCCATGTACCGCAAAAAAAAAAAAAAAAAGGTCCTATCTATCTATCTATCCATCCATTGACTTATTTTTGGCCCTGCGTCTTTCAGGATCTTAGTTCCCCCACCAGGGTTGGAACCCATGCTGCCTGCATTGGGAGCACCGAGTCTTAACCACTGGACCGCCAGGGAAGTGCACCCAGTATCATTTTTATTGCTCTGAAAACTGAGCAGCTTAAAGGGATCCACTCATGTTCAACTGCTTTACTTATTTCACCCCAAATTAACTTTCATCTTTTGTCATGTGCACACATACATTATAAAAATCATCACTTTCTTGGGTATTTTCTCATGGTAGTAAACTTTCTTTGCCATTTATTTATTTATCTATTTTTAAAATATTTATTTGGCTGTGCTGGTTTTTAGTTGCGGCCCGAGGGATCTTTGCTGCCACGTGTAGGATCTTCAACTGCGGCATGCAAACTCAGTTGCAGCATGCAGGATCTAGTTCCCTGACCAGGGATCGAACCCAGGTCCCCTGAATTGGGAGTGCAGAGTCTTAGCCACTGGACCACCAGGGAAGTCCCTGCCATTTATTTTTATCCATATTATTTTGAACAATCCGTCCATTATTTTTAACTGGCCATTCAGTATGGTAAAGGACCTAAGTAAAAATTTCAAATTATTTTGCAATATAAAGATACATACAAAGAGAAGCCCAAAATGACTAAGCTGACACACACATATTTATTCTCCACAGTCAGACGTAAAAAAAAGCACAACAGGCATACTCACTTTTTCTGTTAAAAGTGGGGCACTGTGAACAAGTATATCTCCCTCTTCATACTGATAAGCACAGAAAAAAAAATCACTACTAAAAAAAGACTTGGTTTCCAAAAGAAGAGCTACATAACAGCAAAAATCAAAACAAATGCATCTGAACAGCGTCAGAGCTTTGCAATTTCTACAGGTAGGATAACCTGCTGTCTCTAGGGACATCTAGAAACATTCTGAAAAAAAAGTAAATACATAAAAAACGCCACAAATGATTGTGATTAAGTGGTAGTTAATGCAAATCTGAATTCTACATTTATAAGGCTTTGAAGCTATAATTAATACCTGAAGGAATGAATATCACTGAAAATCAGCAATTCAAAGCGTTTTTGTTTAGCATTTTTTTTATTGAGGAAAATTCACTTAATATAAAATTAACCATTAACCCTTTTAAAGTGTAAAATTTAGTGCCATTTAGTACATTAACAATACTGTGCAACCATCATTCCCTCTAGTTCCAGGACACTTTCGTCAGCCCAAAGGAGGGCCTCTATCCATTAAGCAGTCACCTCCCATACCCCCCAGCCCCTGACAACCACCATTCTGATTTCTGTCTCTATGAATTTACCTATTCTGGACAGTTCATATCAATGGAATTATAGAGTATGTGGCTTTTTGTGTCTGGCTTCTTTCGTTCAGCATAATGTTCTAAAGGTTCATCCACGGTGTGGCAGGCGTCTGTACTTCATTGCTTTTAATGGCTCAATAATATTCCATATATGGATAGACCACATTTGGTTTATCCATTCATTAGTTGATGGGCATTTGATTTGTTTCTACCTTTTGATTATTGTGAATAATGCTGCTGCTATGAACATTTGTGCATAAGTATTTGTTTGAACACCTGTTTTCAATTCTTTGGGGTATATACCTAGAAACTGGTGGGTCATATGGTAATTTTATGTTTAACTTTTGATATTTTTTTAATCTCATGATTTTTCCCTGTGTCAGTATACATATGACCAATCTGTTTGTTAATTCCTTTTTGAAAGGGAATAAAGTCCAAGATCTTGAAAAACCCTTGATCTTGAATATATTTTAGACCTTAAATATATTCACATAAATATTTGCCACATTACTTTAAAAACTTAAATGAAATTTAAATTATCTGCTTCTGATTTAATATGCTAATTTCCAATGGGACTAAAATAAATGCTATAATTAAATCAAAACATTTTAATATATGTTTATTGCTTTCTAAGTAGATACTATATTGTTACATTACCAAAAGGTCTGTACTTAAAGAATAAACACATACTTGTTTATACATTTAAAACAAATGAAAATATTTCTACTTACCCACATATAATATATTGCTTGTGTTTTACTATTGCTCACCAATTCTTTATTATTTGTTGGATTAAAAGTAAGGTAGCTCTGAAATATAAAGTATGAAAATATGTTACATTATAATACATTTTCTGTTTCTCTCTGGTTAAGCTGAATGTTAAAGTTAAATTATTTTATTTTATTTTTTTTGCAGTACGAGGGCCTCTCACTGTTGTGGCCTCTCCTGTTGCGGAGCACAGGCTCCAGACACGCAGGCTCAGTGGCCATGGCTCACGGGCCCAGCCACTCCGCGGCACGTGGGATCTTCCCAGACCGGGGCACGAACCCATGTCCCCTGCATCGACAGGGGGACTCTCAACCACTGCGCCATCAGGGAAGCCCTAAATAATATCTTTAATTAATAACTGAGTAGGAATATAAAACAGAAAAGACATGGGGGATTTCCCTGGTGGTCCAGTGGTTAAGACTCCACACTTCCACTGCAGGGAGCACAGGTTCAGTCCCTGGTCAGGGAACTAAAAGATCCCACATGCCTCGTGGCATGGTCAAAATAACAAAAACAAACAAACAAAACAAAAAAACAAGAAAAAAAAAAAGACATGGCATTTTGTAAGCAATAGGAATATAATTTAAATACTGAGTGTTAAAATTAATGGTCTCAAACGTGTTTCCTTTCTTATTTAGTCTTATTTATTATAATTCATCATCTATAAATTGGAGCAAGCAAAAGTAAACTAGTATATTCACCAATAACCTTTATTCTGTGTCCTTTTGGACAAAGACTGCTGTGTATTCATTTCTAAATTTAACAGGGCCACAAGGGAACTTGGAATGAATGCAAAATATTGGAAGGGGGTTCTGATTCCTGCCAAGATGGTGTGTAGCATGGGTTGCCTGGCTCCCTCCCCAAAAATCAACCCTGCAGACACTATAGAAGTGAAGGAAACCTGAAATGCAGAAACTAAGTAACAAGTGAGAAATCCCTGGGGAGACAAGGCATAAGTCTTGAAATGATATATGCATGGGAGGCGGGCAGCTGCAGCCTGACATGGAGGGCTGCAGGAGACAGATGAGAGATGGGTTGGAGAAATGCTTCGTTTGTTTTTTAAAGATTTTTTTGGATGTGGACCATTTTTAAAGTCTTTATTGAATTTCTTACAATATTAATTCTGTTTTACATTCTGGTTTGTTGGCACTGAGGCATGTGGGATCTTAGCTCCCCAACCAGGTACCAAACCCGCCCTCCCTGCATTGGAAGGTGAAGTCTTAACCACTGGACTGCCAGGTAAGTCCCAAGAAATATTTTTTTTTCTTTGATTTTTTTTTCCATCTTTATTGGAGTATAATTGCTTTACAATGTTCTGTTAGTTTCTGCTGTATAACAAAGTGAATCAACGATATGCATACATATATCCCCATATCCCCTCCCTCTTGCGTCTCCCTCCCACCCTCCCTATCCCACCCCTCTAGGTGGTCACAAAGCACCAAGCTGATCTCCCTGTGCGATGCAGCTACTTCCCACTAGCTATCTATTTTACATTTGGTAGTGTATATATGTCCATGCCACTCTCTCACTTCGTCCCAGCTTACCCTTCCCACTCCCCGTGTCCTCAAGTCCATTCTCTACATCTGCGTCTTTATTCCTGTCCTGCCCCTAGGTTCTTCAGAACCATTTTTTTTAATCCATATATATATGTTAGCATATGGTATTTGCTTTCTGAGAAATGCTTTTTAAGTTCCATTCCTGCCTCTCCCACCCCATGTCCTATTCCTTGCCTGTTGACTGCTGCCTCATTTCAGGAATGTAAACTACCAATGCCAATGTCAGATGATCAATTTCAGGACAACACAAAGGCCTGGGTGGGGTGAAGAACTGGTGAAAGCAAGTGCATGGATCAGGCCTCACAAAGGCTGAAAATCAGCCTCAAATCACCTCAATCTCTGATTAGACCGAGGCGACCACTTTGCCAAAGGCCTCTAAGAAGCGAAAGTAAGTCTTCCTTGGAGTAAGTTATTATCAACCTGAGCCTCAAATTATTCCTATGCTTTTTAAAGCACAACATCTAGCATTCAATGAAAAACAACCAGGCATAGGCAAGAGACATGTCCAAATGACTGAAAAACAAGGGAGAAAAGTAATCTACAGAAAGAGACCCCCAGGAGATCCAGGTTTTTTATGGCTGAGTAGTATTCCATTATATATATGTACCACATCTTCTTTATCCATTCATCTGTTGATGGACACTTAGGTTGCTTCCATATCTTGGTAATTGTAAATAATGCTGCTACGAACACTGGGGTGTATGTATCTTTTTGAATTAGTGTTTTTGTTTTTTTTCAGATATATATCCAGGAGTGGAATTGCTAGGTCATATGGAAGTTCTATTTTTAGTTTTTTGGGAAACCTCCATATTGTTTTCCACAGTGGCTGCACCAAGTTACATTCCCACCAACAGTGCACGAGGGTTCCCTTTTCTCCACATTCTCTCCAATATTTGTTATATTGTGGTCATTCTGATAGGTGTGAGGTGATATCTCACTGGGGTTTTAATTTGCCTTTCCCTGATGATCAGCAATAAGATAACTCTATTTTTTTAAAAAAATCAAGTGGAACTTCTAGATCTGAAAAAAAAATGGTTTAAAAAACACAAAATGGAAATTGAGTTATTTTTAGTGAGGTGGATGGACATAGAGTCTGTCATACAGAGTGAAGTAAGTTAGAAAGAAAAAAACAAATACCGTATGCTAACGCACATATATGGAATCTAGAAAAATGGTACTGATGGACCTAGTGGCAGGGCAGGAGTAAAGATGTAGATGTACACAATGGACTTGACAACACAGAGGGGGAAGGGGAAGCTGGGACGTAGTGAGAGAGTAGCATCGGCATATATACACTACCAAATGTAAAATAGATAGCTAGTGGGAAGCTGCTGCACAGCACAGGGAGATCAGCTCAGTGCTTTGCGACGACCTAGAGGGGTGGGATAGGGAGGGTGGGAGGGAGGCTCAACAGGGAGGGGATGGGGGATACTAACACAACATTGTAAAGCAATTATACTCCAATAAAGATGTATTAAAAAAAGTGAATAAAGCATAGGGTGGGAGAAAAATAAATAAAAATAAAGAATAAAAAACAAAGAACCTCCCTGGTAGCACAGTGGTTAAGAATCCGCCTGCCAATGCAGGGGACACGGGTTCAAGTCCTGGTCTGGGAAGATCCCACATGCCGTGAAGCAACTAAGCCCGTGCACCACAACTACTGAGACTGTGCTCTAGAGCCCATGAGCCACAGCTACTGAGCCCGCATGCCACAACTACTGAAGCCCGCGCGCCTAGAGCCCATGCTCTGCAACAAGAGAAGCCACTGCGATGAGAAGCCCATGCACCACAATGCAGAGTAGCCCCCGCTCGCCACAACTAGAGAAAGCCCATGCGCAGCAACGAAGACCCAATGCAGCCAAAAATAAAATAAAAATAAAAAATAAATAAATTTGTTTAAAAAGAAAAGAATCCGCCTGCTAGTGCAGGTTCGAGCCCTGGTCCAGGAAGATCACACATGCCGTGGAGCAACTAAGCGTGTGCGCCACAACTACTGAGCCTGCACTCTAGAGCCCACAAGACACAACTACTGAGCCCACGTGCCACAACTACTGAAGCCTGTGCGCCTAGAGCCTGTACTCCACAACAAGAGAAGCCACCACGATGAGAAGCCCGCGCACCACAACAAAGACTAGCACCCACTCGCTGCAACTAGAGAAAGCCCGCACGCAGCAACGAAGACCCACGGCAGCCCAAAAATAATAATAAAAATAAATAAATAGGGCTTCCCTGGTGGCGCAGCGGTTAAGGATCGCCTGCCAATGCAGGGGACACAGGTTCGAGCCTTGGTCCGGGAAGACCCCACATGCCGCAGAGCAACTAAGCCCGTGCGCCACAACTACTGAGACTTCACTCTAGAGTCCGTGAGCCACAACTACTGAAGCCCGCGTACCTAGAGCCCGTGCTCCACAACAAGAGAAGCCACCGCAATGAGAAGGCCGTGCACTGCAACGAAGAGTGGCCCCCGCTCTCCTCAACTAGAGAAAGCCCATGCACAGCAACAGAGACCTAACGCAGCCAAAAATAAAAATAAATAAAAATTTAAAAAATAAACAATACATCTTTAAAAAAAAATTATGTTGGGTGAAAGAAGCCAGAGCCCTCCACAAAGAGTCTATTTCATAAAATTCATTAAAATATGCAAAGTAACATTAATAAACAGGAGAGTTGATGTTGGGAGATGGATAGAGGGAAGAGATCATACCTTGAAGGCCATAGTGAGGAGTCTGGGTTTTATTCTAAGGACAAGGGAAGGCATTGAAGGATTCTGAGTCAGGGAGTGATATGATATAATCCGTTTTGCTTATTTAAAAAATATTACTCTGGGGCTTCCCTGGTGGCGCAGTGGTTGAGAGTCCGCCTGCTGATGCAGGGGACACGGGTTCGTGCCCCGGTCCGGGAAGATCCCACATGCCGCGGAGCGGCTGGGCCCGTGAGCCATGACCGCTGAGCCTGAGCGTCCGGAGCCTGTGCTCCGCAACGGGAGAGGCCACAACAGTGAGAGGCCCGCGTACCGCAAAAAAAAAAAAAAAAAAATCACTCTGACTGCTGTGGGGAGATTGGCAAGGGTGCAGCAGGGTGCAGTAGAGATTAGCTGGGAGGATGCAGAGGTCATGCAGGCAGAGGTGACTGTGGTCTGGACTAGATGGTGGCAGTGCAGACAGCGAGGAGAGGAAGGAGTCCAGCATCGACCTTGGAAATAAATGGTACTTACAGCCATTGGGATGAGATACCCAAGAAGCAAGCATGGCAAGAAGAGGAAGAGGCAGAAGAAGAACTCCCAGAACCAAACCCTGAGGAACGCCAAGATTTAGAAGGTGTAAAATGAAAGAAGAAGCCACAAAGGAACCTGAGAAAGAACGGCCGGGGAGACAGCAGGAGAAGCGTCTTGTGACCCCACTGGGAAGGGTGTGATGAGGGTTCAACAATGTCCGTTTGATTTGGGAACCCCAGTGACCGTGATAAGCATAGTTCTGATAGAGCTGTGGGTGGGTGGAGGACAGATGAAAAGAACAGAAATGTCCATCAACAGAGGATGGATAAATAAGTTGTGTGACACTCAAAGAACAAAAAACTGTACAGCAGTGAAAGTGAATAGGAATTACAGCTCAAGAATCGACATCAGTGAATCTCAGAAACAATGCTGAGCAGATGAAGCAATTAGTCTGATTCCAAACATAGAAAGGTCAAGAACAGGTAAAATGAAAGAAGACAGTATTGAAGGATACATACATCACTGGGGAAAAGTATAAAGAAAAGCACAGGCAGGTATAACACAAAATTTGGGATAATGGTTAACTCGGGCGCAAAGCTTGGGATGAGATCGGGGAGGGGAACACAGGGGTTTCTAGGGTTTCGGTAACATTCTATTTCATGATCCAGTGGTGAGCACACAGGTACATTTTATTTCTTCCTTAAAATGTACACATTTTGCATGTATGCCTTATTTAGCAATAAAGTGTAAAGAAGTCAACTATTTCTTGCAAAAAAAAAAAAAAAGTAAATGAGACGAGGAAGTAGAGAAAGCAAGTGTGGACAGCGCTTCTGAGAAGTTTCCCTGGGAAGAGGGGCAGAGGGCGTAGCTGGAAGGAGACGTGGGGTCGGAGGAGTTCTCTCAGGACCGGTGGTCCTGAAGCGTGTTTATTCTCAGTAGAGGGAGAGTTGACAACTGCAGGAGAAGGGCCCTGAGGCAGCCAGCGGTGTGGGGGGGATCTAGTGCGCTGGCCCTTCGCCGCAGTCAGAGGGGAAAAGAGAAGATGGCGGGGTTGAAGGTGTGTTGCAGGCTGGGGAGGGAGAACAGGCCCGTGTTTGTATCTGATGGCTTCCATTTTCTCAATGAAACACGGGGTTGAGGGCGGTCACCCGCTGAGCATGGGAAGCAGGGAGTGGGGAGGTGGGATGAGCAGGTGTGAAACTGTCGTCTCTGGAAATGAAAAGTGTCACAGCCGACCAGAGCGGCCAAGCCAGGCCCAGAGCCATCTTGAAATTCGTGACTGAATTGCAAGTAGGATGAATCCGCTGGATTGGGTGCTTCTCCCCAGCTACATTCAGCCCACGGGGGTCCAGGTCCAGAGGAGGCTGAGGGTGGGGCTCACCCAGAGCTGGGGGGGCTTGTGTGGTGCTGTCCAGCAGCACTTCCCGTTGGGGTGGAGGTGTTCTAACACCTGTGCTGCCAACAATGTAGCCACCAGCCGCATGTGGATAATGAGTGGCTGAAATGTGGCTAGTGAAGCCGAGGAAATGAATTTGTACTTTAACTTCAATCAATTTCCATTTTTGTTTGTTTGGGTCACGCCACACGGCTTGTGGGGATCTGAGTTCCCCAACCAGGGATTGAACCTGAGCTCCCTGCAGTGTAAATGCGGAGTCCCAACCACTGGACCGCCAGGGAATTCCCGAAATTTCAACAGCCATGTGTATTTAGCAAAGTTGCAATATAGAAATCAGTTGAAGTTCTATACACTAACAATGAACATTCTGAGAAGAAAATTAAGAAAACAATTCCACTTAATAATAGCATCAAAAAAAATACTTAGGAATAAATTTAGCCAAGGAGGTGAAAGATTTGTACGCTGAAAACTACAAAATGCTGCTGCTGCTGAAAGAAATTAAAGAAGACGTAAATAAACAGAAAGACAGGGGCTTCCCTGGTGGCGCAGTTGTCAAGAATCCACCTGCTGGGAGATCAGCTGGGTGCTTTGTGACCGCCTGGAGGTGTGGGATAGGGAGGGTGGGAGGGAGGGAGACGCAAGAGGGAAGAGATATGGGAACATATGTATATGTATAACTGATTCACTTTGATATAAAGCAGAAACTAACACCATTGTAAAGCAATTATACTCCAATAAAGATGTAAAAAAAAAAACAAAGAATACGCCTGCCAATGCAGGGGACACAGATTCAAGCCCTGGTCCGGGAAGACCCCACATGCCACGGAGCAACTAAGCCCGTGCGCCACACCTACTGAAGCCCGTGTGCCTGGAGCCTGTGCTCCGCAACAAGAGAAGCCACCACAATGAGAAGCCCGCGCACCGCAACAAAGAGTCGCCCCCGCTTGCCACAACTAGAGAAAGCCCGCATGCAGCAACAAAGACCCAACACAGCCATAAATAAATAAATAAGTAAAATAAATCTATTAAAAAAGAAACAAATAAAATAAACAGAAAGACATCCATGCTCCTGGACTGGAAGACAATCCTGTTAAGATGACACGACTACCCAAAGCAATCTATAGATTCAATGCAATCTCTATCAAAATCCCCAATGCATTTTTGGTAGCAATAGAAAAACCCATCCTAAATACCCAGGTATGGCTGGTAGCTTTGAGAAGTAAGGAAATTGTGGGGGGCACTTCCCTGGCGGTTCAGTGGTTAGGACTCCGCGCTTTCACTGTCAAGGGTGCAGGTTTGATCCCTGGTCGGGGAACTAAGGTTCCACAAGCCATGTGGTGTGGCCAAAAAAAAAAAAAAAAAACAAGGAAGGAAATTTTTTTGAGGGAGCAGAAGGAATGTTGGCAGAGGGAGAGCAGGAGAGACATAAAGCTGATAATGATGTGTGCCTTGCTGAGTCCAGTCACCCAGACCCCCTGCTTGGGTTCTGGTTCACACAAGCCATGTACATCCTTACCACAGTGTCTGGTACACAGTAGGTACTCAATAAATGCAGGTGAATGACGGCTGCGAGCATGAATGAGACGATGCAGAGCAGCACAGTCAATGCTCTGGGTGCCCTCGGCAAGTCACCTCACACAAATCAAGAATAATAACTCCCCTATAATAAGAGCAGTTCAGAACATGCTTCTAGAATAAGAAAGGCTGCTAGCTGGGTGACTTTAGACCAGTTATTTGATAGTTAATCGTAGTAATATGAATCCCACAGTAACATCTTCTCAGCATGTTTGCATGGGTTACATGAGATATTGTATGCAAAGAACTTAGCACAATCTGGCACATAAGAGGTGATCAAAAAAATTAGCAGAGCTTCCCTGGTGCAGTGGTTGGGAGTCCGCCTGCCGATGCAGGGGATGCGGGTTCGTGCCCCAGTCCGGGAAGATCCCACATGCCGCAGAGCGGCTGCGCCCGTGAGCCATGGCCGCTGAGCCTGCGCATCTGGAGCCTGTGCTCCGCAGCGGGAGAGGCCACAACAGTGAGAGGCCCGCGTACCGAAAAAAAAAAAAAAATTAGCTATTATCATCAAAAATAAAATGAGATCATGGACAGGAGTTTTTTAAAAGCTCTTGGGCACCATAACACAGCTCCAGTAAAACAAAAAGTAGTTTTGAACGGGCTTCAGCGTACCTTTAGGTGGATCTTTACAGGCTCGAAATGAACTCACCTGAAAACCATACTCTTTGGGAAGGTTAAGAGTGCAGGCCGGTGTTTCCACCGCTAAAGTCCACCTCCAGATGCAAACTTTCTGTAAGTGATGGCAGACAGAGGAGAGTGAGAAGATTCCTGAAGGGTACTGGAGGAACCTACACCTCTTGTGGAAAGCCAGTGACCTCCGCTAACTAAGCAAAGCACAGTGAGCTAAGCCGCAGGCAGGGAGCCCCTGACCGGTCACCCGCCCTCCACCCAGAGAACCACAGACGCCACATGGCCTGAGCAGGAGCCCCTGACCGGTCACCCCCCTCCACCCAGAGAACCACAGACGCCACACAGCCTGAGCACAGCTGCTTGCGGGGACACTTGTGACGGGCGGGCCAGCCGCTGAAGCTGCCGTGACAAGCCCTGTACCTGGATCTCAGCGTCTGAGATGGTCGCCAGGTACTTGGCATCGTGGGTGATGGCCATGGCCCTGATGCCGCCACCTTCTGGGCAGCTGTCAAATATCGTGTGCACAGGAATGCTGCAAGACAGGACGGGGGACACCCAGGTCAGGAACAGAACAGCTACGGAGAAACAAACGTGGTCCACCCACATGATGGAAAGTTGCTCGGCCATAAAAAAGGAGTGAAGCACTGACACAGGCGACAACACGGATGAACCTTGAAACCATGGTGCTGAGTGAAAGAAGCCAGACACCAAAGGCTACAGATTGTATGAGTCCATTTATATCAAACCTCCAAGATAGGCAAATCCATAGAGGCGGAAAGCAGGTGCGTGTTTTCCAGAGGGTAGGGGAGCGGGATGTGAAGGCTGATGGTTTCAGGGTTTCCTTCTGCGGTGAAGAAAATGTTCTGCAACCAGATAAGAGGCGGTGGTTGCACCACACTGTGCATATACTAAATGCCACTGGGTTGTTCACTTTAAAATGGTTACTTTTATGTTATGTGAATTTTACCTCAAATTTAAAACAAAAACTAACTCAGGGCAGCACGTAAACATGCTATTTGTTCTCTCCTGGAGCTCTAGTCTCTCCTTCATTATCGAGTGCTGATTCTGTGCCAGGCGTGAAGGATGAGAACATGAAACAAGACGTCTAGGACACCATCCTAGCTCTCAGGAAAGCCGAAGTCCTCCTCCAGAAGGGGGAGTGTAAACAAGCACAGGCTTTCTCGACAGCACCTTCCCTGCATCTGTCAAAATCCTCAATGCACAGACCCTAAGACTCGCCAATTCCACTTCTACAACTTTTTTTTCCCTAGAGAAATAATAGCAAAAGTAAACAGAGATAAATGCCAGTTCATGTTTATTGTGGCACTGCTTTAATAGCAAAAATCTGGAAACAACATAAATATCCATTAATACGGGATTTGTTTAAAAAATATCATGGTAAACCATACAATGAAAAAGCATGCCACCTTCAAAATGAATGAGGTGGATTTGGGAAAGTGACCAAAGTTTTGTGGAAAAAAGCAAATAGCAAAACAGTAGACGTAGCATCATCCTGAGAGAGAGAGAGAGAGAGAGACTGTGTGTGTGTGTGTGTGTGTGTGTGTGTGTGTGTGTGTGTGTAGAAAAAAGTCTGGAGGAATGAACTCCAAACTACATGGTGACTCTGGATATAGGTTTGGGTGAAGGGGGACTTACTTTTTTTTTTCTTACACGTCTGTATTGTGTCACTGGCAAGACTTTAGAACTGTAAGATGCAGACAAAGCCTTAACACACGCAGAATTTAATTAGATGATATCTGAATACCTGAGAGAGCCAAAGAAATGCAAGAAACAGCTGAAGCAATGATGGAAGTAAGCTGTGATGTGGTGGGGGTCCCTGACTCCCACTGGAAGAGTGGGTGGTAGGAAGACTTAATCCCGGAACGCGGGCTATGCAGACCCCCCGTTGGTTTTTCATTATGGAGACCTTGTTACAGCAAATATACACAGGCCTCAGCATGTCACACAGGCCTCAGTATGTCACATCGGTGTCCCAATTGGCTGGAACCAAGTCTGTGCCCTAGCTGAGGACCTGTCTGGTTCTCTGTCACTTGAGATATTTTATCCCACTGAGACGTGGCCCCAAAAATTGCCTTGGGAAGGGAGTCCTAAAGTTGTTGGGAATGACATAATGACGTTCTTCGTGGGAAGGTGTATCTCATCCCCAGGGATATTTAGAATTAAATGCAGAGAAGATAAGTCAGTTGGACCTGTACTCTTAACATATTTGTGATAAGAGAATTTGTTCCTTTTTTTAAGAATGGGTCATGTTTAAGAGAATTTAACATATTAGAGTCTCTAACAGATTAATTTGTGATTCTAATTGAAAGTCTGTAGTTGATTTAGACTTGTGATTTTAAATTCAAATTGTATTAGGTTTATAAACAATACTTGAACACTTAAGAGAACTTAGGACTTGCCATATTTATGTCTAATTTATTAGATTTACAAGAATTACTTAAGTACTGGTGAAGGATTTATTTGTTAATCAGACTACTAAAGAACTTAAAGATGAAACTGAATATATCAATTTCTAAATGCAGTTTAAAATGTTTAAAAGGAGTTAATAAAATTTGTGAGACCAAACATTAATCAAAGCCCCCTTATAGGCAATTGCAAAAATAGGCTAGATTTACGGAGTAAGATTTAAGTTGAACTAATATCTCAAGGAAGAAGTACCGTTTATCACTTTAATAAGGTGAATATTAATTCTAAAAACAGAGAATCCTTTCTGGGTTCCCAGAGTCATCATTTGCAATATCATAAAACTCATATCGACATATCATTTTAATTGTTAACCACAGATACACTTCACTTTGTAATTTTAAAAAATGACTGCCAGAGTCACCTCCGGTCTAGTGGGGGAGACAGCTCTATAAACAAGAAAAAAGCAAAGGATAAACACTGTTTGAATGGAGGCCAGCTCTGCCTGGGGCAGGGGAGCTGTCAGCAAAGGCTTGAGAGAAGAGAGGCACCAGAGGGGCCCATCCTTTCTGCCTCAGGACTTCCTGATGCAGGAGATGACTTTCCCTCGTGTGTGTCAGGTGGATGTGCCATTTCTTGCAGCTGAAAAGCATGTAATCGCTAGAGATGACCGCTAGGCAAGCAGAAGGGAATTTGATTTCGTGGGGGAAGTGTTCGCATGGCTAGGATGTGAGCGTGTACTCCCTGTAACAAGGGCTGAGCTGACAACGGGCAGCAGGGGAGCCCGTTAGGATTTTGCGCATGGGAAAAGATCACGCTCAAAATGTTGTAGAGAAAAACCATATGATGATATATGATGATGGCCATACATGTGTATTTTTTTTTTGGCCTCGAGGCAGGCAGGATCTTAGTTCCCTGACCAGGGATCGAACCCGTGGCCCCTGCAGTGGAAGCACGGAGTCTTAACTACTGGACCACCAGGGAAGTCCCCTTACACATGTGCATTTAAAACAACATCAGGGGGCTTCCCTGGTGGCGCAGTGGTTGGGAGTCCACCTGCCAATGCAGGGGATGCGGGTTCGTGCCCCGGTCCGTGAGGATCCCACGTGCCGCGGAGCGGCTGGGCCCATGAGCCATGGCCGCTGAGCCTGCGCGTCCGGAGCCTGTGCTCCGCAGCGGGAGAGGCCACAACAGTGAGAGGCCCGCGTACCGCAAAA
>NW_020837972.1:16651707-16774865 GCF_003676395.1 Aethalodelphis obliquidens | reverse complement strand
AAAAAAAAAAAAAAAAAATCAACAGATGAATGGATAAACAAAATGTGTTATATCCATGCAATGGAATCTTAAACAGCTAAAAAAAGGAATGGAGTACTGATTCATGCTACAACATGGAAGAATTTTGAAAATATTATAAGTAAAAGAAGCCAGACACAAAAGCCACATATTGTATGATTCCACGGACATGAGATGTCCAGAATAGGCAAATCTTTACAGCTAGAAAGTAGATTAGAGGTTGAGGGGAGGGGAGAATGAGGAATTCATTAGTTCAGATTTTCTGGTTGGGTGCTGTGAGTGTTCTGGAAATAGTGGTGATGGCTGCACAACACTGTGAATGTAATTAATGCCAGTGAATTGTATATACATTTAAAAGTGGTTCAGTGTCACGGAGGCTGGGTTGAAGAGCAAAACTGCAGTGGGGGAGATCGGTCAGGAGGCTACTGCAATGGCCCAAGCAGGAGAGGGTGGGCAGAGGCAGTGGATGTGGGTTCAGAAGTTATTTGGAGGTGGAGGCGCAGGACTTTTGGACATTTTAGCAGGAGATGCCCACGGGACATGCAGGTGGACTGTCCTCCAGCAGCTTCCCCATCAGCAGACAGGAAACACTGAGACGGCTGTTGAGAGTAAGATGGTGCAGTTTCAAACCCTGGCTCTGCTCCTGCCTGGCTGGAGAACATCACCAACAGCATCCTCACGCCCTGAGGCCACAGCTAAGGAATGGCCAGAGGAGGATGAGGCTGAAAAGAGTCTGAGAGGGAACAGACAGCAAGCAGGATGAGGACCAGGGGACATGGTGTCAGAGGGGCCAGGGGAAATGATTAGGTAATATGGCCCTATGGAGGCCACTGGTCACCTGGGAGAGAGCAGTTCCTGGGTCACAGAACATTCAACATAACTTCTTCCTAAACTTCTTCTCCACCTGGACTCGTCCACCCCCCACCTCACCCCATCCCACCCCCCTACACACCCAACCAAGGCCTTACAATCTTGTCAGTGAATCTAGCACTACTCTCTGCCTCCAGGACCAGGAATTACGAAAGGACACACATCTGTGAGCATCTATCCTGGGCCAGCTGCTGTGCTCTGATCTTCCTAACAATCCGGTAGGGTAAGTAAAGTAGATCAAATAGCTCCCCCTCGAAATTCATTCCACCCAGAACCTCAGAAGCAAGCTTATACAGAAAGAGAGTCTCTGCGGATGTAATTAGTTAACATGAGGTCATACTGGTTAGGGTGGACCCTAAACCCAATGACTGGAGTCCTTATAAAAGAGAAGACCTTACAGAGAGACCCAGAGGGGGAAACGCCACAGGAAGATGGAAGCAGAGGCTGGAGTGACGTGTCTACAGGTCAAGGACCACCCAAGGATGTCAGCAACCACCCAAAGGAGGAGGGGAGCATGGGACAGATTCTCTCTCAGGGCCCCAGGAGCTCCCTGCAGACTCCCCAATTTCAGACATTTGGCCTCATGAACAGTGAGAAAATAAATTTCTGTGATTTTAAGCCACCCAAATTGGGGTAATTTCTTACAGAGCCCAGGGAAATGAAGACAGTAAGTACGATTAGTCTTTTTTTTTTTTTTTGGGCAGATGGTGAAAGTCACATAATTTCTCCGGGTCTCCCAGCTGGGTGAGTGTGAGTTAGCCTCCCTCAACCCTGTCTGCCTGGGGGCCACCGACAAACCAAGTTTCTGGGCTTAGAGAGCCAAGAATCACCCATGGGAAATTCACCAAAGTAATGTCATCCCAACAGGGCTTGAGGCAGTAAGACAACTTCCCCTGAGAACCTCGCCCCTCGCCCTGCCTCCCAGCACCAGCTTCTGTATCCCTGGACCGGCATGACTCCTTTTTTTGCGGGTCACGGTGGCAGACGCTGTACAAAAACGCGGGGGGAAGTGGCTACGACATGCCTACCCCGTGAAGCAGTCCCATATGATTATCAGGCATTCGGGCCCTTTGTCAGCCGTGGCGACCCAGCGCCTGTCTTCACTGATGCAGAGGCAGGAGATGACGTTGGGGTGGCCCTGCAGACGTGGAGAGAAGTCACTCTGAGACAGGGGTTGGGGGGGGCCCAGCCCTGGCACCAGCAGGAAAGGCGGGGCCCCGGAGGCACACCTGAGCTCCCTTTCCAGATGCCGCTGGCTGAAAATCCTACTCCCACCCGCCTTCCCTGGTGTTTCTCTACAGCCAGAGGTTTTCAAACTTCCCCTCAAAACACTCTCAGGGTAAGCTGCACTCCCTGCAAGAACAGTGGCTTCCTAGGGGTCGAGGCGTATACCCGACTCTGAGCCCACGTTGAGAATACATGTCCAGGTCCCCCCACCTCCAGCCCCCTCGAACCTCCCTACCAGCCTCATCTCCCCCAAAACTGCTCACTCAGGTCACTGAGCAGCTCTGGAACCAAAGCCTCCTCACGGGCCTCTGCTTTCACTCGTATCCTCCTACCATCTTCCCCACACAACAGAGGAATCTTCTGGAAACACAAACAAGATGGCAGCCGGGAAACAACCCCTGTTTCCCTCCTTCCGTGTCACCCCTCGCTCACTCTGGCCTCTGTCTGGGCCTCATGCACGAGGCCTGAAAACTCGGAGCTCTGTCTGTCTGGGATGCTGTTCCCCGGCAAAACGGCCCCAGGCTAGCTCATGCTCAGCCTTCAGGTCTTGGCACAAACAGCACTTTTTTATTCCCTGCCCACCCAATCCAGAGGAATCTCCTCTCACCCTGATGCTTCCCTCTTAGAGCATTTTCACGTTTCCTTTCGAGCAACTGTTAAAATCTTTAGGTATATGCTTCTGTGTTCACTTGTTTAACGACTGTCTCTCCATGAGGGGGGACTAGATCTATGTTGTTCATGACTACAGACCCATCACCTGAAACATAGTGGTTATGATAAATACACGTGGGATGAATGAACGAACGAACAAATGGCCAAGGCCACTCCCAGCCATCCAACTCTGCGGAGGCTGGACGCCTTCCTACTTCTCAGCCCCTCTGCCCCGCCCACCCCCCTGACTCTGAGCCTGCCCACCACACTGTGCTTTCTCCCCCTGCCGCTACCTCTGTGCTCAGTGCTACACATTCAACTAAGCTCTGAGAAGGGCTGCTTGCTGACTGTGTGTGTATTTCAGGACTTCTAGAAAGCAAATTCCTTAAGTTACACCCACGTGTCTTGGATCCCTGGCACGATGCTGAATACTGGCTGAGCTCTTGGAAAATACTTTGTGAAGTTTCTGATCTAGGCATTGACTAAGGAAGGTCCTTATATGTCAACTGAAAAGGGTAACATGGAACTGTTTACCAGGTTAACTAGTGGAAAATCGGACACCAGGAAAACGTGACATTTGGACAGGTAAATGATGAAAAAGGGGTCAAAAACATCCGGAACAGAGGAGGCAGAGCACTGAGGGGAAGGCAGGCATGTGGGGCATTCGGGGAGGCACAGAGCAGGGTGTAAATAAAGCCAGGTGCTGGAGGGAGGAGACAGGAGGAAAGACTGACCCACTTAATGCTTTAAAGTCAGGAGACCTGGATGTAAGACCTGGCTTCAGCATCTGCTAGCACAGCCTTGGGCAAGTCAGCTAAATCCCTCTGAGCCTCAGTTTCCTCTCCTGTGAAATGGGAATATTAACACTCACTTCTCAGCAGGAGTAGGAGGATCAAAGCCCTTTGAGCCCTGGAAAGGAGTCTGAGTGTTAATTAGGTCCGAATCCCTTTGCATCTCACCATAGTCCTGTGGAGACAACATGGTCTCTCCTGACCACGTTTTTACAGAAATGTAAAAAATACAGATGCTTTAGATTCTAGCTACTATAAAATTAAAGTCAACTGCTATTCTGATTAGAATCAGAGAGAAAACGAACAATAAAATGTGTTCCTAAAAAAAAATCTGCTATGGTTCAGAAGAGAAGAGGGAAAATGTGTATGAGAGGGAATGAAGTTGACCCCTGAAATAAAAACCAAAGTGCTGGACTTCCCTGGTGACACAGTGGTTAAGAATCCACCTGCCAATGCAGGGGACACTGGCTCGAGCCCTGGTCCGGGAAGATCCCACATGCCGCGGAGCAACTAAGCCCGTGCACCACAACTGCTGAGCCTGCGCTCTAGAGCCCGCGAGCCACAACTACTGAGCCCACGTGCCACAACTACTGAAGCCCGCGCAACTAGAGCCCATGCTCCGCAACAAGAGAAGCCACCGCAATGAGAAGCCTGCGCACAACAAAAAGTAGCCCCTGCTCGCCGTAACTAGAGAAAGCCTGCACACAGCAACAAAGACCCAACGCAGCCAAAAATTAATTAATTAATTAAAAAGCAACAACAATAACAACCAAAGTGCTGTATTCAGGTTAAAAACAACCTCTTTCACTTGAAGTAAGAAAACCTGCAAACCTGAAGATGGTGCTGGTTATTCTTGAAGACATTGTAGATGACCGCAGTGTTAGCACTGGCATACAGAAGAACTCTCTGGTTTTCATCTTGAATGTAGTAAACAGGAAGGGAACTGTTCCATCCGAACAACCAGGTCATGGCCTGGAAGACAAAGGTAAAACCGGGAAGACGCTACGGTGCACGAACCCAGAGCTGTGATGCCGGGTACTCCCGGCCTGAGTCCTGGAGGAGAAGGATTCACATCATCAGCCAATGAAGAGACATCACCTTGAGAAGTCCTCAAGAGCACGCTACACCGTGGATGACGCCTGAAAACGTGATGCTACGTGAAAGGAGCCAGATGCAAAGGACCACACACTGTGTGACTCCATCTACATAAAATGTCCAGAATAGGCAGATCCGTAGAGACAGAAAGCAGATGAGTGGTTGCCAGGGGGTGAGGGGAGGGGGAATGGGGAGCGACTGCTTACTGCGTATGGGTTTCTTTCTGGGGCGACGGAAATGTTCTGAGAACAGGCTACAAACCAATCAACTGTATACTGGAAAAGGGAAATTTTCAGACATAGAAAACAAACTTATGGTTACAAAAGGGGGAAGGGGGGGTGGGAGGGATAAATTAGGAGTTGGGGATTAACAGATACACACTACTATGTATAAAATAGATAACCAACAAGGACTTACTGTATAGCACAGGGAACTATACTCAATATCTTGTAATAACCTATAAGGGAAAAGAATCTGAAAAAGAATATATATATATATATATATATATATACACATATATGTATACATATGAATCACTTTGCTGTACCCCTGAAACTAACACAACATTGTAAATCAACTATATTTCAACAAAAATAAATTTTAAAAACTTTTTTTAATTTTAAAGGGTAAACTTTACAAGGATGTGGAGAAACTGGGACCCTTGTGCGTTACTGGTGGGAGTGTGAAATGGTGCAGCTGCTGTGGAAAACAGTATGGAGGTTCCTCAAAAAACTGAAAATACAATTACCATATACTCCAGCAATTACACTTCTGGGTATCTACCCCAAAGAACAGGAAACAGGGTCTCAAAGAGATATGTGTACACCCGCGTCCATAGCAGCATATTTCACAGTAACCAAAAGGTGGAAAAGAAGCCAGTGTCCATCAACAGATGAATGGATAAACAAAAGGTGAGTATTATTCAGCCTCCAAAGGGATGGAGATTCTGACACATGCTCCGACATGGACGAACCTTGAGGATATTATATAAGTAAAATACACCAGTCACAAAAAGACAAATATGAACTGAATGGTTCCACTTATATGAGGTCCCTAGAGTAGTCAAATTCATAGAGACAGAAAGTAGAAGGGCAGTTAGCCAGGGACCGGGGTGGGGTTGGGGAGCTGGTGTTTGTGGGTACAGTGTGTGTTTCACAAGATGAAGAGGGTTATGGGGACGGGTGATGATGGTGGCTGCACAACCGTGTGAATGTGTTTAATACCATTGAGCTTTTACACATAAAAATGGTTAAGGTGGTAAATTTTATGTTATGTGCCTTTTACCACAATCTTTTAAGAAAAAGTTAAGAGGGTGGATTTTATGGATGGGAATTCTACCTCGATTTGAAAAGAAAAGCTACGTGGTGCTTACACAGGCGTGTTTGCTGTATAAGAATTCAATGAGTTCTACACTTGCGTGTGCTCTTTCTGTTTATACGTTATATTTCAATAAAGACGTTTCCTTTAAAAAAAGAAAGTCTTCAACAGTAAATAGAAACAACTTCCTATTCATCTTCTCCCCAGGACCTAGACCCAGCTCAGTACCAGACACACAGTGAGCACTTAATGTCGTGAAATTCAATTTACTGAACGAGAGTACGTAGAATGGACAAGTTATAATAAAGTCACTAAGTAACTTCGTAAGAAAGGCAATTATTCAGCCTGGGTATTTGTTCCTTATACACGATTTTCCCTGGAAGGAAAAGTATAAAAGAGACAAAATTCCCTCAGGAGGATTAAAAATTCCACACTGCCAGGAACAAGTCCAAAATAAAAATTTCATGAAATGAAAAATAATAGGTACTATAAATCCAACTACTGCTTCCAATTCAATAGTAGTTTGTTTATGTATATTTTTGTATTCAACGTCTCTTACAAAAATTATGGATAAACTGTGGTACATTCATACAATGGAATATTATTCAGCAATAAAAAGAAATGAGGTTGCAGGCCATGAAAAGATGTGGAGGAACCTTAAATGCATGTTGCTAAGTGAAAGAAGCCAGCCTGAAAAGGCCACAAACTGTATGATTCCAACTACATGACACTGTGGAAAAGGCAAAACTATGGAGACAATAAAAATCAATGGTTGTCAGGGGCTTGTGGTGGGGGGGATAAGGGGGAGGGAGAGATGAACAGGTAGGGCACAGGACATTTTTAGGGCAGTGAAACTACTCTGTATCAAACAACAATGGTAGTTACATGTCATTATGCATTTGTCAAAGCCCAGAGAATGTACATCACAGAGTGAACCCTAAGGTATAAACTATGGACTTTAGGTAATTCTAATTCATCCATATTGGCTCATCAATTGCGACAAATGTACTGCACTAATGCAAGATGGTAATAATAGAGGAGATGAGGGGGGAAGGAGGCACAAGGGAGTATGTGGGAATTCTCTGTGTTTTTCATTCCATTTTTCTATAAACCCAAAACTGCCCCCAAATAATAAAGTCTATTTAAAAAATTAACCAAGGCTGATGTGGTAGAGTATTTAAAGTGATGGCTAAGTGATTAGTTACCAAAAATCAGTGGGTTATATGGGAGCATAGAAATGAAATCTGGTGATGAGATTTCCCTGGCGGTCCAATGGTTAAGACTCCGAGCTGCCACTGCAGGGGGCGCGGGTTCCATCCCTGGTCGGGGAACTAAGATCCTGCATGCCTCACGGCCGAAAGAAAAAAAAATAAAGAAATGAAATCTGGTGAGTTTCCTTTCTGATCTTTAATGATACTTAAGGTTAAATTGATGTACCGTATATTTCTCCCAAGACAGAGTGGGCAACGTGGCCGATTTCTCTCTCCTACACCCTTCGTTCCCCATTCTCTCCTGATTCCATCTGCTCATTCGCTGTAATTTATATTTATATTTAGGTCTTTTATTGTGTGGGTGTGAGTGGTAGAATCACGGAATCATAATTGCCTCAAGCTGCAACTTCTAGGAACGGAACTATTTCATATCTGGCTGGTTCTTAAGAGCCAATTTCTTCAAGTGAGATGGTTCTTTTGGAAACCTGCTAATTCTAAAAGGCCTTATAGTCGTCCTGGAAATTTATTTTGAGATTTAACAGATTAGTTATAAAAAGAAAACACTCTTAACTAGACTCCTGTCTCCAGGTAAACCTCTTTCAAGGTCAAAACTAGGCTGACCTCACTCGGTAGTAACAGAACTTCCTTGTTTGAGCAGCCCTCACATTAACCGAAATCACACAGTACTAACACTCATCGCATTTTCCACTACTTTTAACACTCATGGCGAATGATGATGGAGACAGCCACCTCTTACATCAATCTTCTTCTAAAACATGGTCATCTGGAAAACAAAACTTTATTGTCAAAATCAGATTTCACTGCATTTGATAGTTGTATGATTCCTTCTCATAAACACATGATACCTTGTTACTTGGCTAGAGGTGGTATTCACGGTTAGGTCTATTTACCATGAGCACTGCGAGTTATTACAGGCCTTTGGGATAAGCTGGGGGAGCCCAAAGGAAAAGGAGGATGCTGCGAGCACAGAGATGGAGGGGCACACACTCACTGAAGCACCTTTGGTGAGAGCAAGAAATTAGAAACAGCATGAATGGCCATCAATAAGGAAACAGCCGAATTTAAAATGAGGCAGTGGATATACACGCACTGATACAAAAAATCCTCTAAGACATGTTAAGTGCAAAAACATTTATGCACAAATGCAGAATATCTCACTGCAAAAACGAACAACTAAAAACACAAATCGTGTGCGTGTGTGCGCACAGATACATGTTTATATATGTACCAACAAAGGTCTGGAGAGATAGTTATACCAAACTGCAACAGTAGTCACCTCAGGAAAATGGGATTGGGATGGGAGTGTGTTCGAGAAGAGGAATCTTTGCCTTTGTATATTTTTTTTTATAAAGAGCACTAATTCATTTTAACAAAAGAAGAAACAATAAAGGTGAAAGGAAAGGAAAAAGAAAGACGGCGCACCCAAAGAGCTAAGCAAACCTGCAAAGAGAGAAGGCCTAGGAAAGTTTGGTTCTGCGGTGAGTCCAAGGCTAACGGGGGCCCAGACCTGTGCAGTGGCTTTTGTCAAGTCCAGGTAGCTGGGGCCTGGATAAAAAGATCGCTTGCTCTAATTAGTGACGTTACCTGATTTCTGGTTAGTTGGCTAAACAAGACAAATGTCTTCATGGGCTCTAAAACTCAATTATTCTTGGGACTTCCCTGGCAGTCCAGTGATTAGGACTCTGAGCTTCCACTGCAGAGGGCAAGGGTTCAATTTCTGATTGGGGAACTAAGATCCAACATGCCGCTCAGTGTGGCCAAATAAATAAATAAACTCAATTACTCTTTCTTTCAGACTGAGCAACTGCAAGCTTGAACCTTTAACTCCATTGCTCAAAGTCAGCCAAATCTACAGAAAGGAGGCTGTCAGTTCTCTGCACTTCCCCCTCGGCATCCTTCCGTCACCACCGCCAGCTCAACCGTCACCACCATCACCTAGTTGTTAACACTTGTCAAGCGCTCACTCTGTGTTAGGAACTGCATTAAGTACACACAGTCCATCACTTACAAATCTTCCAAAGGCATGAATCTACGGTGGGGGGAGAAAAAAAGATGAATCCTAGGAAACAATTTTCAGAAAGTAGCAGATGGAGGAAGAAAGAAGGAGAAGGGAAAAAAAAAAACCCTCCTCTTCCTTCTCTTGGCAAATGATAATATTTTTACCCTCGCAGATGGCGCCTCCCTGGAACACTGTCAGCGGCAGCAAAGGCAGACTCCTTTGGACCGCCTGGTGCTTTTCCCGGTGGCTTTCACTTTTTCCAGACCTTTGACTTACTGGTCTATCTTGGGATGGATAGTTTTAGGAACCTGTGGTGGTTTTAGGAGCTGGTAAAGGGATCAAGCCAGTTACAGCAGAAGAGGCGAGGAGAGGAGGGAAAGGCAAGGAATTGGTGGTATGGAGGAGGAGTATCATGATGTGGGAGAGAGAGAGGGAAAGGGAGGGAGAGAGACAGACGGAGCGAGAAGAGAGGGGAAAGGGGAGAGGTCGATTCTGAGTCTCCCCCAAGAAAACAGCGTCCTATACAACGGACAAACCACGTGTGGAATTTCCTGCCTGCAGAGCAACGCTGCTGAACCCAGATGCAGCGTTCCTGTCCACATACTGTCACACATGTCCAGCCACAGCTCCAAACTGAACTTTACAAAGACACGGGTCTGTGATTAGCTTAAAAAGGAGCTTTCTGGTGGTATTTTTTTCCATATGCATAAAATTCCCCTATTTCACAATACTCTCAAAACACTGGGGGAAATTTAAAAGCATGTTGCACTTACCAAGGGATACACGTTGGCACCGTCATCCTTTTGGAACAAAATGTCCTCGGTGGCAGTGGAGACCAGTGACCCCTTAGGGATCCTTGCTTTGGGCTGGAATTCTTTTTCTTTTTTCTCATTTACGTATAATACTCTTGTTTCTTTTCTCCCTTCTCTCTTTTCTGGCTCCAAGTCTCCCCTTTCTGGTTCCAAGTGTCTCTTTTCTTGTCCCAATTCATCTTGGGGCCTCTGGTCGGTTCTCTCTGCAAGCTCGCCCGAAGGCTGCTTTTCAGGGGAACTAAGCTGTTGTCCCGCAGGAGTGGTTAGATCCAAATCAAGAAACTCTAATTGCGAGGCCATGCTTGGAAGTTCAAATGTTTCCAAAAGCTCTGATTGTAATGAATGCCTTGACTCTCTACCACTATAGGTTTTCTTAAAAAAGAAATAGAAAGGAGATTGTGATTCCAAATACAGTACACGCTGCTACATGCCCTCATTTAGTTTCCTTTCTCTTCCTAATCAGCCAGTCTTAGTGTTAGCCTCACATCGGAATTATGAAGCACTTTTTAAAAAGAGCCTGGGACATTCTGTACTCAAATAACATGAATCATGGGTGTGTCAGGTTTATCCTTGGCCTACTAGCAGACCCACAACAGCAGAATTATTCTTCTAAGTGGCACTGGTGGCCTCCAAAAGCACCACAGAGCCACAGAGAGTCACTTCTCCTTGGACCAGAGGTGATTTTACAGGCTGTTTAGACAAGCACACTCCAGCTAACCCCTGTCCTTTAAGTCAGCCCTGGTACACACCTCCTCCAGGAAGCTTTCCCTGATCATCCTCCAAGCTGGGTCAAGTCGGCCTTTATATAGATACATATCTCCTAGGTACCTCTCAATCACTGCACTTAGTTTTATAATGTTTGCCTCCCTACATACCCTAGAGCTCCTTAAGAGAACGGATTGTGTCTTACTTGGTTTTATATCCACAGAGCCTGGCAGGTAAGTGGGTAACAAGCATTCAATTAATGATTAGGAATGAATGAATGAACAAACGAATGATTGAATGAATGAAAATTCCTACTTACTGGGAGTGTTCCTGACAAGATTGATTGGGAATCAGTTGGTGTAAGTCTCTCCAAACTGATCATGGACTTGGTGATTTCTTGGGGCTTCACTGTGGTTTCTTCCTGTGCTCCTGCTGCCTCCTCCTTCCCAAATTCTTCCCCCTCTTCTTTCCCCTCCGCTCCCTCTCCCTCCGCTTCCCCCTCCTCCTGAGACCCTCTCCACGCTAATGTGTTATCTTCTTTTAATTCCTGTTGCATATTTTCTAGCCCTTCATCATTTGGATATTTTTCTTCTTCTTCTTCTTCTTCTTCTTCTTCTTCTTCTTCTTCTTCTTCTTCTTCTTCTCCTTCTTCCATTTCTATTTCTCCATATTCTTCTGTTTCTTCCAGTGGGTTTTCCTCTGCATCTGACATTCTTCTCTTTGGAGATGTCTCTAGAGAAATTTTGAGCATAAAAGTCAGCAGGGCCCTCTGTTTTCCATTTTGATTTCCTGGTCCACAAACCCATCAATGAAATGTGCAATACCAGCTCTGTTCCTTTCCATGGGAATAAAAAGAATGCCATACTCCTGGGAAAGCCTGTCTCAAATCTTTAAAAATATTGATCCCGGGCCTCATCTTTCTGAGGATAATTTTAGAGCCCTCTAACTCAGTGTATATATATTCATATTCCCACAGGCAGCAAAATGATAACCCAGGCATTAGCAACAGTTCTAATAATACGAATAGGGGAAGAAGCAGGTACCTTAGCGGTTAAAAGTGTTGGCTTTCCAGTCAGCCTCTCCTGGCATTGAATCCCAGTTCCACCACTCAGGTGCTCTGTGACCTTGGGCAAGTCACTTTACCCCTCGGAGTCTAAATCTGCTCACAGGCAAAATTAAAATGATAACCCTAAATTCTGGGGGTGTTGTGAAGATTAGATGAAATGACATATGTAAAATGCTCCAGTTGCAGCACAGACTGCTTGAGAAATGGTAGCAGTCTAGAAAATTAAAAAGCCTAACATGTTCTCTCGTTTATTTCTTACAGCAAACTTAAGAGTCTGAAGCTCTGAGAGGTGAAGTGACTTATTCAAGATCATACAGCGAGTAAGAAGCAGACCTCTCAATGTTCAGTTCCGCCATCTGAAAAATTGCTAAGATTTCAAGTCTAGGGCCCTTAGTACAGAGCCTCTTCCGACTGCCAAACTTTGCCACATTCCTCATGGGGGGTGCGGGGAGCAGGTGTGTGCGTCCGTGGGGGCACAAAGCCCAGGCGTGGACCCTTCCTCCAGCTCAGGTCTGCCTGGAGCTGCCCTAGGGCGAGCCCAGGTGGGGTGAGCGCCCCCCAAGAGGCACCAGGCCCCTCCTTGCCGGGGCCCCCGCCCCTGACTCACAGAGCGCGCCCACCCTGGTCCTCAAAGGCCGGGGTCTTCCCGCCGCGTGAACCCCTTGTCCACCTCCCGGCCTCCAGCTGCCGCCGCTTTCTCCTCCAAGGGCTCCCTAGTTACGGTCGCCACCCAAGCCCCGTCTCCATGGTAATCGCTGCCCCCTGCAGGCGACGGGCCGTAAAGCACGAAGGCTGGACAGCGGTCACGTGCCCAGAAAGCGGCGGGAGCGGGAGCGGGGAGCTGTTCGAGCTCGCCCCCTGCCGCCGCGACTTGGGAGGTAAAATTGGCTTTCCTCTCACCTCTCTCCTCCCCTCCCACTCTCCCCCATGTTTTCCCTTGGTGCCATCCCATGAGAAGATGCAGCGGCCAATCCTAGCAACTCTGACTTTCTGAAGACTTGACAAAGTTATGTGAAGAAGTACGAACGGTTTGATAAAATTCTCTTTGTCAAAAGCAAACTAAATTTCCCGGTCTCATTGGTGCAGCACACAGCTGTCCTCCCCACCTCCTCGCCCGGGCACTAGATGTTGTACAGAAAATTTTAGCCAGCTGGGATTAAATGTTTCATAGGTTACATTATCTTATCACATAACGTTTCTGCAAAACCAGTTTGTTAAATCTATTAGGATGATTCCACCTCCAAGTGTCTCTCCACTAGAACCTCACAAAAGACAGCCCACCTGCGTGGCCATCCTGAGGTTTCTGAAGCGGGGGGGCTTGCAGGAAACCAGCCAAAGGCACTGATGCAGAAGACTCTCTGCTGCTATCATTTTAGGAGGATGTGAATGAGTCTCTCCATCCCCACCCCACCCTCATACCCCAATGCTGGTTGCTGCATTTGCATACATCTCAAAAAAATAAAAGGGATTGCTGGATGGGGCAAGCTGGGTTTATTATAGTCTAGGGCTTATAAAAGATTGGAAAACACGTGGAATTAGAAAAACAATTTAAACACTGGTAAACACAGCACGTCTGTGGCTACAAGGGGGGAAATCCACGTGGACATTCGGCTAGAGTACATGGTGTTTGGGGGCAGACACTTAACAGGAAGGCTTTCCAGCCGAGCACGAGCACCCATGGCTGGAAGCACACCCAGTACTGACTCCCGTCAGGGCGAGCTGATATCTGCATCTAAGCCAAGCAAATCCAGGCCTGAAGAACCCAAGCATGCCTCAGTAGAATGTGCCAGATGCCCTCTGAAACAGAAAGTGGTCTGCAAGAACTGTGGAAATAAAACACTGTGATACGGTGAAGAGAGAAAAAAAGTAAAGCACGGAGGCACTAGGAATCACTGAAACTCACTTTGCCATGTTAAAGAGAGAAAATAAAAGGAAGGAAGGAAGGAGGAATCAGCATTTGCAAGAAGACAGCGCTGCACACACTGCTGGTTCCCATCAGCAATGTCAACACACCTTAGCAGTCTACAAAAGTGCTGATCCGAGGGCAGGCCCAGGAGACTCAATTATCCTGTATCCAGAGCAGCAATGCCGCAGTGCAAACGCAGGTGCAGCCTGAGCGTCTGGAACCCCCATTCACTAAAGGATGACGTCCCAGAGATGTTGCTGGTCAAATCTTGACTTCAGTACAATTGTTAGTTTGTTCTGCCCAACTTTCCTGAGGCTGATCTAACTCCCACCTGAGCTTTGGTTTGAGAAGTTCATAGGAAATTCAGCTGGGGTGATAACATGCTCATATCAACACTGTAAAACTGTTTATTTGGGGGAAAAAAACAAAATTTCTAGAAGCATAAAGTCACATCAGCACCTACCAGAATAACTCCCACCCACCTGCTCACAATCCAGAGGATTCCCATGTAGGGCCGTGGCCTAATTTGCAGAAGATGCTAAACACAAATCTAGTTTTTAACAATGCGTTAATCCCAAGAGATCACACTGGGAGGCCACAGCGTTTCTACCACCTAGAAGTTCAGGCTCCCAGCCTCTTCCAGATCCTTGAGCTTCAGGAAGAGAAGAGAAGGAGGAAATGCCCACTAGACCCAAGTCTGGGGCAAGGGAATATGCTTTCCTGTTTCTGTTCCCCAGGGACAATCATCTTTGCAAAGGAATAATGTTGCAGCTGGAAGGAAAAAAAAGGAACAGTGTAAGTTTGTGGCTCCATTCAGGAAGATCAGAAGTGAGCCGTCCTGAGCTTTTCACCTACATGCTTTCATTCTTTCAAAGCAAACGTCCAGTTAATAAAAGAACCAGAGCGACCAGGGCTCCCTCCACCTCCATACCTGGAATCTCATTCCCGCCACAAGGACTTATCATGAGTTGCTACAGGCAGTCTGGAAATTCCCTTCATTTCCCAACGACCCCACCTCCCGCCCGCAGCTTTGTGTCTAGCAAGCATGCAGTGCACGCTGCAGTGTGAATGAACGGACACGGATACTTTACCCCAGCAGTCCTTTTCCCGCCCAGCGTGTCGGCACGAGTCTAAGCTGGTATTTCTCCCCTCTGCGGATCACTGTCACATTCAGGGGCTTCTGAAAGGAAAATGAGCTCATTTTATGTTCAACCTCCTTAGTACTCAAAGAGATTCAGACTAGAATGCTGAGATACTGTCTTTTTTTTTTTTTTTTTTGGCCGCGCAGCATGTGGGATCTTAGTTGCCCCACCAAGGATCAAA
Organism: Aethalodelphis obliquidens; assembly: GCF_003676395.1. Classification (NCBI taxonomy): domain Eukaryota; kingdom Metazoa; phylum Chordata; class Mammalia; order Artiodactyla; family Delphinidae; genus Aethalodelphis; species Aethalodelphis obliquidens. Next base: position 16,759,853 of record NW_020837972.1, on the reverse strand, counting down.
CCCACACCCCCTGCAGTGCAGGCATGGAGTCTCTTAACCACTGGACCTCCAGGGAAGTCCCACCCACCAGACTGGTAGTAAGGATGCTTATTTTAGGCATAATTCCTACAACTGGTGAGAATGTGGAGGATGTGGCACTCTGGGGGCAGGCAGTGGGGCTACAGATTTGGTACCTTCTTCCTGGAAGAACACAACTGCCCCCAGCAACAACAAAGCATCTTTAAAAGGTGCATATAAGATATATTCTGCAAAAGTACAAGATGATATATGAACAAAGCATTTATCCCAGGACTGTTTATAAATTTCAAAAACTGAAAACACCCAAAATATCCCTCAATAAGGTATTGGTCAAATACAGTATAGTGAATAGCAGTTTGTTTAGTAAAAACAAAACAAAACCAGCAAAGTATGAATCCATTTGAATATATGTCCTAAAAGGTCGTATGTGTTGTGAATCAAGTATACTTCAATTTAAAAATAAATAATAAAAATAATAATAAAAGCTCTAAAAATTCAATAAATAAATAAATAGACATAGGACTTCCCTGGTGGCGCAGTGGTTAAGAATCCTCCTGCCAATGCAGGGGACATGGGTTTGAGCCCTGGTCCGGAAACATCCCACATGCCGCGGAGCTACTGAGCCCGCGTGCTAAAACTACTGAAGCTCGCACACCTAGAGCCCATGCTCTGCAACAAAAGAAGCCAACGCAATGGGAAGCCCGCGCACCGCAACAAAGAGTAGCCCCCATTCGCCGCAACTAGAGGAAGCCGGCGCGAAGCAACAAAGACCCAATGCAGCCAAAAATAATATTAATTAATTAATTAATCTAAATAAATAAATAGACATATGTGTTGCTTGGTGCATACAAAGTTTTCTGGAAGATAAACTGTTAACAGTGGTTACTTCCAGAAAGAAGCACTAGCAGTTTGGAGTAAGAGAAGAAGACATTTACTTTTTTATCTTTCTGTACCATTATTTCTTCTTTACTATGCGTACGTATTACCTTAACAAAAAAATTAAAGTAGGTACAATATATACCAAAGAAAATTACAAGTTAAAACAAGATTCATCAAATTTTAAAACTTCTGTACATCAAAGGACACTGTCAACATAGTGAAAAAGCAACCCACAGAATGGGAGAAAATATCTGCAAATCATATATCTGATAAGGGATTAATATCCAGAATATATAAAGAATTCAACAGCAACAACAAACAACCCAATTAAAACATGAGCAAAGAACTTAAACATTTCTCCAAAAAAGATATACAAATGGCCAATAAGCACATGAATAGATGGCCTACATCACTCATCATTAGAGAAATGCAAATTAAAACCACAATGAGATATCACCTTATACCCATTAGGATGGCTATTATCAAAAAAAACAAAGGGGGGCTTCCCTGGTGGCACAGTGGTTGAGAGTCCACCTGCCGATGCAGGGGACACGGGTTCGTGCCCCGGTCCGGGAAGATCCCACATGCTGCGGAGCAGCTGGGCCTGTGAGCCATGGCCACTGAGCCTGCGCGTCCGGAGCCTGTACTCCACAACGGGAGAGGCCACAGCAGTGAGAGGCCCACGTACCGCAAAAAAAAAAAAAAAAGAAGAAGAAAAAAAGAAAATAATAGGAGTCAGTGAGGATGTAGAGAAATCGTAACCCTTATACACCGCTGGTGGGAGTGTAAAATGGTGCAGCCACTATGGAAAACAGCATGACTATTCCTCAAAAAACTGAAAATAGGGCTTCCCTGGTGGCACAGTGGTTAAGAATCTGCCTGCCAATGCAGGGCACACGAGTTCGAGCCCTGGTCCAGGAAGATCCCACATGCCACAGAGCAACTAAGACCACGCGCCACAACTACTGAGCCTGCGCTCTAGAGCCTGCGAGCCACAACTACTGAAGCCCGCGAGCCTAGAGCCCGCGCTCCGCAACAGAAGCCACCGCAATGAGAAGGCTGCACGCTGCAATGAAGAGTAGCCCCCGCTCGCTGCAACTAGAGAAAGCCCGCGCACAGCAACAAAGACCCACCACAGCCAAAATAAATAAATAAATAAATCTTTTAAGAGATTGAAGATAGAATAACCATATCAACCTGCAATTAAACATATGGGTATATAACCAAAGAACTGAAAGCAGGGACTTGAACACATAATTTGTATGCCCATTTCATAGTAGCATTATTCACCAAAATGGTGAATAGCATTATAGCCAAAAGGTAGAAGCAACCCAAGTGGCCATCAATGGATTACAGGATAAACAAAATGTAGTATATACACACAGCAGAATATTATTCAGCCTTTTTTTTTAATATAAATTTATTTATTTTTGGTTGCATTGGGTCTTCGTTGCTGCATGCGGGCTTTCTCCAGTTGTGGTGAGCGGGGGCTACTCCTTGTTGCAGTGCGCAGGCTTCTCATTGGGTTGGCTTCTCTTGTTGCAAAGCACGGGCTCTAGGTGTGCGGGCTTCAGTAGTTGTAGCATGCGGGCTCAGTAGCTCTGCGGCATGTGGGATCTTCCCGGACCAGGGCTCAAACCCATGTCCCCTGCATTGGCAGGCGGATGCCCAACCACTGCGCCACCAGGGAAGTCCCTATTATTCAGCCTTAAAAAGGAAATTCTGACACATGTAACAACCTGGATGGACCATGAAGACGTTATGCTAAGTGAAACACATGAGTCACAAAAGGACAAATATAGTGTGATTCCACTTAGAGGGCTGTATATAGAGCAGTCACATTCATAGAGACAGAAAGTAGATTAGTGGTTGCCAGAACCTTGGGGAGATGGGAATGACTAGTTAGTGTTTAATGGGTAGAGTTTCAGTTTGGGAAGATGAAAAAGTTCTAGGGACAGTGGTGGAGATGGCTGCCGAACAATGTGAATGTACTTAATGCCACTTAAAAATGGTAAATTCTATGTTATGTACATTTTACCGTAATTTTAAAAAATTAAGGCAGATCTATCAATGGGATCTCTGAATCAGAAAAAATAAAGCATGATGAAAAACAAAAAAAGACACCATTTTCCACCTCGATTGTCACAGGATAAAAGACTGACAATAACACAGTTGGGGAGGGTCAAGAAATAAGCACTCACATACACTACTGGAGAGAACATGAACTAACGCAAGCTTCTGGGAGGACACCTTGACGACACCTATCAAATCGGTAAATGTGCATTGCCTTTAACCCAGTAATTCCACTTCTAGAAATCTGACAGAAACCCTCACACAAGATAAGAATATTCACGACACCACTATTTGTGGTGGCCAAATATTGGCAATGGCTTAAATGTCCAGGTTGGGGGTCTGGTTAAACGAACGATGAGAAACCAAGCCAGGGAACATGGTACATTGTGTACCGATACACGTGTACCAACATGGAAATCCCTTCAAAGGGAGAAACATCGAGAACGGTACATAGAGTAGGTCTTCTTTGTGACTTCTTTTTCAAAAAGCAATCACTGTAGACATACACATCCACACCCAGAAAATGTGTGAGAGCTTCACTGATGTGTTTCCAGTTCTGGAAATGATGGCCCTGGGAGAGCTAGAAATCCAGAGGGTTTCTACCTATGGCACGTCCTAGATGTCTTTCTGATTTGCCCACTTGCACCTCCAGCCCATTCGTCAAAGACACCATCATCTCCTGACCTGGCTGCTAAAACTCTGTCAGCCCTCCAATCAGCTCTCTACCTGGCCTCTGGAGAAATCTTTTCAAGGCACGAAGCTGCTTACAGCTGTTATTCTCCAGCTTGGAAGAAGCTCTCTACTGCTGCTCGGGAACATTGAAGAAGGGCCCTGCCTCCTCCCCTCTCCCCCTCTTCCTTGCTCTGGGTTCCAATCAGCCTTCTCTGATCCTCTCACCTCAGGGCCTTGACCCTGCTGGTGGGCTCCTCTCCCTGCCAGTCTTGATAAACTTCAATACACTTAGAGGCCACGTCTTCAGGAACACTCTCCTTCAACCCCAAACTACATCAGAACCCCACTATTTGCTCTCCTAGCCCCCTTGAACTGTCCCTTCATAGCACTCACTGGAGTGTACAATTACACATCTGTGATTATTTGATTAATGCTCATCTCCCCCACTAAAATGTTCCCACGGACCCTTGGTTGACCTGTTTTGTTCCCTGTTGTAGCGCCTGCACCTTGCCCAGGACTCAGAGCAGGGAAGGTACTACAAGGGAGGGAGAAATCCAGGACTTTTATTCTTACTTGAAATACGTTCGCATTGTATGAGTTTTTTTCACAATAAAAACACATTATTTTTATTATTGAAATATAATTCATATACAATAAATTCACCATTTTAAAGTATATATTCAGAGACTTGTCCAACCATCACCACTAACTAATTTCAGAGCATATTTCCATCACCCAAAAAGAAACCCCATACCCATTAGCAATCACTCCCCATTCCCTCCTCCCCCAGCCCCTGGCAACCACCAGTCTGCTTTCTGTCTCTGCTTTCTGTGCATTTGTCTATTCTGGACATTTCAGAATTCTAAAATATGTGGCCCTTTCTGGGACTTCCCTGGTGGCACAGTGGTTAAGAATCCGCCTGCCAATGCAGGGGACACAGGTTCAATCCCTGGTCAGTGAAGATCCCACATGCCGCGGAGCAACTAAGCCCATGCGCCACAACTACTGAGCCTGCGCTCTAGACCCCATGAGCCACAACTACTGAGCCCACATGCCACATTACTGAAGCCCACACGTGCTCCACAACGAGAAGCCACCGCAACGAGAAGCCTGTGCACCACAGCGAAGAGTAGCCCCTGCTCGCCACAACTAGAGAAAGCCCGCGTGTAGCAATGAAGAGCCAACACAGCCAAAAATAAATTAAATAAATAAATTTAAATAAATTAATTAATTAAATATGTGGCCCTTTCTGTTCGGCTTCTTTCACTTACCAGAAGTCCTTTGAAGGTTCGTTAATGTTATAGCATATCGGTACACCAATCCTTTTTATGGCTGAATGAAATACACATTATTTTTATAATAAAGAAAAATTATTTTAATTTAAGGGTTTTTTCCTTTGAAAGTATATGCATTCCAGACACTCACCTTTAGAAAATTATCTAAGGAAACAGAGCTTTGTCTACAAGAGTGTTAATTTTCAGGTTCCCATAAAATTGGAAAGTACCTAAAAGTCTAACAATAGAATGCTGTGGGGTTTTAAAAAACTTTTTTTAATTCATAGAGCAGAGACCATAAAAACCCAGACCCCTTATTCTCAAGCTGGGCTCTGGTTCCAGGAGCACCCCGGGCCCTGAGGGCGTGAGGTCCCCCCACCCCCTCTAGCTTATCCCAGCAGCTCAGCTTTTATCTGTTTGATATTTTGGAATTCCCCAGGAAATTTCACTTGAAGAAAAGGTTCTGTTGTTAGAAAACATTCAAAAAAAAAGAAAACGTTCAATGACTACTTTTGTAAAGAAGGCCTTATACGGTGTTAACTATAGTCACCACACTGTGCATTCTGGTATACGGTAATACTCTATGCATGTCTGACAGCGGCTAGAGAGTAAATCTTCAAAGTCTTCATCACAAGAAAAAAATGTGTAACTATGTATGGTGACAGATGTTAACTAGCCTTACTGTGGCAATCATTTCCCAATATATGCAAATATTGAATTACTATGTTGTACACCTGAAACTAATATCATGTTATTTGTCAGTTATACCTCAGTTTCTTTAAAAAAAAAAAGGATCTGTAGGCCTATAAAGAGCCTAAGAATATATTTAACTGGAAAAGACAAATTAAAAACCAGTGGCTATTATGAGTAATCACCAAAAACTGGAAAACAACCTAAATGCCCCACACTGGGAAACGGATGAAGAGTCTGGGGCTCATTACACAGTGGAGCACTACTCAGCAGTGAAAAGGGATGAACTACAGATGCACGTGACCATGTGGAAGAACGGCAGATTCATGACACTGGGTGAAAGTAGCCAGACTTAAAGGGCTTTATACTCTGCAGTTTCACTTATATGACATTCTGGAAAAGGTAAAGCTACAGGGATGGAGCACAGATCAGTGATTTCCGGGCGATGGGGGTGCAGAGAGGGCTTACCTACAAAAGCATGAGATCATTTCGGGCTGTAGAACTGCTCTGTATCTTCATGTGGTGACATTTACATAACTACATACAGTTGACAAAATTCACAGTACTGGACACTGAACAGGGGGAATGTTGCTGTGGGTCAATTAGACCTTAATGAAAGCAACCAGTAGCTCTGTGTGTTGATGTATGAAGGACACACAGTTGGAAAGTGGCTGCCTTTGGAGGACAGGAAATGCACCTGGAGGAGAGGGAGGTTTTTCATTCCATGTTCTTTGGTTCTGTTTTTACCATGTGTTTGTATTACCTCTACCAGGAAAAAAAAAAAAAAGACGTATTTACAAAGCAAACCACTAACAATGAGCCCAGACAACTACAAAGTTTAAAAGTATGTGCAGCAAGGTACCCAAGAGACGTGAGTAAACTATGACACACTAGCAAGCTGGGGGTGGGGTGGGGAGGAAGGAGAGAAAAACTGAGACTTTCGGTAAACATAACAGAATGAACCTACATCTGCATCATCTCTAGAAATCTCACTAAAATGATGACTGGACAGTAAAGAGGTAACAAAGGTACCATGCCACAAGGATAAACTCTTTGAAATTCCTTCCTTCCAAAGCTAAAGCCTAATTCCCCTCCCTTTGAGTGGTGGCTGGACTTCGTCGCTTCTAACGAATAAAGTGGAAGTGAGAGTGTGAATCTTCAGAGACTGAGTCAGAGCAGGTGCTGCTGACTCCTCTCTGCTCTCACTTGGACCGCCCATTCTTGGGGAGGTCAGCCACCACGCTGTGGGGCATTCAAGCAGCACTGTGGAGAGGCCCTTGTGATGAGGAACTGAAGCCTCCTGCCAACAGCCATGTGAGTGAGGGATCTTGGAAACAGATTCTCTAACCTCAGTCAAGCCCTCAGATGACTATGGCCTCCGCTTATATCCTGACCACAACCTCATGAGAGACCCTGAGCCCAAACCACCCAGCTACATGGCTCCTGGACGCTGCCTGACCGCCCAAACTGTATAAGATAATAAATGCTTGATGCTTCGAGCTGTTAAAGCTCTGGGGTGATTTCTCACTCACCAATAGACAAATAATACACCCTTTATAGCCAGGGGTTAAAGGGAAGCAGAGCAGGAACAAATGGATTTGTTCCGGGGAACCCAGAAAGGCTCCAAACAAACAGATCAAAGAAACAGAATAAAGAATTGCACACATAAGAATTATAGAACAGAGGTGGCAATATAAATGAGTGGGTAAAGTACTAACTTTTCAATAAATGGTGTTGGGACAACTACTGTCCATTTGGGGAAAAAAATTAAGTTTGGTGCCCTGCCTCACACCATTCAGAAAAACTAATTTCAGATAAGCTATAAACCCAAGAGAAATGAAAACATATGACCACACACAAACTTACACAGAATGTTCACAGAAGTATGACCCTATAACAATGGCGAAAAAGTGGCAACAACCTAAATATTCATCAACTGATGAATGGATAAATAAAATATGGTCTATCCATACAACGGGATATTATTCGGTCATAAAAAAGAACGAAGTCCTGGGATCCCCTGGTGGCGCAGCGATTAAGAATCCGCCTGCCCTTTTTTCCCATCTTGCAAGATGGTGGGTGAAAAGGCTGAGAAGCCAGATACTAAGGAGAAAAAACCTGAAGCCAAGAAGGCTGATGCTGGTGGCAAGGTTAAAAAGGTGAAGCAGGGGAAGCAAGGGAAGCCCCACTGCAGCCGAAACCCTGTCCTGGTCAGAGGAATTGGCAGATATTCCCTATCGGCTATGTATTCCAGAAAGGCCTTGTACAAGAGAAAGTATTCAGCAGCTAAATTCAAGGTTGAAAAGAAAAAGAAGGTGAAGCTTCTTGCTACTGTCACAAAACCAGTTGGTGGTGACAAGAATGGTGGTACCCGGGTGGTTAAACTTCGCAAAATGCCTAGGTAACATCCTACTGAAGATGTGCCTCGAAAGCTGTTGAGTCACGGCAAGAAACCCTTCAGTAAGCACGTGAGAAAACTGCGCGCTAGCATCACTCCTGGAACCATTCTGATTATCCTCACTGGGCGCCACAAAGGCAAGAGGGTCATTTTCCTGAAGCAGCTGAGCAGTGGCTTGCTACCTGTGACTGGGCCTCTGTCCCTCAATCGAGTTCCTCTGCGGAGAACACACCAGAAATTTGTCATTGCCACTTCCACCAAAATTGATATCAGTGGTGTGAAAATCCCAGAACATCTCACTGGTACTTACTTCAAGAAGAAGAAACTGCATAAGCCCAGGCACCAGGAAGGTGAGATCTTCGACACAGAGAGAGAGAAATACGAGATTACAGAGCAGCGGAAGGTTGATCAGAAAGCTGTGGACTCACAAATTCTGCAAAGAATCAAAGCTGTTCCTCAACTCCAGGGCTACCTCCGCTCTGTGTTCGCTCTTACAAACAGAATTTACCCTCACGAAGTAGTGTTCTAAACTTCTTACAAAGAACCTAATTAAATAATTCGGTCCATTAAAAAAAAAAGAATCCACCTTCCAATGCAGGGGACACGGGATGGAGCCCTGGTCCAGGAAGATCGCACATGCCGCGGAGCAACTAAGCCTGTGCGCCCCAACTACTGAGCCTGCGTTCTAGAGCCCGCGAGCCACAACTACTGAGCCCGCATGCCGCAACTACTTTAGCCTTCATGCCTAGAGCCCATGGTCTGCAACAAGAGAAGCCACCGCAATGAGAAGCCCGCACACCGCAACGAAGAGCAGCCCTTGCTCGCTGCAACTAGAGAAAGCCTGCGCGCAGCAAGGAAGACACACGCACCCAAAAATAAATACATAAATAAATTTATTTTTTAAAAAAAGGAATGAGTTCCTGACACATGCTACAACATGGATGAACCCTGAAAACACTATGCTAAGTGAAAGTAGTCATAAAATATCACATATTGTATGATCCCATTTATATGAAATGTCCAGAATAAGCAAGTCCATAGAGGCAGAAAGTAGTTTAGTGGTTGCCAGGGGCTGGTATATATGGGGGGAATAGGGAGTGACTGCTAACAGGTACAAGGCTTTTTGAGGTGATGAAAATGTTCTAAAATTGATTGTGGTGATGGGTGCACAACTCTATGAATAGACTAAAAACGACTGGATTATGCACTTTAAATGGATGACCTATAAGGTATGTGAATTGTACGTCAATTAAACTGTTATAAAAAACAATAATAGGGAATTCCCTGGCAGTCCAGTTGTTAGGACTCCAAGCTTCCACTGTAGGGGGCCCAGGTTTGATCCCTGGTCAGGGAACTAAGATCCTGCAAGCTGCACGGTGTGGCCAAAAAAATAATAATAAATAAATAATAATAATAATAAAAGATACATTCCAGACGGATTAAAGAAAAGCTAAAGACAAAAGTACTAGAAGAATTTCTTTAAGAAGACACAAAATGCCAAAGCCGTAAAGCAAAAAACTGATGAATTTGACAAAATCAAAATTCTAAACTTCCACGTAAGTACAGACTTGATGAAGGTGTCAGTCAGTGCAGAAATGAGGGCCTGACCTCTAGCACGGCGCCAACACTGGCCAACTGTTTCTTGGCCTGATGCCTGCCTTCTGATGAGTTACACATGGATGAGCAGCGTGGCCAAGTGGGGGCTGTGTGGGTGCAAGACAAACCAAGAATTGTCGGTTGAACTGAAGATTTCATTTGGGAACCAAAAACTTCAGTAATTTCTCTGTACTTTGAGCCCCATATTTCTCCTGCAAAGTAGGCATCTTTGCCAAAAAAAGGTTTGGTTTGGGTTACATTACTGAGAAACAAGATGAGATGGTTACGTGGAAGTATTTTTTAATGGCATATTCTGCCAGAAACTAGAAGGCTGCAGCCTATTTTGAATTTCAACTTTTATTATATCTTTAAGGAATGAAATTATCAAAAGGCACACAAATCAAGTTCTAATATACTACTGTTTGAACAGTACTACACTATTATGCACTGTACTGTATTTCTTTATTTTAATCCTCAGGGATGGTTTTGGCAGCAAAGAGCCCTATAATATTAATAAATTTAACAAAATGGATATCTAAGTGAATTAAAAAAAGAAACTTTCAAGTAATCAAAGTTACCATAAAGAAAGTTAAAAGAAAAGGAGCTAATCAGGAGAGACATGTGCAATGTATAAACAGGCAAAGATTTAATATATAGAATATAGAAAGAGTTCCTACAAATCAATTTTTAAAAAGGACAAATAACCCAATAGAAAATAAGTGGGGAAAAAAGACTAACAGACAATTCATAGAAATGGTACTCAATCTCACTGGTAGTCAGGAAAATACAAATTAAAACAAGATGGCATTTTAGCAAAGTTATTAAAAGATCAGTAATGGAGTACTGCTGATGATATGATACACAGTTGACCCTTGAACAACATGGGTTTGAACTGCTTAGGTTCGCTTACATGTGAATTTTTTTCAATAAATACAGTACTGCACAATCCGTGGATACAGAGGGCCAACCACGGGACTTGAGCATCTACAGACTCTGGTATCTGCACTGGTCCTGAAACCAATCCCCCGTGGATACTGAGGGACGACTGGACTCACATACTGTTGGTCAGGGTACAAATTCATAAAACTTTTTCAAATTACCTATTAAAATCTTAAGTGTGCATTTGCTGAGGGCTTGTAATTCTACTTCCAGGTGTGCACAGTTGTGAACAAGTATGCACGACTATTCACACTGGCATAAAACTGGAAATGAACAAGACGTCCACTGATAAGGCAGCGGGTGGACAAACTTCTATCCATTCATACCATGGAGTGCTATGCAGCAGTGAAAAAGAGCGAGGTGTGTGCCCAAATGAAAAGATGTCTAAGAAACCTTGTTAAATGAAAACGGGGATAGGAAGCAGGAGAGGGGTATTTTAGACAGGGTGGCTGGAAAGGCCTCACTGAGAAGGTGGCATTTATACAAGAGGAGGGAGGGAAGGAAGGAAGGTGAGGGGGTAAGGGAAGAAGATTAGCATTCTAGGCAGAGGGAACAGCAAATGCGAAAGCCCCGAGCGGGGACTGTGCCTGAGAAACGGCACTCTGAGGGCAGCTGTCAAAGGCCCCGGCCACGTTTCCTGGCCCCGGCAATTCCAGGGTTACTGGTCAGATGCCATGTAATACCTCCAACTCACCCCCTCACTGTGCTGGACCACAGTGCCAATGTTCTGCAGCGACTGGAAGTTTTGGGTGTTCACAGAGCCAAACTCCACTATCTTGTCATCCACTTGCAGACCCTAAAGAGAGAAGGGAAAACAGAAAATCAGGCTAGAGGTTAAATGTTCTTCTGGTGTTCTTTACCCTCCCATACGCTCCCAATTTAATAAGCGTGTTTTCTACAGGGGAGAACGGCAGGCACGATGCAAAGAGGCTGGGATTTAGATACCTCGGGCAGGGAGGGACAGTGGATAACTGGGCCACCTCCTCCAGGGGTTCCTCCAGGGGCAGATCTAATAAAAGGTGGCCAGGTCTACCCAGTGTCTGAGAAAAGCTGGCAGTTGTATAGGCCTGGAGGAAAATGGGGAAAAGCTCTCTGGGGTCTGACCCAGGTTTGGGGGCAAGTAGAGGCAGGCCCATCTGGCCTATTTTGTTCAGGGGTCAGAATTTAGATGCATTGGCCCTAAAAGCCCCCAGGCAAGCAGCCACGGGCACAACACTGACCCAGGACTAGAGTGATCCTGTCACTCTAAGAGCACAGATCACAATTCACCCATCCCTTCAACAAATACTCGTCGCAGGCTGACAACAGCTCTGTGCCAGATGCTGTGCACACAGTGGTGAATAAAACAGAGCTTGTGTGTAACCTGCAGTCTTGTGATCACTAAAGACGACTGGCAGGACCCAGGTCCACCTTCTAGAAACTGTGCGTCCTGGCACAAGGTACTTCAGGTCTTTGAGGCTTTTCCTCATGGGTGAAATGGGGTAGATTAGTACCTACCCCAGAGAACGGCTGTGGGATTAAATATTACATGCAGGCCCACATACACCAAGGGGGGAAAGTGGTGGGGGATGGTGCGATGAATTGGGAGATTGGGATTGACATGTATCCACTAATAAGTATAAAATGGATAACTAAGAAGAACCTGCTGTATAAATAATAAATAAACAAAATAAAATTCAAAAAAAGACTAGACTAAGGCTGAACAACAACAACAAAATGCAGGTACACATAAAAATTTGTACATCATGTTCACGGTAGCATTCTTCATAATGGCCAAAAAATGGAAACTGAGGAATGGATAAACAAAGCATGGTCTATCCAGACAGCACATTAAACTCAGCAGTAAAAAGGAATGAACATGAGGGAGGGATAAATTGGGACACTGGGACTGACACATACACACTACTATATATAAAATAGATAACTAATAATAAACTTCTATATAGCACAGGGAACTGTACTCAATACTCTGTAATGGCCTACATGGGGAAAGAATCTTAAAAAAAAGAAAAAAAGAGTGGATACATGTACGTGTGTATATGTATAACTGATTCACTTTGCTGTACACCTGAAATTAACACAACACTGTAAATCAACTATACTCCAATAAAAAAAATTTTTTAAATAAAAAGTAAAAATTTTTTAAAAAATTAAAAAAGGAATGAAGTTGAGATACATGCTCCAACATGGCTGGACCTTGAGAACATGATACTAAAAGGAAGAAGCCAGTCATAGAGGACCACATATTATATGATTCCATTTACACATATATGACATGTCCAAAATAAGCAAGTTCAGAGAGACAGAAAGCAGACCGGTGGTTGCCAGGGGCTGAGGGGATGGGGTGGTTGAGGCGTAATGGCAAATTGACACTGGGCTTCTTTTTGGGATAATGAAAATATTCTAAAATTGACTGTTAATACACTAAAAGCTACTGAATCATATATGTACCTTAAAAGGGTTAAAGTTATGGTATGTGAATTATATCCCAATAAAGCTGTTAAAACTTCTCTAAAGACACCAGGGAAGCTATAACTCACTTGGCAGGATACGTGGTGCTAAGCAAGGGCTCAGCAAGTGGCAGCTACTGTTGTCATTCTCGTGTCCATTACTCAATGCCCAGCTAAAATCGGCCCTGAGAAGAGAGCCTCTTTCCCTCTCCGGGGTCACCCTGTGTCCCAGGGTCTCTCTGCAGCTAGTTGAGTGGGCAGCAGGGGCTGACTCCTGCTGGGCTGCAGCGGGCCTTCATCGGCGTCTGCTGCACTGGTGACAGCGTGGGTCTGTCTGTCCATAGCCTCCCACCCCCACCCCCGCCCCAAGGCACCCTTGGGGTGTGGATTTACGGGGCCAGGCCCTGGCTTACTGCGATGCTGGCAGGGGAGCCGGGGCTGATGCTCTTCACTATGGCGAAGGCCTGAGCTGGGCTGAGGTCCTGGCTCTGGCCCAGGCCATGGCTCATGGCCTCCCTGTGGGCCTCGGCCAGGTCCCGGGCCTGCTTCTCCTTGTCGCGAGCATGCAGCTGGTGCAGGGCCTCCTCCACCTGCTTCATCACCGCCTTGTGATCGTTCTGCAAGCCTGGAGGAGAGCACCGTGTCAGGGGCCGAGAAGACAGCTGAGGACACAAGACCCACACGTTCATTCACTGACTATTCAACGAGCACTTATTATATGCCAGACGTTGTGCTAGAAGCTGAGGACCTATCTGTGAACACGACAGAGGGGCTGCCCTCATGAAGCTTACAGTCCTGCAAGGAGAGCAGCTGTGGGACAAGTGATTGCAATGACACCTGATGACTTCAATGACTAGGAGATCAGGGAAGGCTCCCCAAAGGCAGCACCGTTTCAGCTGAGACCTGAAAGGTGAGCAGAAGGAGGGAACTGACCAGGTGAATCCATGGCCACAAACTCAAACGCTCACAAGGGGCAAACACGAGTAAAGCAGGCTGGGCTAAGAAGGCTTTCGCTTTTCTCATAATGCCTCTAGAAGAAAAAATGATGCCAAGTCTACCAACACGTGACTGGTGATATTCAGTCTGGGAGAGGCAACAGGGAGCAAAGCTGGAAATTAGGAGTTTGGGGATGAAACCTTCGGATTTTTTTCAGTACTGACGGTCAACTCAGGATGTTGGGAAAGACTGTGTGGGCCAAGCAAGTCATCTCTGCAGGCCGGGCTACCAGAGTGGCTGGGAGCTGGGTTAACTTGTTTTTTAACCTAAAGACAACTTCCTCTACGGCTCTGGATTCGGCACCTCATTCAAGCCAGTTCCCTAGGACATCCCTGGTGGTCCAGTGGTTAAGACTTCACCTTCCAACGCAGGGGGTGCAGGTCTGATCCCTGCTCAGGGAGTTAAGATCCCACATGCCTCGTGGCCAAAAAACCAAAACATAAAACAAGCAATATTGTAACAAATTAAATAAAGACTTTTAAAAAATGGTCCACATCAAAAATAAAAAAAAACCTTAGAAGAAAAAAAAGCCAGTTCCCTGTGAAGAGTTCCAGAGGCCTGAACAAACCAGCACTGCCTGCCAATCCACGTCTAGCATCCATAGGCCACAGACTTTCAGACTTTCCAGGCACCTTGGACTGTGGGCACGCAAGGCTACCTGACCTTGTTCCTCTGCTCCTGTCACTTTGGAGAACAGGTAAGGCCCTCAGGCATTACGAGCCTCTAGCACTCAACCCACTGGTGCAGACACGAGAAAGAGCCCAGACTTGAATAAATGAAGACATAAACCTGGGCAGGAAGACTTAAAATGGTGTCAGTGTATAATACACGGTCACTCTGACTAGAAAAGGTCCCCCAGGTGATAAGCTCCACGAGGACCCCAGAGCCTTCAGAGAGGCCTGGCACACAGTAAGTCTCAAGCTACTGCTGCTGGGTAAAGGAATGAATGACTTCATACACCATATACTGCAATTCTAATCAGAATTAAAAAGAATTTTTTCCTTGAACAAAATGTTTCCAAAGTACATTTCAAAAAACAAACTTGCAATTATAACAAATGCAACACATTAAGGGAAGATGCTAGTAATGGGGAAAACTAGGTACAGAGTATACCGGACCTCTCTGTGTTATTTTCCCAATTTTTCTGTAAATCTAAAACTGTTCTAAAAAATAAAGTTTATTTTTTAGGGCTTCCCTGGTGGCACAGCGTTTAAAGAATCCACCTGCCAATGCAGGGGACAGGGATTCGAGCCCTGGTCCGGGAAGATCCCACATGCTGTGGAGCAACTAAGCCTGTGTACCACAACTACTGAGCCTGAGCTCTGGAGCCCGAGAGCCACAACTACTGTAGCCCGCACGCCTAGAGCCCAAGCTCCGCAACAAGAGAAGCCACCGCAATGGGAAGCCCGCACACCACAACGAAGAGTAGGCCCTGCTCACCACAACTAGAGAAAGCCACACGCAGCAACAAAGACCCAATGCAGCCAAAAATAAATAATAATTTTTTTTAAAAAGTCTATTTTTTAAATAAAATAAACTTGTGAGAACAGTTTTTCAAAAGAAGACCAATAAGGAATCGCTCAAACAGACTCTTACGTATATTAAAGTCATTAAGATGGCATGATGTTAGCACCCAAAAAGAGAGATCAACGGAACAGAGCAAAAAGCCCAGAAAGAGACATAAGCACGTCTAAAGATTTAATACGCAATATTGTTAGTGTTTCAAATTAACGGAGAAAGAACAGACTAAATGGTGTTGTAACATCAGGCCAACCATTTGGAAAAAAATAAGTCGGTGCCCACCCTCACACTGTGGGCTAGGGCTTCTCAAATTTCTCCCAGAATCCTCCTAACTGGGGAGCAAGTGGACTGCTTCCCTGGGGCGTCCAAGGGTTTAGCCAAAAGCCCCAAATTTCCCTCCAGTCTGACTGTCTTAACACGGTTTTTCCCTACTCTGTATCTTCCTATTTGTTTTAATATTAAAATGGCATGCTTCTTTTCCCAACATCTTCAAGGAAAAGTGACGCTCTAAGAAGTCCTACGATCATAGTGTGACTTTGAGGAAACTTTGGCATCTTCAGCTGTGTCTCACCCCAGGGCTACCTGTACTCTCACTGAGAAACCTGGCCTTAGACCAAAGCACGCTGTATATAGAGTCAAGATTCACAGGTAAAACAGAAGTCATTAAGGGAGAAAGGTGGATGATAAATTCCCTTCTAATATGACTTTGTGGTAGAGACTGCTGGTTGCCTACCTGTGGCAGCGTGAAAAGTGGCCCCAAAGAGGTTCCCATCCAAATCCCCAGAACCTGTGAATTTGCTACTTTACATGGCAAAGGGGGCTTTGCAGGTGTGATTAAGTTAAGGGCCCTGAGATGGGGAGATTATCCAGGTGGTGGGCCCAACGTAATCACAACTGTCTTTATAAGTGAAAGAGGGAGGCAGGAGAGGGAGAGAAAGAGATGTGATGCCAAACCCAGAAGCTGGAGAGATGTGACTGCTGGCTTTGAAGATGGAAGGGGCTGCAGGTCAAGGAGTGTGGGCAGCTTCTAGAAGCTGGAAAAGACAAGGAAATGGATTCTCCCTAGAGCCTCCAGAAGGAACACAGCCCTGCTTGACACCTTGATTTTAGTCCAGTGAGACCCACTTGGATGTCTCATTTCCAGAACTATAATAAATTCGTGACGTTTTAAACCACTAAGTCTGTGATGATCTGTTACAGCAGAAACAGAAGACTAATAAACTACCCAATCTCTACTCTCTCTGTTCCTTGACAATAAATACATACGTATATACATACATACAATACATATACACACACATAAATAAGAGAGTTTATTTAGGATAGCAACATGCCCATTGTGGGGTACATTTCTTGCAGGCAGAGGAGCCTATGAGAGGAAAGCAGAAATTGATGCAGGGGGTGGGAGTGGGACTTGCAGGACAGATCCTTTACAGGAGGGGTGGCAGCTGGCATAGGAGCTTGTGCCCTTCCTACCTTCTTCCTTCCCTTTCTTCCTGCCTGGAACATGGACATGGTGACCCTGAAGATGGATGAATTGCCTAAGGATGGCAGAGCCTGAGTTTCTGATGACCAGCCCTGCGCTGCCTACCTCCAAATGTCTTTACTGAGGAACTGAGCTGTTTTCTGTTTGAGTGACCATAGTTAGGTCACTATCATTAATAGCTAAACGTATTTCCTAAGACGTAATTGATTTGATTGGGATCGTAAGCAATATCTGACTTGGGTTTCTGTTGTTATTGCAGTAAAAGTTTCCGCAATGAAGCAAAGGCCCTAAAAACAAAATGAAAAATGAAACCATAAAGACAGACCCCTAGAGTCTAACCTGCCCCCTTAGTTCTCAGTCCCTCGATGGGGACAGTGAGATGATCCCATCAAGGCAGAAGCCAAGGAAGCAGATAATATGGAACACTGGTGATTCCTCTGTGTGCCTTAAACATCCCCTGCTGCAAGGTGGGGGAACATCCCCAGAGAGGGTCACTCACAGACGATGTTGTGCCTTGCGGTTCGGACCTGGTACAGGTCCACGTCTGCCCGGGGGTAGCCCTCGCAGTCCACCAGTGGCTCGTTCATCCCGATGCCTTTCTGCTGGAGGGAAGAAATGAGGTCAAAAAGATTTCACAGGTATGAAGTCCTCGGGCCTCTTTCCCCAGACTCCCGTCCTCTGCAGTCATAATAAAGGTGACAGTAACGAGAGAGGCCATATATTGATCACTTGGCACAGACCAGGTCCTTTCCCACATCCTCTCATGACTGCTCTCTGTGGTGGGCACCATTTTTTAACTGACTTTTAATAACACCAGTAATGCACGAATCCATTCTCCTTTTTTGAAGTTAGAGCAGTGCAGATAAAACTAAAGACTCCTTTGAGCATCACCCCCAAGGCCAGCCTCTTCCTCCACTCCTCCAAACCCTCCTTCCTATGGGCAGCTGACACCTGGCTGGTGGCCTTGGAAGCTGGAGGGGAGTAAAAACCTCAAAGAGCACCCAGCTGAGGCAGGACTTTGGTTCTTCTGAAAATAAAAAGAGATGTAAAGGGGCCTTCAAACAGGCTTTTCATCCCTGGAAGGAACACTGAACTGGAACCCCAGTTGCCATCTGGGAAGAGGAACGGGGAGGCTAGGGGGCAGCAGAGGGAGAGAGACTTTCTATTATGTATCCTTTTGTAGATTTTGAATTTTGACCATGGCAATGTATTCCCTATGGAAAACAATACATTTGTTTTAATGTTTGTTTGTTTGTTGTTTCGGCTGTGCCGCGCAGCTTGTGGAATCTTAGTTCCCCGATCAGAGATTGAACCTGGGCCCCTGGCAGTGAAAGCGCAGAGTCCTAACCACTGGACCGCCAGGGAATTCCCTTGTTTTAATGTTTTAAAGTCTTTTCCTACATAAGTCAGAGCATGGTGCACAAAAGCAATGAAACATGTTATATGACATGTTTCAGGGATTTTCAGTCAGACTTTGATTTCAAGCTCAATTCTGCCACATACAATCTGGGTGACCTTGGTTAAGAGGTTCACCTCTCTGGGCCTCAGCTTCTTCAATTATAAAATGGGAATAACGGCACTTACCTCCCTTCCCACCTGCTCTGAGAATTAACGAGCTGACCTATGTAGGGTGCTTAGCACAGTGCCAGGCACATTCACAGAGTGGTGAACAGCGGCCCCCAAAAGATATGTCCAAGTCCTAAACCCCAGAACCTGTGAATGTGACCTTATTTGGAAAAAGGATCTTTGCAGATATAATTAAGTGAAGGATCAGCGAGAAGAGATCATCCTAGATTTAAGGTTGCCCCTAAGTCCAATGACGGGTATCCTGATAAAAGAAAGGAGGGGGAAATTTGGGACACAGGGACACAGAGAGAAGGCCACGTGAAGACAGAGGCAGGGACTGCAGTGATGCAGCTACAAGCCAAGGATGGCCAGCAGCCACCAGAATCTAGGAGAGAGGCATGCAACGGATCCTCCCTCAGAGCGCCCAGAAAAACTCAAACCTGCCAACACCTTGATGTCACACTTCTGGACTCCACAACTGTGAGAGAATAAATTTCTGTTGTTTTAAGCCACCAAGCTGTGGTAATTCGTTATGATGGCCCTAGGAAATTAATATACATAGAAAGTAATAGGTGATGGCTGTAATTATCAGCACAGAGACCAGCTGCCTAGTGTACACACGTGCTAGCGGGAGGGATTCCATTCGTGTCTGTACCTTTCTCTCTGAAAGTGTACACGGGGGAAGGATTCCATTCATGTCTGTCCCTTTCTCTCTGAAAGCCTCTGGGTTACACCTACTGTTCCCTGTTCACGGGGAAGGGGGTCTCGTATACTCTCTTAGCGCAGGACTCTCTATAGATACAGCATAAATGTGCCAGGGGCTAAATATCTGTATCTGCCTCAGGCCTGCCCATGATGACTAAGAGTTGACTGGCCTCTCCAAGTCAATACCACATCAGACACTGCTTTCCAAAGTTGAGACTCACACCACTGGCAACTCACACACAGGGCATTAAATAACCCATTCCCTTTCTAATTATCTTCAACCCTTCAATAATCAGGGAGAAAGTCTCCATTTGGTGCTGGTCTTTATATCACCTCCAGATCACTTGTTATCTTTGGTCCTCTCCATTTTGTTTTTAACAGCTTTATCAAGATATAATTCACACACCATACAACCCACTCATTTAAAGTGTACAATTCAATGGTTTTTAGAATATTCACAGAGTTATGAAACCATCACCACAATCAATTTTAGAACATTTCCATCACCATCCAAAAAGAAACCCAAGACCCACTAGCAGTCACTCCCATTCCCCCCTCCCCTCAGCCCCTGGCAACTACTAATCTATCTTCTGTCTATGGATTTACCTATTCTGGATATTTTATATAAATGGAATTATAAAATGTGTGGTTTTTTGTGATGCTCTTCTTTCACTTAGCATAACGTTTTCAAGATTCATGCACTTTTGTAGCCATGTGCCAGCACTTCATTCCTTTTCATTGGCTAATATCCCGTTGTATGGATAGACCACATTTCAGCTATCCATTTATCAGGTGACAGAGAGTTGGATGGATCACCTTGACATACACTTTTATATTTAAGGAAAGAGAGTCTCATTTTTTCATATGCTGTGAAGTTATAAGATTTCCTTTAAAAATAAAACTATCTAAGTAAAAAAAGTGAGGCAACTTAAAGAAAAATATCAAGGGAGTAACAACAGTACAGGACGTATACAGATAGAGCATATCCTGCCCGCAGTAGCAAAGTAACTAAGGTGTGAGAAGTTGCTGGCACAACACTTGAAAGCACAGATTCTGGGTTCAACAGGCATAAGATCTGAATCCCACTTTGTGACTCTGAACAAGTGACTTCCCCTTTCTGAACCTCAGGGTAACAAACCAACTTCACAGAGTATTTGAGAGGATTCCACGATATAACACATACATAAACCGGCCCACTTCAGGCACATAGTCAGCGCCCAGTAAAATGGTACCCTGACCTCCATATGATACTTCATCTTACTCCCATCACCTAAAATGCATTCCATCCGCCCTACATAGAATGTAATTCATTTACTCTTCCCCGGTAAATTGATCTGTGGTTTTATACTAGGTGGCTTAAGAAAAACTGTATCCGTTTTGGAGCCAGTGGGGTGTGGCTAGCTAAGAACTAGCCCCACCACTGCCACTTCCAACCTACCTGACCCTAGGCAAGGATTTTCCCCACTCTGGGCCTCAGTTTCCTCCTTATACAATAAGAATAACGAGCCTTTCCTGTCATTCAAAGCTGGGTTCTTAGACCAGTGCCATCAGCATCGCTGGGAATTTGCTAGAAATGCAGTAGCTGCTCCCACACATCTGTCCGCCAACAGAATCTGAATTTTAACAAGCTCTCCAGGTGATTCGAATACACACTAAAGCTTAAGAAGCTCTGAGGTAAAGTGGTTAGTAAAGCACAGGACATCTGGTAACCGTTCAACAAGGACTGATGATAGAGGTGATTATCACCCTGCCTCTGCAAACTTATTGGCCCTGTGACTTGAGGCAGGTTTAAGTAATGCCTCTGTTGCCTCATCCCTAAAATGGGGGAAATGACAGAACTCACCTCAAAATGTTGTTGGGAGGATTAAACGAGTTAACCAATGTCAAGCGCTTAACAACTGCGCCCAGCACCCAACAAGAATTCCACAAATACCTGCTAGAACATCAATTCTAACTGTTCCTAGTTATTCACGTTATTTGCCTCACTGTCTGCTGCCCACAGAGGCCACAATTGCTGCGCCTTGGGCCTCCCAGGGAGGGAGAGATCCACAGCTGAGAGCTCAAGCGGAGGCCGCCCTGGTCTCTCAGTCCCCGCCCCGGGTCTGGGGGCCGGGTTGGGAAGGCCTCCGGGCGCCTCCCACGCCCGCCCGGAAGCCCCGTGCCCACACTCACGCTCTCCAGCACGTCATAATTGGCTTTGATTTGCGCCTCGATCTCCTCCTTGCGCCGTATCAGTTCCTGTATGTCGCTGGCAGTCACCCCGCTGGCCTCCGGGGAGCCTCCGCTCTCCCTCATTTTCTTCTCCGACATCGTGAACCTCGGCCCGGGAGCCCTGACTGCGGGTTTCCCGACCGCGGACGCCCGAGGAGACTGTGCCTACGGCTCCGCCCGCGGGCCAAAACACCGCGGCCTTTCGCGGGAGCCTGGAAAAGCGAGGGGCGTGGTTTGTCGACGGGGCGTGGTCACCGGAAGCCCCACAATGCGGGAACACGCGGTCCTGTGGTGACTCGTGGAGGGGAGGTATAAAGACGGAAGGATTCCCTGTCCCACCCAAGCGCTGGCCGCGACCAGGACATGATGAACTCTTCCTAGTTAATTCATTTTCTTTCCTCATTCATTCAGCTATGTATTGAGCGCCTACTGCATGTATGTACCTGAGCACTGTGCATGGTGCTCCATTTCAGCTCTGCATCTACACAGCGCTTGAGGGTTTACAAAATAGTCAGATTCCTCATGCCCTGTTTCACAAAGCCTACAAGCTTGGGTTCAAATCTGGGCTCTTGCCTCTTACTGCCAGTAGTGACCTAGGTAAACTACTTCACTCCTCTGAGCCTCAGTTTCCTCATCTGTGAGTTGGTTGGGTATTGATAGCAATCTATCTCATAGTGCTGACATTTTGCCAACAAATATTTATTGAATGCCTCCTTTGTACCATACACTGTCCTAGGTACTGGAGGGGTAAAGTATTGAGCATTGGACTCAGTGCCTGTCTCATATTAAGGTCTCTATAAATTTTAGTACAAATAGTATTGATGATGACAGTAATAGTAATACTAATAATTTATCAAATACTTACAGTGCATCACACTGTTCTAAGGGCCCTATGTGTATGAATTCAACAACCTCATAAATGAGGATTATTATTACCCTCATTTGACAGCTGAGAAAACCATCTCAATAATCCACTTGCCCAACTAGAAAAATAAACAGCCCAAATTTGAACCCAGCTTAACCAAATGGTGAAACTTAACATCTTAACATGTCCCCCCTAAGATTTTGCACTGAAAAGGATACACCATCACCTATGTCGTAGTCAAACATGTTTGCCCTGAATCCGGTCATGAAAAACAAGCAGACAAACCCAAATTGAGGGACATTCTTCAAAACAACTGTCCTGAACCCTTCAAAAAGGTCATTATTGTGAAATATCCACACAGAAACTAGGCAATCACTTAGATTAAGGACTAAAGAGACACAACAATTAAATGCAATATGTGATCCTTGATTGGATCCTGGTTCCCTTAAAAAAAAAGAAACAAAAAAAACCCACTATACAGAACATCCTTGGGACAACTGGGGAAATTTGAATATAGTACCAACGTTAAATTCCCTGATTTTGATACTCCTATTGGGTTATTTAAGACAATGTCCTTAGAAAATGCACCCTGTAGTATTTAGAGGCAAGAGAAGCAACTTACTTTCAAATGGTCCAGAAAAAAATCTCTATATATATATGTAGATAGATTTGTAGACAAGAGAATGAAAAGGTAAATGTGACAAAGTGTAAATCATTGGTGACTCCGGGTGAAACATATAGGAACATTCTTTGTACTATCACTGCAACTTTTATGTAACTTTGAAATTATTTCAAAATAAAAAGTTGCTAAAATAACCTTTACACAGAAAAAAGTAGAACTGATTACATTAGGCCTCCTACATTTTGTTCAATTATCTCTTTTTTTTTTTTTTCAGCCACACCATGGCTTGCGGGATCTCAGTTCCCCAGCCAGGGACTGAACCCCAGCCACTGCAGTGAAAGCGCCAAGTCCTAACCACTGGACCGCCAGAACACCAGGGAACTCCTGCCTCAATTATCTCTTAAGTAAACATTTCTAACATTGATGCAAGAAAAGAAAAAAGAGAGAGACACAATAACTAGCTGCAACACACAATCTTTGAATTTTAAAAATAAAAAACTGGGCTTCCCTGGTGGCGCAGTGGTTGGGAGTCCGCCTGCCGATGCAGGGGACGCAGGTTCGTGCCCCGGTCCGGGAGGATCCCACATGCCACAGAGCGGCTGGGCCCGTGAGCCATGGCTGCTGAGCCTGCGCGTCTGGAGCCTGTACTCCGCAACGGGAGAGGCCACAACAGCGAGAGGCCCGCATACCGCAAAAAACAAAAACAAAAAAAACAGCAGCTTTAAAAGACATTATTAGGGGACTTCCCTGGTGGTCCAGTGGCTAAGACTCCACGCTCCCAGTTCAGGGGGCCCAGGTTCCATCCCTGGTCGGGGAACTAGATCCCACATGCATGCCACAACTAAGAAATCCGGCATGCCGTAACTAAGACCTGGTGCAGCCAAATAAATTAAAAAAAAAAAAAAAGACAATTGGTGAAATTTGAATATGGACTTCATATTATAGTGTATGGTTATTAAATTTCCTTAGTAAGATAATGGTATTGTGATTATATTAGAAAATCTTATTCAAAGGAAATGAATGCTGAAG
This sequence comes from Aethalodelphis obliquidens, assembly GCF_003676395.1. Lineage (NCBI taxonomy): Eukaryota > Metazoa > Chordata > Mammalia > Artiodactyla > Delphinidae > Aethalodelphis > Aethalodelphis obliquidens. The sequence continues at coordinate 16,735,863 of NW_020837972.1, read as the reverse complement.
TGTTTAGAGGTTCAATGTCAATGATTTCTGAAACAAATTTGCAAGTTGCTCAGGAAAAAAAGCTATAACACATATGTATGTATGTATGTATAAAATGAGAGAGCGAGAAAAACAGGCAAAATGTAACAATAGGTAAATCTCAGTGAGGGTTTGAAATTTATTTTTCCAAAAAAAAATTGTTTTCCTATACAGTCGGAAACCAGAGCTATTGTTTAAGTCACTTTTTAAGTCACTATTAAGTTGTTATTATTATAATGGACCTAGATCCTGTCCCTTCATATGCTTTCATAGCTCTCAAAGCCTTTCCATCACCTCCACCTCTGCTCTCATCTCACCACCCCAGATTTCCGAGGCCCCTCAACCTGTCTCAGCTGCCAGCTGCCGCTTCCATCCGTTCTCCACACAGCAGCCAGAATAACCTACCCAAGGAATAACATGGTCACTCCGCTGCTTAAAAGCTTTCAATGGCTTTCCAGCACCTTTTCTTATCCCTCAAGACCTTTCTGATCCCTGCTTGACTTTTGACCCCTACGCCCACCCCCAACACACACACACACACACACATCCAGCCACACTAAATTGCCAGCAGTTTCTGGCACATTTATTGCTCAGTCTCTCTCAGCACTGGGTCTTAGCACCTGCTCATCCCTTCTCTAGGACATCATCTCAGGTCAGGCTGGTTTCAGCTCCTCCTTCAAGATCCATCCAGCTCTGGACTTCCCTGCTGGCACAGTGGCTAAGACTCCATGCTCCCAATACAGGGGGTCCGGGTTCAATCCCTGGTCAGGGAACTATATTCCAAATGCCACGACTAAAGATTCCACATGCTGCATCTAAGACCCAGAGCAGCCAAATAAATAAATATTTTTAAAAAAACATCTGGCAGAGGGGGCTCCCCCACCCCCCATCTCCCCACTGCCAGTCTCCTCCCGTCTCCTCTCATCTGCTGGAGCCTCTGATTGCCGGAGAGCAAAGGGGCTTAGGGCGTAGAGTAAGACAGAGAGCGAAGAGCCTTGGAGGGGCACACAGAATATCCAGCACAAATGCCAATACTTAAACATTGGGGAAAGTAAGGTGCAGAGAGCCACATAGTGCATGATACTGTTTTCATACAACAAAGTCATTTCCCCCTTATATGTGCCCGTAATATGCTTGTATATGATTGCCTAAGCATGAAGCAAGGTAGGGGATTATACATGTGAGATCGTTAATATTTAGTAGCTGGGCAGAGTAGAAAGGGCAGGAGAGAAAGCAATTTAGAAAATAGGATATTTGCTAATATGAATTCAGAGTAATTTAACACAGGAATAATTGTTTAAGAGCACAAAACTGTAACTTCAAGTGAGATAGATCATTGTAGATGCTGTTTCTAATGGCAAGATTTTGGCAACAACCTAAACATTTGGTTCTAGAGTTGGTTAAAATAATCACGACACAGCCTTTCAAAGAAACACACCCACATTTATGATCAACACAGGTATTTATTACCATGAACAGTGTTTACAAAATATACACAAAATGTCACAGAAAAGTATCAAATGTTTATACATTTTTAGAAAGTTGTCTGGGTGGATATGCCCGAATTGTCCATGGTGGTTTTCTGTGGTTGAAGGATTATGAATGGGTTAGTTTTCTTTACTTTCTTTTTCCTTTTTTCTCTTTTTTTTTCACTTTTAATTATGTGTATTTTTTTCTATATCAACTTGCATTAATTCTGTTACAAAAAACAAAATAAAATATATATCTGAGCTGGTTAAATAGGTGTGGTCAGTTTGTGAAAATTCAGAAAGCCATATACTTTTTGCATTTTTCTGTGTGTATTATTAATCTTTGATAAAAATACTTTCTATCAATATCAAAAAACACACTCATAAAAAATGTTAGGGGCTTCCCTGGTGGCGCAGTGGTTGAGAGTCCGCCTGCCGATGCAGGGGACACGGGTTCGTGCCCCGGTCCGGGAAGATCCCACATGCCGCGGAGCGGCTGGGCCTGTGAGCCATGGCCGCTGAGCCTGCGCGTCTGGAGCCTGTGCTCTGCAACGGGAGACGCCACAGCAGTTAGAGGCCCGCGTACCACAAAAAAAAAAAAGAAAAAAGGAAAGAAAGAAAAATGTTAGAATACAATTCTTTTATTGTGATGAAAGCCACATGACATAAAATTAACCATTTTAAGTGAACAATTCATTTCGTACATTCACAACGTCGTGTAACCACCACCTCTATCTAGTTCCAACACATTCTCATCACCCCAAAAGGAAAACCCCATACCCATTAGAAGTGACTCCCCAGTCCTCCCTCCCCCCAGCCCCTGGCACCCACCAATCTGCATTCTGTCTCTATGGATTTCCCTATTCTGGGTATTTCCTATTAATGGAATTAAAACAATTTTTTGGGGGGGGCACACCGCGAGGCTTGTGGGATCTTAGTTCCCCAACCAAGGACTGAACCCAGGCCCTTGGTAGTGAGAGTGCGGTGTCCTAACCACTGGACAGCCAGGAAATTCCCCAAAACAGAACAATTTTTAAATCAATGGATTTCACATAAAAATTCAAATTTCCAGCTTCTCTTGAACAAAATCTGGCCAAACTAGCCCACATCCCCACAGGGGATAACTGGCTGAAGCTGAGTAATCATCACCCTCGTCGACAAGGCGTGAGCCTACGACTCCACAGTTCCACCCAGCTCTTCTCTCTTCTACGTCACTCTCCTGGCTTCTGGGGCATTTGGGTTTCAAGACCCAGGACTAATGACTACTCAGACACCCCCGCCTTTTTTAAAAAAATAAATTTATTTATTTATTTTTGGCTGCATTGGTTCTTCGTTGCTGTGCGTGGGCTTTTAATTTTATTTATTTTTTATACAGCAGGTTCTTATCAGTTATCTATTTTATACATATTTGTGTACATATGTCAATCCCAATCTCCCAATTCATCTCACCACCACCACCACCACCACCGCTGCTTTCCCCCTTTGGTGTCCATACGTTTGTTCTCTACATCTGTGTCTCCATTTCTGCCCTGCAAACCGGTTCACCCGTACCATTTTCCTAGGTTCCACATATATGCATTAATATACGATATTTGTTTTTCTCTTTCTGACTTACTTCACTCTGTATGAGTCTCTAGATCCATCCACGTTTCTACAAATGACCCAATTTCATTCCTTTTTATGGCTGAGTAATATTCCATTGTATATATGTACCATATCTTCTTTACCCATTTGTCTGTTGATGGGCATTTAGGCTGTTTGCGGGCTTTCTTTAGTTGTCGTGAGCAGGGGCTACTCTTTGTTGCAGTGCGTGGGCTTCTCATTGCAGTGGCTTCTCTTGTTCTGGAGCATGGGGGCTTCAGTAGTTGTGGCAGGCAGGCTCTAGAGCGCAGGCTCAGTAGTTGTGGCGCACGGGCTTAGTTGCTCCGCGGCATGTGGGATCTTCCCGGACCAGGGCTTAAACCCGTGTCCCCTGCATTGGGGGGCAGATTCTTAACCACCGTGCCACCATGGAAGCCCTCAGACTCCTTTCATCTGTAAAAATCTTGAAGATCTCCAGATGCAGGCAGACACACCAGAAAAAAATGAGAAACTTGGACTGGGAGTAGAGGGAATGAATCCCAACTCTACCACTTATAGTATGAGCCACTTAGCTTCTCCAAGCCTCAGTTTCCTTAACTGTAAAATGGGTATAATAATAACACCTACTTCATAGGGCTGTTATATTAAATGCAAAGCATTGGACACATGGTCACTTCTATTCCTGTAGGTACCAAAGACTCATAAGAGTGCTCCCTAATATTCAGAAATGGAAAAAGGGAGTTCAGAGAGGTTAAGCAATATGTTGAAGGCAACACAGCAAATCGAAGGCCAAAGCTAACTCCCCTATTGCCCTTGTGAAGAATGAAAGTCAGTGTTCTGAACTGAAGGGTGTCAGATGTTCAAAAGTTTAGGGACTTTGGATGGTAGGGACACAGGTTCAGTTCGAAAGGGATCAATGGCTGATCTTGAGTAACTGCACCCTGGGCTTATGCAAATAATGGAGCAACTGACGAGATAGTTGTTTGGCCAGAGAGGAAAGAGAAAACCCTTTGATGTGCCCTGGGCCCTGATGTCATAGCAGTTGCTCCTCCTCCAGGGCCACTGATGTCCTCTGCCCTTTCCCCAGTCATGGGGGCCTCCCGCCCCCTAAACCTCAGGCAAGCAGAGCAGAGCAGTTCCTACAGGCTCAGGAGAGCCCACTGTGAATTCTTCAGGAAGTTTGTAAAAAAATTTTTTTAAATACCAGATTACTTAAAATTAAATTACGTATATTAAAAATTACATTAAAAAATTACATTAAAAAGCAGAAAAAATTAATATAAACTTACATCTAAATAAACTATCATGAAAACAAAGGTAATAAATGCTCAAATCTCATCATTTCCTAATTATTTCACTACATTTTAGTACTACCTAGGTTTTTGCCTATTTTTCTGTGTGATATGTTACTACTTATACTGTTCTCAACTCCAAGTTCAAACTGCCTTACGTTGGTAGTTTGAAACTGGCCATAGGGGTACTTATACCACAGAATTCAGCAACTGCTACAAACTAATGCTTAATTGTTGTATTGACTGTCTAGGGCAGGGGTGAGCAAACTATTGGCTCTCTGTCCAAATACGGATGCTTGTCTGTTATTTTGGTTTTTTGCTCACAGCCTGGTTTTTGTTTAATTAATTAATTAATTAATTTTTAATTTATTTTTGGCTGCATTGGGTATTCATTGCTGTGTGCAGGCTTTCTCTAGTTGCGGCAAGCAGGGGCGAGTCTTCGTTGCAGTGCACGGGCTTTTTTTTTTTTTGGCTGTGTTGGGTCTTCACTGCTGCCCGTGAGCTTTCTCTAGTTGCGGCGAGCGGGGGCTACTTTTCATTGCGGTGTGCAGGCTTTTCACTGTGGTGGCTTCTCTTGTTGCAGAGCACGGGTTCTAGGCGTGTGGACTTCAGTAGTTGCAGCACGCGGGCTCAGTAGTTGTGGCTCGAGGGCTCTAGAGCGCAGGCTCAGTAGCTGTGGTGCACAGGCTTAGTTGCTCTGCGGCATGTGGGATGTTCCCGGACCAGGGCTCGAACCCATGTCCCCTGCATTGGGAGGCAGATTCTTAACCACTGAGCTAGCAGGCAAGTCCCGACAATTTATTATTTGGGCAAGTCTTCATCTTCTTGAGTCTCAGTTTCCTCACCTGTAAAATGGGAGAAATAATAGTGAGTTGAGAAGATAAAATAGGCACAGTGCTTGGGAGTGGCACACCCAGTGGGGAGAGGCAGGGGGTGCTGCCCACCCCAGGTGCAGGTAGCAAGGCTGGTCATGGAATGGGTTCTCCAGAAGCAGAGGCTGAGACAGAGTTTGGGGTACAAGATGTTTTTAGGTGTCAACACCAGTGAAATGAAGGGGGGAAGCCAGACTGGGGAGAAGGAGTAGTCAGTGGTGGAGGCCCAACAGGCCTTGGCCAACCCCAACCAGGGGCTCTGGAAACAGACTTGTGGGTCTGAGTTGTCCCCCACTGGGCTGAAAGGGCCACCTTTCCACCCCTGCCTTGTTCAGCCACCAGGTGTGGGCTGCCCTGGGAAGAGGCGACCTCGGGCAAAGTCCGTGCGGCTGCGGGAGATCCCATAGGAGCTGATAGCCAGCCACTCCCCTCATGCCCACCCCCGCACCTGGGCAGCAAGTCCTTCCTTGAAGGGAGGTGGAACAGAATATCTATCTCCATGCCTACCCCAGGGCTGCACTGTCCATAGAGAATTTTAAAATAATAATAAAAACTGCTAGAAGTCTGTTGACTTTATCATTTTGTGCCAGCAAATCTCAACAATATCAATGCCAGTGGCTGAACAGACAACTGCCACTGCCCCCCACCTTGCTTCCTGATATTGAATAAGTGCTCATAGACAGTGTCGTTGTTGTTACTATTATTCTTAGTCTTAGTCTCTTTGTGTTAGTCAGGATTAGTGGTTGTAAATACCAGAAATCCAACTCAAAGTAGCTTAAACAAAGGAAGGGAATTTTTTTTTTTTTTTGGCCATGCCGCACAACATGGGGGACCTTAGCTCCCCAACCAGGGATTGAACCCATGCCCCCCTGCAGTGAAAGCACGGAGTCTTAACCACTGGAGCATCAGGGAAGTCCCAAGGAGGGGAAATTTTGGCTCACCCAGAAGCATGCCTGAAACAGGTCACTCAGATATCAGGAATCTGTCTCCTTCTCTCATCCTTGCTTTTGCTGTGCTGGCTCTATACACAGGCACATTTGCCCTCCATGGAGTCAGACATGGGCACCACAGCACCGTTCAATTAGCTCAGCAAACCCAGAGCTCAGAGAGAGGCTCTTTCTCAAGCAAAAGTCCCAGGGCAAACCCACATTGGCTGGCTGTGGTCAGGCACCCAAACCTGAACCAATCACAGAGATTCTCATTGGCCAGTCTTGGCTCACATGCCCCCAAACCACATGGACAGAGAAGGGAAAGGGATGGTTCCTCAAAGGAAAAGTGAGATGCTGTAGTTAAAGGAGGAATGGATGCTGGAGAGGCAAAACCAACAAAATCCAGGACACTGCTCAATGCCCCAAAGCCAAGCACAGAAGACAGCCTTCTGTCCTGGGCACATCAGACGCTGGGCACCCATTGCTTACACAGTTTGGGACACTGAGACTCAGAGAGGAGCTGGAAGTGGCCCAAGATCACATTGTCTCCAGAGCCCAGGGATCCCGTATCCCATGCCATCAACTCTCTGGACCCTCCAGGCCACCACTGATGCCTGGTGATACAGCTGCCTGTCACCCCAAAGCTCAGGCACGTGGGCTCTGTGCCCCAGGAGATAAGAACCAGACCCACCCAGCTGGCCCTGCCCCACTGCACTAGCCCTGATAACAGCTGGGCACCCTGGCCAGCCCTCACACCCTCTGTTCCCCAACTGTTATTTCAGCCCTGTTGGGGAGTCTGTGGAGCCTGACAGAGGATGGGGAGGTTCTATCCACGGGCTTGTGCCTCTGAATCCTCATTAGTTCTGTCTGTTTGGGAGTCTGGAGTTGTAGATTCTAGGAAACAGGGCGCAGGGCTGTTTAACTGTTTGGAGGTCCAATTTTCAAATGTAAAAAAAGCCTTTTGGTTTATTTATGTTCCTCAAATATAATAAAGAATCACAAATAGGCCACTGGGCCACTCCAGTCCAAGCACAGCAGCTATCCACAGCTTTTCCCTGTGCTGACCTTGAGCAGAAGCCTTTAAAGTCCTGATGATGTTGCAACTCTGCTATAAAATCTTCAAAAGCTCTTCATTCTCTCAAAGATAAAGCCCAAGCCCCCTAACCTGATATTTGAGACCCTCCCACATTCCTTATAATAATAAGCATAATCAGTAACTGTTAATTGAGTCTATCGTGTGCCAGGCATCAAGCAAAGCACTTTACGTACACTAGCTCAGATGATCCTCGTAACAACCCTATGAGGGAGGTACTACTATAATTCCCATTTTACAGATGAGGAAACTGAGGCTCAGAGAGGTGAAGTGACTTGCCCAAGATTGCTCAGCAGGAGTCCCCACCTCTGCCTACACCAGGGCTTTGCTCCCCGCTAGCCTGTCCACAGAGCCCCCCTGCAGGCCTGCAGTGCTCCTACCTCCCTCATATCCCCTCCCTGCACCCCCGCCAAGCCAACCCTTTCCAGTCAGCCACACGCCAAAGGAAGAGGAAGTTTCTCCAGGGTCCAGGAGGCTGGTTTGCTCCTGCTGCTTGAAAATGGGATCAGGGGTCATTCCCAAAGCATTTTCCAAAAACGACGACAGCATGGTGGGAAGTGGCTAGCATATAGACTTTGGAGAGAGTCAGGCTTGGGTTCAATTCTCAGTTCTGTCACTTTTTAGTTGTGGTCTGAAGGACACGCCTGTAAACCTCCATTTTCCAATCTGTAAAATGGGGATGATAGCCCCTACCTCACAGGGTTGTTAGAGGATTTAATAATTAAAGGGCATAGGGACTTCCCTGGTGGCACAGTGGTTAAGGATCTGCCTGCCAATGCAGGAGACACGGGTTCGAGCCCTGGTCCGGGAAGATCCCACGTGCCATGGAGCAACTAAGCCCGTGTGCCACAACTACTGAGCCTGAGCTCCAGAGCCCGCAAGCCACAACTACTGAGCCCGTGTGCCACAACTCTGAAGCCTGCGCACCTAGAGCCCGTGCTCCACAACAAGAGGAGCCACCGCAATGAGAAGCCCACACACCGCAACAAAGAGTAGCCCCTGCTCGCCACAACTAGAGAAAGCTCACGCACAGCAACGAAGACCCAACGCAGCCAAATATAAATAAATAAATCCATTTAAAAAAAAAAAAAGAAGAAGAATCTGCCTGCCAATGCAGGGGACACAGGTTTGAGCCCTGATCCAGGAAGATCCCACATGCTGTGGAGCAACTAAGCCCGTGCGCCACAACTACTGAGCCAACGCACCACAACAAGGAGTAGCCCTCGCTAGCCACAACTAAAGAAAGCCCACGCTCAGCAACGAAGACCCAACGCAGCCAAAAATAAATAAATTTATTTATAAAAAATAAATAAAATAAAAATAAAGGACACAGCACTTAGCATGCTTAGTCCAGTGCCTGGCACATAAAACAAAGCGACCAGAAAATCTGAGTTTTTGTTGTTCTTATTATTATCTTTTTTAAAGTGCTCTGCTTCCAGAGGTGACAATTTGAGACAGATCACACTCCTTCAGCTGAAGATCTTTTAAGTTAAAAAATCAGCCCCCCTCCTTAGATACAACACCAAAAGAAAAAATAGATAAGTCAGACTTCACCAAAATTAAAAAAAATTGTGCTGCCCATGATTCCAGCAAGAAAGTGAAAAGACAACCCACAGAATGGGAAAAAATATTTGCAAATCATATATTTGACAAGGGACTTGATTCCTGAAAAGGGAATACATAAGGAACCATTACAACTCAGTAGTAAAAAGACAAATAATACAATTAAAAGGTAGGCAAAGGATATGAGCAGATATTCCTCCAAAGTAGGTATGCAAATTAAAAATAAGCACATAATAATCAACATCGTTAGCCATTAGGTAAATGCAAATCAAAACCACAATGAGGGGACTTCCCTGGCGGTCCAGTGGTTAGGACTCCGCACTTCCACTGCAGGGGGCATGGATTTGATCCCTGCTCGGGGAACTAAGATCTCACAAGACGTGCAGTGTCGGGGGTAAGGGGTGGGGGAGACCACTTCAATAAGAGATGCAACAGCTAGAATAAAAAAGGTAGATGACAACAACTGTTAGCAGAGGATGTGGGGAAATTGGAACTCTCATGCATTGCTGGTGGGAATGTAAAGTGGTGCAGCCGCTGTAGAAAACAATCTGGCAGCTCCTCAAAATGTTCAACACAGACTTACTCTATGACCCAACAATTCCACTCCTAGGTATATCCACAAGAGAAATGAGAACGTATGTCCACACAAAAACTCGTATGCTAACAGTCCTAGCAGCATTATTCATGATAGCCAAAAATCAACTCACCAATTGATGAATATGGATAAACAAAAATGTGGTATATGCATATGATGGAATAGTCAACCATAAAAAGAAATGAAGAACTGGCACAGGCTACAACATGGATGCACTTTGAAAATATTGTGCTGAGTGAAAGAAGCCAGTCACATAGGACCACATATTGCATGAGTCCATTTATATAAAATGTTCAGAATAGACAAATTCATACAGACGGAAAGCTGATTAGTGGTCGTCTAGGGTTAGAGGGCAGGGAAACTGGAGAGTGACAGCTAAGGGGTATAGGATTTCTTCTGGGGGATACGGAGAATGTTCTGGAAGTAGGTAGTATTGATGCTTGCAGAACATTGTGAATATATTGTCACTGATAGTAAATTTTACATTATGTGTATTGCACCACAATAGTTTTCTTTATTGAAAGATAATATCCATCCTGAAAGTACACAAATCTTAGGCACACACATCTCCATGAATGTTCACAAAGTGAACACACTTTGTAATCAATATTCCCAGCACCCTAGAAACCCTCATTGTGACCCTTGTGGTCACTGTCCTCTAAAAGGGCTTTAAGGGAGTTCCCTGGCGGTCCAGTGGGTGAGACTCCGCACTCCCAATGCAGGGGGCCCGAGTTCGATCCCTGGTTGGGGAACTAGATCCCACATGCCACAACTAAAGATCCCGCATGCTGCAGTGAAGATCCTGCATGCCGAAACTAAGACTGGGTGCAGCCTAAATAAATTTTTTAAAATAAAAATAAAAGGACTTTACGAAATAGAAATGGCCTCCCTCCCTGCTCCCATACACCTCCCTCCTCCTCTTAGAGGCCATACTCATTTGGGAGTTTCTTGTTTTGTTTTCTGGACTTACCTACTCACTGACAGCTTATTATGAAGGACAAAGACTTTTTTTTTTTAAGAAAAAGGACTTTTTCACACCAACTTTGCCCCTTTCCACTCCCTGCTTCCATACAACTTATTTTAGTTGGGTTTCAATTGCTTTTATTGCTTTAAATAAAATTCTAGGGACTTTCCTGGCGGTCCAGTGGTTAAGGCTCCACGCTTCCACTGCAGGGGTCACAGGTTCGATCCCTGGTCAGGGAACTAAGATCTCACATGCCTCGTGGTGCAGCCAATAAATAAATAAATAAATAAATAAATAAAATTCTGAAACTTCTGTTTGAGGTAACATGTTTAGATAGCATAGCATAAACTCTTCTCTTTGTAAGATGAAGGAAAGTGTCTCTAAGCCCCTACTTTTTTTTAAGTTGCAAGTTTTTTAAAAAATAAATTTATTAAAATTTATTTAAATAAATTTAAATTGGCTGCGTTGGGTCTTCCGTTGCTGTGCGCGGGCTTTTCTCTAGTTTGGGCCAGCAGGGGCTACTCTTCGCTGCAGTGCACAGGATTCTCATTGCGGTGGCTTCTCTTGTTGCGGAGCACGGGCTCTAGGCGTACGGGCTTCAGTAGTTGTGGCTCGTGGGCTCTAGAGTGCAGGCTCGGTATTTGTGGCACACGGGCTTAGTTGCTCCTCGGCCTGTGGGATCTTCCCGGACCAGGGCTCGAACCCGTGTCCCCTGCATTGAGGCAGATTCTCAACCACCAGTGAAGCCCAGTCCCTACTTTTATATTGTCTTGTAACCAAGACTCAAGTCTTGTTCGATTTGTCAGTCAGCTGATTTTAAAGAGTTAATAAGAGTGTTAACAAACTCTGGTAGACCAATGCTATGAAACTCTTCTCAAAAATGAAAAGAAATACAGTCCACATAGAGGCACCAACATGGAGGACCCTCAAATGCATGATGTTGAGTAAAAGAAGCCAGGCTCACAAAGCTGCTTGCTGTCTGACTCATTTATATGACATGCTGGAAAAGGCAAAATTATGTAGACAGAAAATAGATCAATGGTTATCCGGGAATGGGGTGGGGGAGGGATTGACTATAAAGGTACACAGCGATGAATGGGGGGGTGGGTATGTTTCTGGGTAATGGAATTGTTTTATATCTTGATAGTGGTTGACAGTCACGTGACTATATGTTTTCAAAACTCATAGAACTGTACGCTGAAAAGGGCGAATTTCACTCTATATAAATTACACTTCAATAACTAGGACCCTCAAGAAGCCATTTTAAAACTTCTGAAATCATGTAAATCATGCAAATATTTTGTGCTGCCGAACCAGAAGGGAAATTAGACATGAAGAGAAGGAAACAAACTACAGCCTGGGGTGCTCCCAAAAGAAGAGGATTCCAAAGGGCAAGGCTGAACTGGTTCTCTTTATTTAAATTCCATTTGGGACTGATTCACTTTGCTGTACACCTGAAACTAACACAACATTGTAAATCAACTATACTCCAACTACACTTAAAATCAACAAATACTTAAAGTTATAAAACTTAAAAATAAATAAATTCCATTCAGTGGCTGACAATCAATGACATGTTTTACACTGTGGAAAATTCAAATAAACTGAAAGAACAAAATTTTAAAAGATCCATAAACAGTGGTTTTTTTCTACAAATGGTAAGTTATAAAAAGTTATAAAAGGCACTGTTCTGTGCCTTTTTTTTTAACTTAACAATGTATCTTGAAGGTATTTCCCCACCACTAGATAGAAAGTTTCTTCATTCGTTTTATAGTTACTTAATGTTTCCTCGTATTTAACCAACCCCCTGTTGATGGACATTTAAGTTGTTTACAGTATTTTCGATGATGGCAGATGAACCAAGACAAATGAACAGGCTTATAAATGAGGGTGGGGATTCACGTGGGTAGTAGCTATAGCGTGAGATCTTATGCCTTTTTTTTTGTTTTTTTTTTGCCATGGACATCTTTGGAAATCCTGCGAAGCCTCTGCCTGGTACAATGTACCAAAACTCCGGACTCCCAGAGGCAAGCAGATGATCTGCATAAGCCACATTGTGGAGTTCAGACCTGATGAGCTTCTCTTCTCAGTAGTTTGTCAATTACTCCTCAATAAAGCTGGGGTGGGGGGGAACAGCAGCTTCTCTTCTGCTGCAGCAAAACCAGAGAGCTGTGTCCCAAGTTCAGGAGACAACCGAGGTCCTCCCATGCCCTTTTTGTCATGTTGGCCTTAGAACACAAGCTGAGTCCCTCAAGAACATGCAAGTCATGGCAAACTGTCTCTAAAGTCAGACGTGATTTCACAGGAGCTCATTAGCAACTAAAGACTGTTTCCAAACCTCAAAAGTGTATCCCCATTTAGAGATTGGCTCTCTTTTTCACTGTCTCCTTTTTATTCTCAGAAGGATCCAACAGGCAAAAATCATAGTAATAATTGTTCTGTTTCCGATACTCAAAGAACTCAAATTCCAAGCTGCCCATGTGGCAAAATGCAAGAAAGTTTTGTCCCAGTGATGCTTTTATTTTCTTGCAGCTCTCCCTAATGATGATCCTTCTCATACTTACGAAATTATAATCATGTAACATTTTATATCTGCTTTAATCGTACATCCATATGTAATAGCTATAAAACACAAAGCCATTAAAAAAAATTCCTCCCCCTTTATTTTCATTGCAAATCTATTTAAACCCCTAGCAATAAATTCAACATTCACGGCAGGGGCGGGAGGGGGGCAGGGGGTCGGGTGGGCGAGGCTGTGGCAGCAGCAGCTAGAGCATCCCCCCCTGCCCTTTTTTCCCCTCTGGTTTAACTAAAGCTTTTCTCCAGCTCTGGGAACAGATTTAACTTTTTTCTTCCCCCTTAGAGGAAAAACTAATGCAAACTTTCAACATCTGGGGGGCCACCTAAAGCTCACCTTTGGGAACGTTTGGGCTGTTCTTCCTCCTGTCTAGAGGAGAGAACAAAAAACCAAAGGCAACACCCACACTGGGCATTTCCCCCTCGTTTTGGTCTGTGCAGCCTGGAGAAACCACGGGGATGCAGCTAGTCAGCTCTTTTGGGGCTCCATCTGTTGCCGTCAAACCCCAGAGGTAATTTTTACCTCACAACAGGTTCGGCTGTAGTTAAGCTGCTATCTCACACTGCCGGCAACTCCACAGCCACCCAGGCATCAAAGGCTGGTCAACCATCCCGGGAGGCCACGCAGGCCACCCGAAGGCCCCTGGCAGGTACTGAGTGCTCAGCAAGGTCTTCAGAAAGGAGCTCAGGGCCAAGGCCACCTTGGTCATGGTCATGAGGAAGAAGAGAGACAGTATTACACAGCTAGGAAACTCACATTCACATCTTAGGAAGGACATCCCTTGCAAATCCAACCTTCCTTTCCCAAAACAGTATTTCTGCCATCTTTCAGTGAGTCGAGGGTCTGTCAGGAGAATCCCACGGCTGCCACCACTGTGTCAGGGGTTCCCAATACCACCCCCAAGTCTGATGATGTATGAGGAAGGATCACAGGACCCAGCACATAGTCATACTCACGGCTAAGTTGTATTACAGCAAAAGGAGCAAACTCAGCCCAGGGAAAAGAAGTGTGGGTAAGGTCCAGAGGAAACCAGGGGCAAGATGCTAAGAGTCTTCTCCCAGTGGGGTCGCACAGGATGCACTTATTTCCTCCAGCAAGAGGTTATGAAGTGTTTACCAGGGAAGTGGGCCTGAGCCTAAAGCTCCAGGGTTTTCATGGGAGGCTGGTCACGAAGGCACCCACTGCACAGCACGTACCAAAGTCCCAGGCTCCCAGGAGACAAGCAGGTGTTCGGCAGAAGCCACACTGTCTGTACAGTTTAGGCCTCTTATCATTTCTGGGGATGGTGGGAACCTTCCTGAAACCCAAGTTCCTCGATGCCAACCAAGGCTCAACCTCGCAAGCAGGTCTTTCTACAAACAGCAGCCTCAAGCCTGCTGTGTTCACCCTGTTCTACACATCAGGGCACAGTGGAGGGTGAGTCAGTGAGCCCATCTGAATAGTGGGCTCCTTGAGCAAGGCCTCTGGAACCCAGCTCCTAGCTCAGGAGGGGCGTAAACTGGCCACTCGGGAACGAAGAGCCCAGACAGCCACACCCACCCGCCGCTAACCTCTTCTCCAACTGGGCCCAGCCTGAGAGGGAGCATCTGGGAGGGGACACGGGGTCTCCAAAAACTGGGTCCTGCGGGCCCCCCCTCCCCCACCCCTGCCCACAGATGGGGGAGGCACCTAGGGGTGTATCCCGAGCGTGACTGAGACCCACAGTGTTTCCGGGAGCAAAGTCCAGAGGGTAGGAGGGACGAAGACAACAGCCCTGGCCAGCTGAGCCGGACACTTGCCTTTGGCATCCAAGGCTGCTGCTGACACGCTTCCTTGATTCAGCAAACACTGACTGTGCCGAGGACACAGGCCAGGCCAGGTTCCGCGAGCGGGGGTTTGAGTCAGCTGCCGAGGTCCCCCTCACCCGGGACGGGAGGGCTGCGCGGAGACACCTGCCCACCGTGGAACCTTCTGGCCTGTGAGCGCCACTCTGGGCCACTTCCACCCCCATTTTCTCGGTTGGAAACCTAGACCCGGGAGACCAAGGTGGGCACTGAGGGCAGGCTGGCCCAACAGGGGCAGGATAAGGAGGTGGGGCCTCCTCGCCTGCCTCCAGATTTGCCCAGAAAACAGAGAAAAGGAAAAAGGTGTCTGGACTGCTGGAAGGGGATCCAGCTTCAGAAGCAAATAGGCCAGAGCTTGGATCTCTGTTCTTACCAGCTCCACAACCCCAGGGACATATGTTCCCTCTCCGAGCCTTGGTTTCCCCATCTGTCTAGTTGGGGGATCAATATCTCCCATTTGTCTAGAAGGCAAGACAGAGGTGAAAAGTGTGGGCTCTAGAGTTAGAATAGCCTGATTCCCATTCCAGTTCTACTCTGCCACTTGCTAACTGGGTGGCTTAGGAAAGTTCTCTGATTGTCCTGGGCCCCACCTCGGGGGTTGCTGACTAAAGCTGACCCATGGCAACTAAGCAGCTGAACCTCTGACCTGGGGCTGGGGAGTTCTGAGAGGGCTTCCTGGAAGAGGTGGAAACTTGAGAGTGGCCCAGGGGACCTAGCAGGTTTTGCTGAGGAGGGTGGGGAGGGGGACTCCTCCCTGCTACAAGCCCCTCTCTGCTCCCTGGTTGGTAGGGAAAGACATGGGAGGCAGGGAGGGAGGAGGGGGAGGAAGAAAAGAGGGGAGTAATGTCAGGCACCTTCTTGCTGTTTGTCAGTTTTTCTCATATGAGAAATGAGAATGTTGGATTGAATGATCCAAGAGGTCATAACTTGCCAAGATTATGTTTTTCTGTATTAAAAAAAAAAAAGGCTTCTCACACCAAAAGCAAAAGCAAAAATAAACAAGTGGGACTAGCATCAAACTAAAAAGTTTCTGCACAGCAAAGGAAACCATAAACAAAATGAAAAGGCCACTTACTGAGTGGGAAGAAATATTTGCCAATCATATATTTGATAAGGGGATAACATCTAAAATATACTGAATATAAAGAACTCATAACTCACTAGCAAAAAAACAAATAATCGGATTGAAAAATGGGCAGAAGATCTAGACATTCTTCCAAAGACATACGTACAGATGGCAAACAGGTACATGAAAAGATGCAGAACATCACTAATCGTCAGGAAAACGCAAATCAAGACCACCATAAGCTATCACCTCACACCTGTTAGAATGGCTATCATCAAAAAGACAAGACATGGGCTTCCCTGGTGGTACAGTGGTTGAGAGTCTGCCTGCCGATGCAGGGGACACAGGTTCGTGCCCCGGTCCGGGAAGATCCCACATGCCGCGGAGCGGCTGGGCCCGTGAGCCATGGCCGCTGAGCCTGCACGTCCAGAGCCTGTGCTCCGCAACGGGAGAGGCCACAACAGTGAGAGGCCCACGTACCGCACAAAAAAAAAAAAAAAAGACAAGACATAAGCATTGGCAAGGATGTTGAGAAAAGGAAACCCTTGTGCACTGCTGGTGGGAATGTAAATTGGTGCAGCCACTATGGAAAACAATATGGAGATTCCTCAAAAAATTAAAAGTAGAACTATGATCCAGCAATTCTACTTCTGGGTATATATCAAAGAAAACAAAAATACTAACTCAGAAAGATATCTGCATCCCCATGTTCATTGCAGCATTATTTACAATATCCAAGATATAGAAGCAGCCTAAGTGCCCATCAATGGCTGAATGGATAAAGAAAATGTGGTGTGTATATATATACACAGTGTAATATTTTTTCAATATTTATTTATTTATTTTGGCTGCGCCAGGTCTTAGGTGTGGTATGCAGGATCTTTAGTTGCAGCACCTCAGATCTTTAGTTGTGGCATGCGGGCTTCTTAGCTGCAGTATATGGACTCAGTTGTGGCATGCATGTGGCAGCTAGTTCCCCGAGCAGGGATCGAACCCGTGGCCCCTGCAGTGGAAGCGCAGAGTCTTAACCAATGGACTGCCAGGGAAGTCCCATAAACTTTTTTTTTTTTTAGTTTAAATAAATTGGAAAGAAAACCTATGAGTTATTTATAATTAGGACAAAATAAATATTACTCTCAAAAGACAACAACAACAAAAACTGCTAATGCAGGACATTTAGGGAGCCAAAATGCAAGAGGGTGGGGTGGGGTTGGCACAGTCCCTGGCTGAGACTGCCAGCTTCAGGGTCTTGGAAGAGTTTCCAGGCAAAGAGGATAGTTGATGAAGTCAGTTCCCCAGGAAGATGTCTCAGCAACAGAGTTTCTGGGGACGGACATGGAGCTAGAGGCAGGGGGCTGTCCTGGAGCCCTCAGGTAAATGCCACAGCTGGCCAGCAGTTACCACTCCATCTTCCAGGAAAGTGAGCCTTGAGGATTCGGGTATGGGGGATGCTGGGGAGGAACCCAGGCCTTCCTCCTCCCAGGGCCGTAAGCTCCCCCTTCCCACCACTCTGGGCCAGGAGTAGGGCCACAACCTCTTTCCCAACACCCAGGCTGTGGCAACGCCAAGGTCTCCCTATTCTCCATCAGCCCCCCACGCAAAGCCCCAAAGAAACATAACTAATCATAACCAGCATTAACAGAGATCTTACTGTATGCCAGATTCTATTCCAAAAACTTATGTTTATCTCATTTAATGCCCTGCTACACTACTATTGTTCCCATTTTACAGACGGGAGACTGAGGCTTAGAGGAGTTCGGTAACTTTCCCCAGTCACATAGTATGTAGACCTCCAGGATCCAAACCCCCACACCCATGCCTCTAACCACTATTGAATACAAGCTTTTTACCTAAATATAAACCATACACTTGCTATGCAAACAAGTGGCTGGCTTCAAGACCAGTCCCTAATCCCCCTCAAATTCTCCCTGAATAAGAATGCTGGAGCCACCTCTGCACCCAAGCTGGCCTTGGCTTCTCAGCTTTGGATTCTGGAGGGCAAAGATCGCAGTCCCAGCCCAGGGTCCTGGAAAGAATGTGCCCTTGGCTTCTGGCCCCGGCTCTGCCCCCAACTGGCTGGTGGCCTTGGGCGAGTCACTCCCCCTTTCTAGGCCTGACAGCATCACCCTGTCCAATGAGGCCGTGCCTGGATCAGAGGCTTCCAGGCCTAGGAGCTTCCAGGATCACCTCCCACCCCCAGGAAGGCCAGGAGGCCAGGGGCGGGACTTGCTGGGTGTTAAATATTTCTGTCCAGCACTCTGCTGGCCTCTCATCCCAGTCTTCCCAGGAGGAAGTGTGACCAAGATCAGTCATGGTAAGAGCCTGCCTGGAGCCATGGCAGCTTTTGCCAACGGCCATGGATCTGGAGTGAGATTTCCAGAAGCACCTTGTGTCCAAGTTTCCATGTCTTACTGTCCTTTTCTTTCTCCTTAGACGACTTACAGCAACAAAGGAGAGAAGGTAAGCAGGAGGGGAAATGTGGGGTCAGGGCCCCGGGAGACCGGGATGCTAGTAGCAAGGAGCAGAAGAGGAATAATAGCTACAAGGGTTACGTGACGTTCTGGATGCACACTCAAGTTCATCTCTGCCCCCCCTGCCACGTCTAGACTGAGCTGGACTCAACCTTGCCCTCCTAAGAAAAACTTTTACCTCTTCTTAAATTCCTGCCAATCCCTTAATCCTGTCTGGAAGTTCTTTCTAAGGTCTAACTTAAATCTGTGTCGCTGCAGCATAAGGCTGTTTCCCCCTGTGAAACTTGGGCAGGCCTCCCGGGGGAGAGGGGGGCTCACCAATCCTGAGCCCACAGGAGCTCAGTTTCTACATGAGAAACCTTTCGAGGCTTGGCAAGCCTTCAGGGCAGCAGGGTGGGGCGGGCTGGCTTCTCCTCAGTTCTTGGATTGAGGGTGGGACAAGGGAGGTGGCTAGGGGACACCTCTCCACTTGCACTTTTCTAGACCCACTTCTAGGGACTAAGCCTTGCCCCTTCTCTTCTTCTGCAGCCTGAGAGAGGCCGATTCCTCCACTTTCACTCCGTGACCTTCTGGGTTGGCAACGCGAAGCAGGTAAAAGCTGGGCAAGGTGTTGGGAGTGGATAGAGGGCAGGCAAGGGGGCCTCTAGGACAAGGGCAGGTCTCCAGCTGGGTCTGTGATTGGGCCCTGGGACGGGAGGATCAGGGCCAATGTTGGGAGAGTCCCAGGATGGACAGTCACTCTTTGGATCCTAATTACACAATCAGGGCCACGGATCCCAGTGGGAAACTTACCTGAGATCAGCGTGGGCCAGGGAGCCGGCTTTCTTCCCAGGAGGATCTCGGCAGCTGGGGCAACAGGGCAGATAGGCTTGGGGGACTGGGGGCCTGCCCCTCGACCCTCACGGGCCCGTCTGCAACTCTGTGATTCAGGCTGCGTCGTACTACTGCAACAAGATGGGCTTTGAACCCCTAGCCTACAAGGGCCTGGAGACGGGTTCCCGGGAGACAGTCAGCCACGTGATCAAGCAAGGGAAGGTGAGTCTCCACCCAGGACCCTACCCATCCAGGAGGGCCATCTCTCTCCCTGCTGGTCTCTGAGCTCCCTGACAGCTCTGGCACCTCTGGGTGCAGGAGGCCAGGAAGCCCTTCCTCCAGGCGGCCCAGTGCTCTTCCAGGCTGCCCGGTGTGGTTAGCGGAGCGTGCACCGAGGTCAGCCTTCACTGGGCCCTCCACCGGCACCTTCGTACGACATGCAACAGGGACCTTCTTGGTTTGGTCTACTTCTCAGCCTGGCCCGACGCTGGTCTCACAGACGTTCAGGAAAAGTTGGCAAAGGCCTCAGACGTCAGACTGGAAATCTAAGCAGTGCCCTGGTCCATGGATCCCTGGGGCTCTCCCCACTGGGAGGCTTGACTGGCAGCTCATCCCAAGGCCCCAGGAGGGTCTGTCACGGGAGAAGCCCCCATCCCTCAGGACCAGAGGGGAAGCTAAGGCTGAGAAAGGACAGGAACCCAGGGTCAACAGTCCTGCCTGGCTGGGAAGAGGGGTCTTGTCCTAATGTCCCACCAGGGGTATCTCACTGGTGGGCAGGGAGGGGGGCCGGGGATGCACCTCTAGAAGCTCACCTGAGCCACCAGCCACACCTCCCTTCTCCTCTACATCTTAGATTGTGTTCATCTTCTCCTCTGCCCTCAACCCCTGGAACAAAGGTGAGGGGGCCCCAGAGGGTTCGGGGTGCCAGGGAGTGGAGACATGGTTTTGTGGGTGGGGGTTAGGGACACAGGGGTGGATCAGGGTTCAGGGAGGGGCCATGACTCCAGCGCCACCTGCCTCCCCTGCCGGCCACAGAGATGGGCGATCACCTGGTGAAACATGGCGACGGAGTGAAGGACATTGCCTTCGAGGTGGAGGATTGTGACTACATCGTGCAGGTGAGGCCGCACCTGGGCTGGTGCGGAGACGAAGCAGTAAGGCTCAGCCTGCCCTCTGTCTGCGACAGGGACCCCCATCAGTCAGGGCTGGAGGACATTGCCACGCTGGAGTGATGTGCCCAGATGTTGGCTGACACACACCTGAGTTCCAGTGACACCCTGCCCCTTAGTAGCCGTGCAACCTCTGTCTGAGCCTCAGTTTCTGCATCTGTAAAATGGGGATAACCACCTACCTCACTGAGTTGTTACAAAGAGGAAACGAGGTCACAATTATCATTTCTTGGGCCTGACTGTACCAAACGCTGTATTCAAGAGGCAGTTTAGATGTTCAGAGTGTAGATTCCAGAGGCAGACTGCTGGGTCTCTATCTTATTAGCTGTGTGACTTCAGGTGAGTGACTTAAATTCTCTGTGCCTCAATGTTCTCATCTATAAAATAGAGACAATTATAGTGCCTTTCATGTAATGTTGCTGTGCAGATTAAAGAGGCTAGTACTTACAACAGTGCCTGACATGTGATAAGCATAGACATGCAGTAATAAGGTTTTGCTAAATATCAAATACATGATTCATGCATGTAAGGCACTTGACAGAGGGTGTGACACATAGTAGGTGCTCAATAAATGTCAGCTTGTATTTGTCTTATCCAACCACCCTTTTTACAGATGAAGAAACTGAGGACTAGAGAGGGCGAAGGGCCACAGAGTGAGTTAGCACAGGACAGGCAGGACAGACCCCCACCCCCACCTGGTTTGTCTTAAATAGCCCCAGCTCTGGGCCTGGACCTCAGTTTCCCTATCTGCCAAATGGGCATGAGCCATGGGTGTCAAGGGCAGCAGCTAAAGTTCACTGGAGTTCCTGCCTGGGGCTGGAAAAACTGGAGGAGGCTGCGGCAGGACCACGCAGAGGGGATCCAGCAGCGGCAGCCAAAGGGTCCAGCACTGAGGGTCCAGCACTGACCACCTCCCCACCCCATCTCCTCTGCAGAAAGCCCGGGAACGAGGCGCCAAGATCGTGCGGGAACCCTGGGTAGAGCAAGATAAGTTTGGGAAGGTGAAGTTTGCTGTGCTGCAGACGGTGAGTTAACCTCAGTGCCCCACGTCTCCTGCTGTCAGCACCCACTTAGATGCCAGGACCCCCCTCCCCAGCCCCTGACTCCATTATACCATCCCACACTTGTGCCTCAAAGTGCAGACATTCTCCCTGGACCCTGATCTCCTGTATTCTTGGCTGGTGTGCAGAGGCTGAGGAGGGCTACCAGTCACGCCTCTGGGCTTCCCTTCCTCCCCAGTGGGGGATGATAGCATGGGGATGCAAGGAAGGAGATGCGTGGGTCTGGGGAAGAAGGTGGGAGGGAAGCCCCGCCCCACTCAAGCTATGTGACTTTGGGCAAATCACTTCACCTCCCTGGGATTCCGTTTAAATGAGCAAGTTACCACCTGCGTGGTCCACCTGTGTGATCTGCCACACGCTAATTAACCGTTCTGTGCCTGTTTCTTCAGCTATAACTCCTCCCGCGGTCATTTAAAGGATCAAATGAGATGATTTGTGTATAGCACTTAGAACAACAGCGCTTGGCATATCACAGACACGCAGCAAAGATTACCTGATACAATCATAGGTCCTTCCTCCTCAAGATTTAATACAACTCAAAGATTGTTAGAATGATTGAAAAGGCCCTTCCATATAATTAGATCCAACACCCTCATCATCTTCATTCAGGCAACACATTTTAATCGAGCACCTATTATGTGCCAGGACAGCATCATGAGCAAAATGGCATCCCCGCCTCCACAGAGCTTCTGGTCCTGTGGGGCAGACAGACTGTCAAATTCCCAAATGTCAGACTGCAATTCATTTTGGAAAGGGGAAGTGACTTGCCCAAAATCACACTTGGAGTTAGGGCCAGGTCTGGGTTGGAACCCAGGGCTGTGTTGGCACCATGAAATGCAGCCTGGCCTCAGCAGGGATGGGACCTCAGGCTGTTCGCCACCCACAGTATGGGGATACTACACACACCCTGGTGGAGAAGATGAACTACACCGGCTGGTTCCTGCCTGGATTCGAGGCCCCAGCATTCGTCGACCCCCTACTTTCCAAGCTGTGAGTGCCCCTTGGGGCAAGGGTGGGGTGCCCTCTCTTCCACGCAGAGGGGACAGAGCATCTTGGTCCCTGCTGGGGAGCCCCTGAGCATCCCAGGATGGCTTGAAGAGGCAGCATAGAGGCCAAGAGCCTAGGGTCTGGAACCCAACTGCCTTGGTTCAAATCCCAGCTCTGTCACTTACTAGCTATTTAACCTTGGCAAGTTATTTTTCTAAGCCTCAGTTTCTTCATCTGTAAAATGGGGCTAGTAACAGTGCGTGAGTTGATGCAGATAGTGTGTCTATAGTAAGTGCTATGGAAATAATGAGCAGTTACTGTTATTGAGGGGCTGGTGGAAGGAAGAGATTTAGGGAGTAGCCTTCTCCTCACCCCCTAACTGCCTCCCTCTCCCAGGCCCAACTGCAGTCTCGAGAGAATTGATCACATTGTGGGAAACCAGCCTGATCAGGAGATGCTGTCTGCCTCAGAATGGTGAGTCCCTGGCCCAAGCCCTTCCCACATGTGTGACAGGCCCACTCCCAGGTGTTGTCAGGAAATAGAGCACGAGGTGGGGCCAGGTTAGTCTGAGGTCACTGATTCATCTGTTCCCTGAAAAACTGTCACCATGGAGACCAGAGGATTTAAGGCCCAAAGTGACCCACCGGTCTCCCTCTGAGGAACCTTGGGGAATCAACACAGGGGGTGTCACAGTCCAGGGAGGCTTGGAGGAAGGCTGTCACTACCCAAAGAGCATGTGTGTGCAAATTAGAAGCAAGTACCCTTTCTCAAAAGCACCTCCATCTGTTGGAGCGGTGCCATGTATACGGATCTTGTTATCAGATGCTTTACTTCCACCCAAAGGAAAATTGTCATAATAAAGGTACAAACCTATGATGTGCGTGATGTGAAAGGTGGTACCCTTTTTGGAGCCTGCTCAGGGAACAAATTCTGGAAGGTGGAATAGGGGCAGGGGGCAGGTCCCAGGCCAACATCAGAGCCATTGTGCCCTTCCGGCCACCCCCCACAGGTACCTGAAGAACCTGCAGTTCCACCGTTTCTGGTCCGTGGATGACACGCAGGTGCACACGGAGTACAGCTCTCTGCGGTCCATCGTGGTGGCCAATTACGAGGAGTCCATCAAAATGCCCATTAACGAGCCAGCGCCGGGCAGGAAGAAGTCCCAGATCCAGGTGGGGCCTCCCTCGGGCCCCGGGGGCCTTGGCTGGGGAAGAATGAAGCAGGGAAGAGGTTTGAGGGCTCTTGCAGGGGCAGGGGTGTGGGTGACGGGGCCACTGACAATGGTTTCCTTGCTCCCCTCCCACAGGAATATGTGGACTATAACGGGGGCGCTGGGGTCCAGCACATCGCTCTCAAGACTGAAGACATCATCACAGCGGTTAGAAGCCCATTCCTGGTCCTAATTCACCTCCCATTCAGCTCCAGAGCCAAACTCTGCAAACGGAGTCAGAGGCTGGGGATGGGGGTGACGAGTGGCAGTCCTGGGTCCCCTTCGTCAGCCCAGACGGCTGACAGGGCTCCCTTACTGGCTCGTGCCATTCATGTGCAGGCATAGTCCCACCCTAGAGAGTTTGGTCTCTCTGCTACAGAAGTAGCAAGTGCCAGAGTAACAAGAAGCCTGGGCTCTAGACCTGGTTCTGCCAGTAACATACTGTGAGTCTTTGGGGGATTCAACCCCCTCTCTGGGCTTCAGCTGCATCAAATTGAAAATGAGGATATTAAGCTACAAGATCCACTAGGTCCTTTCATCTAAACTAAATGTCCTGAGTCTATGGCTCCAGCCCTTGGGGAGGCTGGGTCCTATCTGTTCTTAATGTGGCAGTACGACCAAGTGGACAAGAGCCTGGCCTGTCCCATTCAGCCCCGGCCCAACCAAGAATTCACCATGACCATGGCAACTTCATTCATTCATTCACGCAATAGATGCTTATTGAGCACCTACTATGTGCCAGGCACTGTTTCAGGTACTTGGGACACATTAGCCAACAAGACAATAGTTTCTACCCTTACGGAGGCACAAAACAAAATTAGTAAAATATCTCTGTTAGATGGCAGTGAGTGCTCTAGAGGAAAATCAAGCAGGGCCATGGGCGAGGGAGGGTGAAGGACGTTTTTTTTTTTTTAATTTCAAGTTTTTCTTTTTCTTTTTTATTTATTTATTTTGGCTGTGCCAGGTCTTAGCTGCGGCACACGGGATCTTCGTTGTGGCACGCGGGCTTCTTAGTTGCGTCATGTAGGATCTAGTTCCCTGACCAGGGATTGAACCCAGGCCCCTGCACTGGGAGGGCAGAGTCTTACCCACTGGACCACCAGGGAAGTCCCAGGACTTTGTATATTTAAATTAGGCGGTCACCAAAGTCCTAGCGCTAAGAAGGAGACATTTAAGAATGCAGAAGACATTGGGCTTCCCTGGTGGCGCAGTGGTTGAGAAACTGCCTGCCGATGCAGGGGACATGGGTTCGTGCCCCAGTCTGGGAAGATCCCACATGCCGCGGAGCGGCTAGGCCTGTGAGCCATGGCCGCTGAGTCTGCGCGTCTGGAGCCTGTGCTCCGCAACAGGAGAGGCCACAACAGTGAGAGGCCCGTGTACCCCCCCAAAAAAAAAAAAAAATGCAGAGGAGAGAGGAAGCAGTGGAAATCTGGGGAAAGCGCCCCAGGAATAAGGGACATCCAGGGTAGAGGAAGGTTAAAGGAACAGCTGGAACAGAATGAACAAGGAAGAGAAGGGTAGGAGATGCGGTCAGAAGGTAGGAGTGGGGGCAGATAGTGAGGACTTTAAATTTGACTCTGAGACACCACCGTTGGTAAGCAGAGGAGTGACATGATTTGACTTGTATTTTAGTAAAATCCCTCTGGCTCCTATGTTGAGAATAGATATTAATACTTAATCTCTCAATGCCTCAGTTTTCCCAGCTATGAAATGGGGAGAACAATCATCTAAATGTCTCAAAAGATTAGTGCATCGACATAATGAGACAGTACATAGAAAGTGCTCGAGAGAGGCACGTAGTGAGGTCCCATAAATGTTAGTGATTGCTGTTCTTCCATCGGGACCCACAAGGCCCAAAGAAGGAAGGGGATGAGGTCACACTGCATCCTGGCAGTTTGGGGAAGCTGGAGTAGGGACCCTGCGTCCTCCTGGCCCAGCACTTCCCCCTGGCTGGGAGTGTTGAGCATGGAGAGAGGATTGACCTTGACCCTGCTCTGAGACAGATTCGCCACTTGAGAGAGAGAGGCATGGAGTTTTTGGCTGTTCCGTCCACATACTACAAACAACTGCGGGAGAAGCTCAAGTCGGCCAAGATCCGGGTGAAGGAGAATATTGATGTTCTGGAGGTAAGGCCTCGAACAGGATCCTCAGTCAGCCGAGAACAAGCCCTGAGTTCCACCTTGCCTCACAAATGCTGTCTCAACCTTGCATCAGGCACTGGGATGCAGCCAGGAAAGCAGACCAGGTCCCTGCCATCATGGAACTTGCATTCTAGTGAGAAGACAGATGACAAATAAACAACACAAACACCATTGGAGAGAGAGAGAGAGTTGGTGCTGTGCAGAAACTTAAAACAGGCTATGACAGAGAGTGATCTGGGGCTGCTACATAGGAGGCAGTCAGGGAAGGCCTCTCTGAGGAGGTGACATTTCAGTGAAATCAAGATGATGAAAGGGAGTTGGCTGTGTGAAGACCTAGAGAAAGAGCAGTCCTGGCAGAGGGAACAGCAAGTGCAAATGTCCTGAGGTAAGAGCAAGCTCTGAGTATTTGAGAAACAGAAAGAGGGCCAGAGTGAATGAAAGGAAGTATTTGAGGAGTGGCCCAGGTCAAAGAGGTAGGCAGGAGCCGATTCCTCTGGTAGGCTATTTAAGAGTTCGGATTTTGTTCTTCTGTGGCCAGAAACCATTGGAGGTTTTTCTGGTTTTGTTTTTGACAGCTTTATTGATATTTAAGGCACAAAACATACATCATTTTTTAAAACACACAATTCAGTGGTTTTTGGCTCTTCACTGTATTATGCAGCCATCATTGAAATCAATTTTGGAACATTTTCATCACTCTAAAAGGAGACCTGAAACCTCTTAGAAACCACCTCTCAATCTCCCCATTCCACCTCCTCACCCTCAGCCCTAGGCAACCACTGATCTTCTGTCTCTATAGAGCTGCTTTTTCTGAACATGTCATATAAATGGAATCACATAATCTTTTGTGACTGGTTTCTTTCACTCAGCATCATGTTTTCAAGGTTCATCCGTATTGTAGCACGTGTCAGTACTTTGTTCCTTTTTATAGCTGAATAATATTCCATTGGATGAATAGACCACATTTTGCTTACCCACTCATCAGTTGATGGACATTTGTTTCCACTTTTTGGCTATCATGAATAATGCTATGATCATCTGGGTAACAAGTAGCTGTGTGGACATACGTTTTAATTCTCTTGGGTAGATACCTAGGAGTTAAATTCCTGGGTCGGTCATATGGTAACTCTACTTCTACTTTTTTTTTGCCGTACGTGGGCCTCTCACTGTTGTGGCCTCTCCTGTTGCGGAGCACAGGCTCCGGACGCGCAGGCTCAGCAGCCATGGCTCACGGGCCCAGCCACTCCACGGCACGTGGGATCTTCCCGGACCGGGGCACGAACCCGTGTCCCCTGCATCGGCAGGCAGACTCTCAACCACTGCGCCACCAGGGAAGCCCCACTGGAGAGTTTTAAACAGGGGAGTGAGATGATCTGATTTTGAAAGACCCCTGAATGTGAGGAAGATGGATTGTAAGGAGGCAAGAGCAGAAGCAGGGAGAGCTGTGTGGGTGCTACTTGGGTGCTCCAGGCCAGCCTTGGGTGGCTAACACAGGGGCTGAGGCGGGGAGGTGGAGGTGTCTGGAACTGCTGCAGAAAAGGGTCTTTTCTTGGCTTTCGGGGTGCAGGAGCCCCCATGGCCTTTCTAAATATCCCACCATTTCAGGCTAGAGGGGCCAGCCAGCCTCCCCCTTACCCAGTCCCCTGTCTCCCACCTAGGAGCTGAAAATCCTGGTGGACTACGACGAGAAAGGCTACCTCCTGCAGATTTTCACCAAGCCCATGCAGGACCGGCCCACGCTCTTCCTGGAAGTCATTCAGCGCTACAACCACCAGGTACCACTAAGGACCGCCTGTCCCCAGCGGCTGGCTTTCTGGGTCCGCAGCTCACCTCCTTTCTCCCGCTCCAGGGTTTTGGAGCCGGCAACTTCAACTCACTGTTCAAGGCCTTCGAGGAGGAGCAGGACCTGCGGGGCAACCTCACCGACATGGAGACCAACGGGACTGTGCCCGGCATGTAGGCCGCTCTGGTGCCGCCTGACCCACCGAAGCCCCGCCCACCTGCCGGCGCACGGTGGGCCACGCCCCCTCGTCCTGGAACGCGCCCACTCCACAGGCCCTGAACAGCGAGCGAGCCCTCCTTACTGGCCGCTCCCTTTAGACCCCGCCCACCAGCCGCCTCCGGGACCTCCCACACACACAAGACTCCGCCTACCTCCTAACTCGCCCCCTCGGTTGGGCTGTTCAGTCTCCCGCCCTCCGGAATAAAGCGGACTGGGGTCCAAGGCGGTGTCCACGTGTTTGTGCCGGGCTGGAGCAGTGAGATTCTTTGGCCGCCAGGGGGAGCTCAGGGCGGCAGCACTGTAGGAGACATCCGCGTTAGGAGTTCAGAGGCTGCGGGAGCCGAGGAGGCGCCGGGGGCTAGCGCTGGGCTGAGTAGGACCGCGCAGGTTGCGGGGAGTTCTGGAACCAAGAGGTGCAGAGGGCCTACACGCTAAAGGGAAAGACAGACAATAGCGTTTTGTAGAGTGGTAAATGCTATTAAGAAAGTAAAGCGGGTGATGAGCTTGTGTAGAGGTGAAGGTGGGAGGAAGGACTAATGTCGATGGAGGGAAGGCCCCTCTGGGAGGTGACATTTGGGAGCCAGCCATGGGAAAATCTGGGGAAAGAGCATCCCAGGAAGAGGGTACAGCAAGGGTAAAGGCCCTAAGGTGGGACAAAGCTTGGCAGCATCCTGTCTGATGGCGTTCTGATCTCCAAGGATGAGCTGTACCCAACTTTGCTGCCCTGAACCCAAACCTCTGGACTTAGGAAAGTGTTAGTCCAGGGACTTTGGGGCATCATCCTCGATCAGCACCCATGGCACATGGTTCCTGGTGTGAGAGCTGGTAGAAGGGATCTGCGCCCCTCAGCTTCTGCCCTCTACCAGCAGCACGGCAGACACCAGTGCCTACTCCCCCACACCCCCTGTGCAGCTCTACTCCCCCCAACCCTGCTCCAGACGTGGACTCCATTTGAAGAGAGCCTAGTTCATACTCAAGTGTGAATGGCCCTTGCAAAAAAGAGTGACACAGTTGGGAAAGGAGCTACTGGTCCTAAAACAGAAGGAAAATTTTCTTCAAAACTGGAGAAAAGGAGGTGGGGGCAAATAGGACCTCTTCTGCTTCTGATTTTGATTTTTTCTTTCTCTGCTTTTCTTTTTTTTCTTCGTTTTCTTTTCTTTTTCTTTTCTTTTTTTTTTTTTTTTTGGCTGCACCGCACAGCCTGTGGGATCTTAGTTCCAATCAAGGATCGAACCCTGGCCCTGGGCGGTGAGAGTGCGAAGCCCTAACCACCGGCCGGCCAGGGAATTCCCTACTTCTGATGCTTGACAACCCTCCCTGGGGAGGAGTCAACTCAGAACTAGAAGCAGATGGATCTCAGTGTAAGAAAAAAAAATCGGAGTTGTTGTAATGGAGGAATTGGGAGGAATTTTTCCACCCCCCTCAGGTTATAGAAATCAGGGCTTCTAGGATCATGAATTCAGAAATGAAAAGAACAGCAGTGAGAAACCAGAGGAACAACGGCAGGTCCCAGGCCAGTGCTGCTGGCCAAAGATACCCTCCCTCTATTTTCCCATGGTTCATGCAAAGAAGGGAAATTCTGTAACACAGGGGGCTGCAAACTGGTAGCTCACGGGCCAGATCTGGCTCACAGATGTATTTTATTTCGTCTGCCTGATTTTAACAAATTCGAGTCAACCTTTCAGAAGGTCAGGATATTTCACATACAAACTCTACAGTTCTGGTTCCACCTGGGACAACCAGGCAGTTCTGGCCTTGCCTTCCTGTGCAGTGACAACCAGCTGGCACAGGGCAGTAGGTGCCTCTTCAGATGGGGCATGGACAGAGCCGACCCTCATTAGCTGAACACAGACTAGGGAGCCCCACTACCTGGTCAGCCGCTTCCTAGCTGTGTGTGGTCTTGGG
The DNA here is from genome assembly GCF_003676395.1 of Aethalodelphis obliquidens. Lineage (NCBI taxonomy): Eukaryota > Metazoa > Chordata > Mammalia > Artiodactyla > Delphinidae > Aethalodelphis > Aethalodelphis obliquidens. The sequence goes on along the minus strand of NW_020837972.1, from coordinate 16,706,261 downwards.
CAAGCTACTTGATCTCTCAGTGCCTCGGTTTCCCTTGTCTGTTAAATAAGGATAATACCTCCTAGCGCTACTGTTTTTTGGTTGTTGTTTTTTGTTCGTTTTGTTTGTTTGTGGCTGAGTGGTATGCAGGATCTTAGTTCCCCGACCAGGTATCAAACCCCGGGCTCCCTGCAGTGGAAGCACGGCGTCTTAACCACTGGACCGCCAGGGGAGTCCTGCACTACGGTGAGTTTGATATCAAAGATGTTTAAAACTGTTGCTGGCACAGCCTCAGTGCTATGTGTTTGCTCTTGTTATTTCTAGAGAGGGGCCTGGATGAGGGGCTCTCGCCCAAGTCTACCTGGCACCTGCCCCTCTCCAGCACAGCCCCCGTCTGCTCTGACGCAGACGTGTTGAGTTGAGGCTTCGCTTTGGCCCCCACAGCAGAAGCAGTGAAGAGAGGACTTTCCCTGTGGGACTGAGGGACAGAGGGAGAGGTGGATGCATTTGAATACCGTAGAAGAACCATCAGCCTTGGTAGCTGGGGGAAAGGAGAAGCCCAGGATTTCCAGCCTTTGAGCTTAGGTAACCAGCGGCAGCAGTTGTGGGTGGAGGCGTGGGATAGAAACGCCATTGATCGAGGTGGAAAATACAGCAGCAGGTTGGAGAGGAAAGCTGAAGGAAACTCAGATTTGCACGTGTGTTTCTTTGGTGAGCCTTGGGCTGGACGCCCTGGGTTGTCCCTGTGCTGCCCTGCAAGGCTCTGCAGCGTTTGCCTCCCCCACTCCCCCACCAGGTCTACCTCTCAGAGCTCATTTGCTTTACTCACCCTTCCCCGTCACTCAGCTGCAGCTACACAGGCCTCCTTGCTGGTCCTCAAGTACACCGGGCAGTCTTCTGCCACAGGACCTTTGCACTCACTGTTCCTTCTGCCAGGAATACCTTTCCCCCAGGTCTCCACAGGCTAACTCCCTATCTCCTTTGACCTGGGTCTCCACAGGGCTGACTCCCTTTTCTCCTTTGAGTTTTGTTCACATGTCAGGTAAGTGGGCTTCCCTGACCACCCTGTTTAAAGTTTCGCCTCTCTCCCACTGACACCCACTTCTCATAGCTATTTTTCTCCTTATCATAGCATTTATTCTTCATGTTTGCCTGACTCACCCACAAGGACACAATCACCGTGAAGACAGGAAGTATGTTTTCTCCACTCCTGTAGCCCCAGTGCCTAGAGGAGTACCTGGCACATAGTAGGTGCTCAATAAATATTGGTTGAATGAATAAGCGCATGGCCAGCAGCTGCCCCTACCTTCTCTTTTCTGGCCCTGCCTGTCAACTCCTTTTCTGTTCCCACGAATCCAACTCTAGTGGTGTCCACCTGTCTGGATGGACAATTCCAAGAAAACAGCCCACCAATGAGACACCTCCCTTGCCTTCATTTCTTTGCTCGCAAGTAAGGCTGCAAAGAACGTCCTTGTACAGTATCCTTGCCTGCTCGTGGCTCTCAGGTTCAATTCCTGACAGTGGAACATTTGGGCCAAGAGTTTATGTGCATTTTAAATATTGATCATTAACATGTAATTTTTCCTCCTAAAGGTTGCAGCAACTAATGCTTCCACTAACGGTGCGTGAGTGCCCCTCACCCCGCGCTCACCAACACTGGTATCTGCCACTTGACAGGGGAAGTGGTATCATGGTATAATTTGCGCTTCCTTAGTAAGAAGTGAACTTCTTTTCAGTCACGCTGCTTTTTGCTGAGGTTCTGAGCCTGTCCTTCTCAAAGATAAGTGGACATCTTCTAACAAACTCTCCGTGGGTCCCTCAGTTACCCCACCACTGGATCAGGCAGAGTTGAGACCTATGGGGCACACAACCTGTGGAATACCCACAACACTGCATACATTTAATTCTTCTCAACTGGTGACTGTTTTATCAGCCCCCTCCTGCCTCACAGACCGGAGTGATGTCCCCTTAGTGTTAATCATTTCTGAGGTACCACCTTTCCAAGATCTTCTAGTAATAGAAATAGGATATTTGATCTTGTTTCCTTTAATTGTAGACCATTAGCAGTGTTAGATACCTAAGGCTTTAAGAAGAGTTCTAGAAGGAAAACTTGAAAGCTGTGGAAGGTCTAGTCTGACTATAACTTGTCCCAGTTCAAAGAATCCACCTACAGGCTTAGAGTTTAAGAACAGCTGGTCTTACAGTGCTGTATGTCAATTACAGCTCAATAAAAGTGGAAGAAAAATATATATAGGTTTTTAAAAAAGCAGATGGTCTGAATGTACCACACCCCACCTAGCTCCTTCCACCCCTACCCCTGACTACCGGAGCACCCGCTCCTTAGTGAGCAGGGTGTGCCCCCAACAGAAAGAAAGGAGGAGGAGAAGAGAGAGGAGAGCAAGGGAGATGGCGTATCTGTAAGAAAAGTCAGTATATTTATGGTTTGCTTTATAAAAGTTACTATAATACAATGGTACATAGTATTGAATTCACAAAAATATGAACAAATATTTACAGCAAGACACACCCACAACGGAAACACTTCTCTTCAAAACAAGGTACGTACGATGAGAATCTATATGCACAAACAACCCTAAAACTTATGGGTTCTCTTCTTTGCTGGAGGAGGGAGGCGGCGGGGGGCAGGGACAACAAAAAGAAAAAGCAGAAACCCCCAATTCTTCAAAAGCAGAGGTTTGTTCAATGAAAATGAAGGCATTGAAAGAAAAATGAGTTGACACATTTCTGGCTATTGCAAGCCATTTCAGGGGTGGGACAGGGGGGTGGTGGTTCCTGGGGACAGGGAGGGTCCAGGCCCTTGCTCGCCCGTAGGGAAGGCTGGTTGGGCAAGGTGAGGCCAGAGTGAGGGGTGGGGCAGGACCCTGGACCCTGGTTTCCTCACATTACCCCTGCCCCACTTCTTTTACGGGAGGAGGGGACAGACTGAAGACAGCCCCTTGGGGGCTCCAGAAGTAACTTAAATCGGCCATCTCTACAAACTACACATTTCCTCATGTGAAAAATAAATATTTCCTCAGTTGCACAATGAGGCAGAAAACCGCAAAAGGAAGAGAAGGTTGCCGCTGTGCCCAGGTCCCCCTCCGTGTCTTAATGCCACCGATTTCATGAAGATTGAAACCGGTGGGCATAGTCTCAAACAGAGAGGGCATGGGGTAAAGAAATTGAAAAAAAAAAAAAAAAAAAAAAAAAAAAAAAAAAACCACCAACGACAAAAAAAAAAAAAGAGAAAAATAACAATTCTTTGTACAGAATTTACATGATAACAAGCTTGACACAAGCTGAGATACCAGAGGCTCCGGGCCTGCATCTGCAGGGTCGGGGCAGCCCCGCCGGGAGCTCTCCCGTCTTGGTGAGGATGACTCCTGGTCACAACAGTCACTTTCCATAAATTATTTACATGCCTTCTTTGCTTTCTGGGGTGCGGGGGACTTGCTTGTGTGTGTGTGTGTGTGTGTGTGTGTGTGTGTGTGTGTGGTTTTTTTTGGAAGTACAAAGAAATAAGCAAAAAAGTCTTCCCACATGTTTCTACAAGAAACAATGTTCCCGAAAAAAAGTCCTTTATGGCAGCCTATGTACAGAAATCTGTTCTGAACTTCAAAAACCTATTTTTTCCCCCTTTGTTTTGATTTTATACACGCACAAGAAAAAAAAAAAAATCCGTGGAAAGGAACTCTAAAGATGATGCCAAGGGTTAAAAAAAAACCAAAAACCTGTCAGACGTAGATCTGAGTTTTTAAATCTTTTCCAAGATTTTCCTTTCTCTGGGAGAAATAAATCTTCTCACTCTGAAAATAAATATGCTCTTGACTTCTAGGGGCGAGGGGCTTGCTGGCAGGGTGAGTCAGGCTACAGGCTGGGGGCGAGCGGGTGAAGCTTATAAGCAAACAAAAATACGCCACACGCGCATTCGGTCAGGCATTCGGTCAGACACCCGTAGTGGCGGGACTCAGGACCCGCCTGCCCTGGTGGGAGGTGCTTCTCTCCCCTGGGGGTGAAGGTGAGGGCAGGAGAGGGTAAGTAAACACAACCCTTCCAGCTCCCCCCAGCCCCCGCCCCCCCGCTGGCATTCGAATGAGAAAGTAAACACTGAACCCAAGATTTGGGGGGTGAAGGGGTGTGGGGTGGCAGGGAGAGCCCCAGGGGAAATTCCTGCCTGGGACCAGCGTGGCTCCACCAGGGTCTGCTGGGGGAGGGGGGAAGGTACCCCCAGGCTGCTGGGGAAGGAACAGACTGGAGGGGGGTCTTCTCACTGAGTCCGCCGCCGGCAGAGAGCGGGCCTTCCGTAGTGTTCTGAGGTCAAAGCCGCCTGGCCCGACCCCCCTCCTCTGCAGCACCTGGCCCGGCGCCCGGGCCCGGAGGGTTCCAGAACGTGGACCGACACACCATCAAACCACGCAGCCCCTGCCTGGGGTCCCCACTCTCTGATTCTGCCTTCACATTTCAATGGTTAAAGCGTCTTTTCTCATGAAGAAGAAGAAAAGAATGAGAAGACGAAAACAACGTAGCAGCATTCATGGGAAGAGGCTGACCGGGAAGGGAAGGCTGGACAGAGAAGACAGAGAGAAAGAGGTGGAGGAAGGGGAGACGCCGGGGAGGTAGGGGGGTGGGGGGAGACATTTACACCGGAAACCAAAGTCCCGAAAGGAGCATTTCTTTAAAAAAATGAAAGAGACATGGGCTGAGAGACAGAGAAGCCCTTTCCCACTGAGGGGCCGGAGCTGTGGTGGGTCCTGGGGGTAGTGTTGGGGGCGCCAGGCCCTGGCACGGCTGCTGGGTAGAGGGACAGCACCTGAAATGGGGGTGGGAGGTGGGGTCTGGCCCCGGGGCCAGGGGTCCACGCTCGGGCGCCGGGGGCAGCTGACATCCCCAGGCACCGGGCCTAGTTGAGGGTCCCCCGGCAGTTCTCGGAGCCGCAGAGGCAGGGGATCTTGACGTCCTCGATGGGGAACTTGTAGTCGTAGGTGATCTCCTCGTTGACATTGATGTGCTGCTTCGAGTAGATGACGATCTTCTTCTGCGACTCCACGGTGATGACCTTGGCGTAGCAGTTGGGCTGTGGGTGGGATGTGGGGGGGAGGGTGAGCCGACCCACCTGGGACCCCACCCGGGCCCTCCCTGACCGCAGTCCCCCAAACCCGACCGAGCCCCGTGCTCAAGGCCTGATGTACTGGCCCCATGACCCCACTGCCCACTGGCCACCTGCCCTAGGCCTCGGCTCCCCCATCTGGCGGACCAGGGCCCCCTGTCTCTGATATTAAATAAGAATCATGATTGTCATAATAATAAATTTTGCAGGGAAATATCCAATTTACTTTTATACCGCAGGTGATCCCCAAATTTATGTTTCTAGCCCAGGCCCTACTTCTGAGCTCTAGAGAAGGGGTCAGCAAACTCCGGCCCCCAGCTGCCTGTTCTTGAAAATAAAGTTTTATTGGCACACGCTCATTCACTACATATTGCCTATGGCTACCTTTGTTACAATGGCAGTTAAGTAGTTGCTATGAGATGGTCTGGGCCACACGGCCAAAAATACTTACTACCTGGTCCTTTACAGAAAAGGTTTGCCTGCCTGCACTCCAGGCCCCCAGATCCAACTAGCTGCTCCATATCCACCTTTTGGCAGCTCAAGGAGACAACTTTGAGTCAGTAAACTCAGACCTAGGGAGCGGCCATTCCACGCACCCAGTCCCCAAGCATCTGCCCCCCGCCTCCCCTCTAGCAGTGCTGGATCCAGCCCACCACGCCCAGCGGCTTCTGCCTCAAAGGGCCTCTTGATTCTGTCATCACTTGCCTGGACTGCAGTGGCTCCCGCTGCCTCTCTGAACTCGGAATAACTCCTGACCCAGCTGCCAGGGAAATGTTTCCAAAGGGACAGCAAATCCCGTCACCCCAGGGCAATAGCCGGCCTCGGCTTTTAGAGAAAGTTCTCAGCTCTGCTTACAAGGCTGAGTGACCCAGCCACCACCAACCCCGCCAACCTCATCCTCTCACCCTGCCCTCTGCCCCCTACCTCATCCCACTGCCCCTCAAACAGGTGTTCTCCCTCCCTGCCCCAGGCCTCACCTCACTCACTCATTACTGCACCCGGGTAATTCCCTCTTACCCCTCAGCTCTCACAGGAGACGCACAGCGAAGTCCCTACGGGCCCCAGGGTATGATCAAGTCACAGTCATGCGAGCTGGCACGTACTGAGCGCCCGCTGTATCTGCACAGAAGGCCTGCCCTCGGTAACCCGCTTGGTCCTCCCAACACCCCACGAGGAGGGACTGTTATCATCCCAGTTTTACAGATTAGGAAACTGAAGCACCGAGACATGAAGTGACCTGCCTACAGTCGCTCACTAAGTAGCGATGCCAAGACCTGAACCTACAGCCAGGGGTGCCTGTCCTCCATTTGAAGCTCCCCGTGCTTATATTCACGAGAGGACCACCCTTGTTATCAACGCCCACCTCCACACCCAGACCTGTGCCATGTCAGCCGTCAGTAGCCGAGTGTGACTCTTTAAGTTAAATTAAACACTCAGTTTTGGGGGCTTCCCTGGTGGCGCAGTGGTTGAGAGTCCGCCTGCCGATGCAGGGGACACGGGTTCGTGCCCCACTCCGGGAGGATCCCACATGCCGGGGAGTGGCTGGGCCCGTGAGCCATGGCCGGCTGGGCCTGCGCGTCCGGAGCCTGTGCTCCGCAACGGGAGAGGCCACAGCGGTGAGAGGCCCGCGTACCGCAAAAAAAAACACTCAGTTTTTTAGCCACACTAGCCACGTTTCAAGCGCTCAACACCACACGTGTATATCAGTGGACAGCAAGGATGCAGAGCACTTCCGTCACTGTCGAAAGTTCTACTGGCCAGCAATGCCCCAGAGGCATCGAAAACGCCCAGCACGGGGAAGGAACTCTGTTAATACCAGCTGTATGGACCATGTCACGAGCACCTCTGGTCTCATTATGCGCATTTTGCAGATGAGAAAACTGAAGCTCAGAGGAGAACGGCTCCTTGGATAAGGCTTCACACCTCCACCTCCCTCCCCGCTATACTTGTGGGCCCCGAGCTCGGGAAGGAGGCCGCGCCGGTTCCTGTGCCCTCCGGTTGCGGGTCCTCCTGGCACAGCAGCAGGGGCGGCTGCCCCGAGCCGGGCACTCACGTTGCAGCTGTGGTTGATGAAACGCGCGAAGTTGCCGCACTTGGTGGCGTCGATGATGGTGTCATGGTCCACCCGGAACATGTAGCTGCTACCGATGCCCTCGTCCTCGTAACGTTTCTCCCGCATGTCCGCAATCACCTGGCCAGGAAGAGGCCTCAGTCTGGGCGGGGCTGGCCGCAGCCCCACCCCGACACCTGTCCTGGCCAGCAGCGCTTACCTGGCGGATGTTCTGGCCCACGTACTCGATGACCATCTCGTCGGCTGCGATGGGCTCCATGGCGAACAGGCCCCAGTCGTGAATGTGACTCTTGCAGAATTTGAGCTTTTTCTTCCGGAACTGGGGGAGGGAAGGGGATGGGGGTGAGAGCCCTGGTTCCGGATTCTGTGGCCGCCCCGGCCGCCCCAGGTGGGGCCCAGCCTCACCTTGAGCTGGTTGAACTTGAGCAGGTCACTGTCACAGCTGCCAGTGAAGGAGGACAACAGGCGGCGCTGCTCGGAACGCCGCTCCGAGCCGGCCCGTGTGGAGGCGTGAGGCTGCGCTGGGATGCTCATGCCCTGTGAGGATGGGTACAAGGATGGGGACGGCGGGTGACGGATCAGAGAGGGGCGCGGCCGCCTGGGGGAGCTGGCCACAGGGAACCCGCATCCCCATCTCATCCTTGGCAACCCCACCGTGAGCTCTGTGGCCCTAGCTTCCCAGCTTCCTTGCTCCGAGCTTCCTAATAGCCACCTCTCCTCTACGGGGTCCTTCCCGTCGGAATCTGAACGTGATCAAGTTCCTCTAATCTTAAACAAGACGACGCAGCGTTCTCTTCACTCTTGCAGTCGTTTCCCTTCTCAGCTAGATTTGAAAGCATCTCCGCTTTTTGGACAGAGAAGGTGGGTGTCTGTCTACCTAACACCCCGTGGCTTCATTCAAAATCACGGTTCTTCCCAGCAGCCTCGCATCCCTTCCCTCTCTTGGCCTCCCTCTTCCTCTGTCCCCACCATTGACACCTGGAGCTTCACTCCCCTCCAGATGTTCTCCCGGGTCGGCTCACCCCTGCTGTGGCCTTTGGCTAACATTTCCATCCTCATGATGCCCAAATTTAGGTCCCCAGACCAGACGTCCCTCTCCCAAGCTCTCTACTGTACCCATATATCTAACCGTCTGCCAGACCTCACGACCTGGATGTTCCACAAACCCCGAAACTCAAACCATCCCAAAGTGGGGGTCCCACCTTCCTTCTCACCTCAGTGCTTGGCATCCAGCTACGCAGTCCCCAAGGCCGGACCCAGCAGCGTCCCACCCCATTCTGCCTCCTGTAACCAGTCAGGCCCCCCAGTCCCATCCATCTGACCTTCTAATGTTCGAATATTCCTGAGAGTCTTTCAAATGCATCTTCTTTTTCCCACACGGCCCCCCATGTCCAACCTACCCAATTTATTTCCTTAATTTCAAGAAGAATGAAGGAAACTTCTGGAAATGCAACTCAACTCTGTTCGTATCCCTGATTAAAACCCTTCGGAGGCTCTCCCCTACCCGGCCCTCACCTCACCTCTCACGCTTGAGCACCCAGGGGAGTGGCACGCTTCGTGCTCCATGCACCGGCCCCTCTGGCTCCACAACCGCTCCTGGTGCCTGACACCCCCTCCGGGAGGGCCCCACCCTCTGCGTAGCCCGGGAGGCTCCGGGATGTCCAGGCCCCGATGGCCGTACCTGGGTGTCCGTGGGGGGCTCGTCGGTGCTGGCGCGGCTGCTGTTGAGGTATCTGAGCTTGTCCTTCTTGTCGATGGTGTAGAAGCCCTCACTGCGGGCGCAGCCTGTCACGTGCTCCCGGATGCCGTCGTCCCGTTTCTTCTTCTTAGCTGAAGAGAGGCTGGTGGGTGGGTGTGGGTCAAGGGCCACATGGACATTCTCGGAGAGCCCCTCCCAGTCCTGCCTGGAGACCCGCCCTCCCGGGCCTGGCCTCTCCACCCTCAGACCCATCTGCAGGAGGCCGAGGATGCCCAGCTCCACGGCCCACACCTACACCACTTCCCTGCACCTGCCCACTGGCCAACTGCACCATGGTCAGAACTCTGACAGGTACCCAACTGCATGGCCTTGGGTGTTTTTTTTTTTTTTTAAAAAACCACCCTCTGCCTCAGTTTCCCCATATGCAAATTGGGGATGACGATGCCCCGTGGAATGACTACAGATGCTTAGGCTGCTTAGCAGAGTTCCTGACACAGAGTAAATAAACTCAATAAACTCATTTGGTACAACAGGGATAAAAGCAGCGCCAACTTCATGGGGTTGTGGTAACAACCGACTGTGGCGTGGCATCGTGGCTGAGAACGCAGATTCTGGGGCCACATTTGCCTGGGTTCAAATCTCTACTCTGCTACTTCATAGCTGTGTGACTTCGGGCAGGTAACTTAACCTCTCTGAGCCTCGGCTTCTTCAGATGTAAAATGGGAATAATAGCAGCCCCTACCTCACTAGGCTGTTGGGAAGATTAAATTAGGCGATGAGAGGGAGCCAGGGAGAGTGAACCTTCTGTCAGCCCCTGCTTCTGTCATGTTGTACAATCACATTGTTACATTTAGCCCCCAGACCTGCCAATTCTGGCACAGAGGGCAGTGTTTAAAAGTGCCAGTGATGACTCTGTACAGAGCCTGGCACGGTGCCGGCATAGACACTGCTCCGTAAGTGACAGTGATGTGCGCTATCCTGGGAGGTGCAGCCCCCCCCACCCTGCTTGGCAGGATATAGGGATGGTAGACCCAGAGCGTGTCATTGAGCCAGTCCATGCCGTTGTCCTGCTGCAGCAGACGCTCGTAGGTGACACACAGGAAGCGGATGTCCTCCTCGTCGATGCCGCCATTCCAAATGTCATACAGGATGGTCATCTCCTCAAATTCTGAGCGGGGCCGAAAGAGGGGCTGCGGTGGTGAGAGCTCGGGGGAGGCTGAGGCCACCAGGTCCTCGTGGCGCTTCTTCGGTGGCCGGCGCCAGGGCCCCCGCACCTTGGCCAGGTCCATGAACTCCTCGGTGACCTCGTCGCGCCCACGGGGACCCGGAGGGATGGCCTCAGAGGGCCACTGGTTCTCTAGCTCCTTAAAGGGCAGCTTGGTGGGCTCAACAGGTGGCGGAGGTGGGGGCGGAGGAGGCTGGGGGGGCAAGGGTGGGGGGGGAGCCGGGATCCCCGCGTTCCGGAAGTCCAGGGTCACGGTCCGGGGGTCGTGGGTGCTGGGGAAGACAGGGGTCTGTGGCTGGCCTGGCAGAAGCAGGAGGTCCCTGCCCAGGGGGGGCCCTCCTGGCGCCCGGACCAAGGGCCCATCCAAGGAGAGCACAGCCGGCGGGGATCGCCGGGGCCGGCCCGGCTTCCTCTTGATGGGGGGTGGGCAGGGGGCCAGCGGAGCAGGCAGCAGGGGTGGCAGCTGGGTGGGGGCCCGAGTCTGGGCCCGCAGGACGGGTACAGGCAATGCCAAGGGCAGGGGCAAGGGCAAGGGCAGAGGGAGCGGCAGGCCTGTCTCCAAGAGCACAGGGGAGGCCAGGGGGCCAGACCGGTCATCACGCCGGCCAGCTGGGAGGGGACAGACAGGCAGGAGCAGGGGTCCACCAGGCTCAGGGAAGGTGGGTGTGAAGCTGAAGTCCCGGCCAGGTGTCCTCGGGAGGCCCCCGCTGCTCAAGCCGGGGGATGGGGATGGGTAGGAGAAGGGGCTGCCTGGCAGCTGCGGGGAGCTCAGTGGCAGGCCACTGCTGCCCCCCGACGGCAGGGGCTCCCCACTCGGTGTGGCCGGCACGGCCTCTGCGCTCTGCGACTTGGCCAAGCTGCCACAGAGGCCTGGAGTACGTGGGGGCTGGTCCTCATGGGGAGGCTCCAGAGGGACTGTTGGGAGCGGGAGGTCTGGGGTCTCGGGCTCTGGTGGTGGGCTGGGTGGCCGGGGTGGTCGAGCGGGCGGCAACGGTGGCTGCAGGGGTAAGGAGAGCAGCGCGGGGGGCGCAGGCTCCGCTTCCAGGTTGTTCTCTGCAGAGAGGTGGGCAAAAACCAGACCTTTATTATTTGATTCAGATGTCCCTCAGCACCCTACTTATGCTGCCCTACTATGCACTTGACACGTCTCTGGGTATGCACTCATACCCTCTGGGTCCCTAGGGGTTCTGTGAGTATACGGACTGTCCCCCTCCAGCTAAGCCGCTCAAGGACCTCTCAGCACCCGGCCCAGTGTCAGGCACACAGTAGGTGTCTGATAAATGTTGGTGGAAGTAAATCAAAGATGCAGGAGACATGGTCGTAGCCCTCGACACTGTCTTTAGAACGGTGTTCCTGTGAACCGGGAACATCCCATGGACCAAGAAAATAAGCTCTATCAAATAAAATCCAACAAGTCTCTTTGCTGCAGGACTTTTCAGAGCCTGTAAGGTTTTCTCTTAGCATTTATCTCTACTGTCACAGAATACATTTTCTAACTTATCTGCTGTCATCCATCACCCTGCCCCAGAGTGTAAGCCCCAGGTATTTTTGTCTGTTTGGTCCACTGTTGTATTATCAGTTCGTAAAACAGTACTGGGGACGACAATAGAGGCTCAATTAATACGTTTAACAACATTCAAAGACCTGTGGTTCTATAGCCAAATAACACAGAGTTAAACAAAATACAACGGGTTTCTTTCCTCAAGGACCATTACCGGTACAAACTAACCACACGTGGCTATGTAAGTTTATACTAATGAAAATGAGACAACGTCACAAATTCTGTTCCACAGTGGCACTCTCCACCTTTCAACTGCTCTTAGCAACACGGTGTCTAGTGGCTACAGTATTGGACAGGACAGAGAGAGAACGTTTCTATCACCGCAGAAAGTTCCATTGGACAGCACGTTTCTATCACTGCAGAAAGTTCCATTGGACAGCGTTGTTAGAGCCTTTAACATGCTTTGTGCAGCTCCACCAAGATGGTGGAGGGGGCAGCGTCTATGGCCTCTTCTCAACTGGCCCAGCACCCCGAGGCCTTCTCTGCTGCTTTCTGTCACGGAAATGACCATATACACCTGCACCCACACCCCCTCTCCTGGGAGCATCTCGTGGGACTAATTAATGGTCCAAGGACTAAACCCCAGGGGAATACTGACAGAGGAATGGTGACAGCAGCAGACCCCTCTGGGATCTAACAGGTGCCAGGCTCCATGCTGGCACATCATAAGTCATCTCACTCTGTCCTCCCACATGACCTCATAGGGGAAGCACAGTCCACAGATCCCGTTTTACAGATGAGGAAACTGACTAGTTAAGGTGAAGTGATTAGTATCAAGGAGGCTGGGCTCATTCTCACGGTGAGGACATCCTGCTTCCATGCCCACGCCCTCCCAGGGGCTGCAAGCGTTACCTGGGGTGGGCTCCGGGGATGGCAGGGGCCGGGCCTCCATCTCTCCAGCAGGGGGCTCTGGAGACAGCAACCTGGCCCCTTCCTGGTTCAGGCCTGGCTCGTCGGGGGGCTCCTTGCAGCCAGCCAGCTCCTCGACACCCACAGGCAAGGGAGGCTCTTCCAGCATCGGGGTCCGCGCCTCGGAGGCTTCGTCCTCAGCCTCGATGTCCACCTCCTCTTCTGGGACCAGCGACTCCGTCGCGGGTGCTCCTGTGGCCACGTCCTCAAAGTCCTCGTCAGGGGCAGCGGGAGCCACGCTTTCTTCTGCAGCTGCCTCCTCCCTTTCTGCCTCATCTTCCTCCCCTGCTGCCAGTTCTTCTTCATCTTCAGAAGGTGATGAGGAGGACCCGGAGCTTGATTCGAAGTCAGAAGACTCAGAGCTCTCACTGGAGGACTCAGCTCCAGCCTTGGAGGTGGCGATGCTCACTGTCTCCTCTGGGCGGGGGACACAGGCAGGGGCGCTGTCATTATCTGCTGTGCTCCAGCCAGGTACTTCACCAAACGTCTCACAACTGGCGGCACTGGGCTGAACATAGCCCTCAGGGGTGTGTGTGTGTGTGTGTGCGTGCGCGTGCATGTGTCGGTACTAACTAGTCATCACGTTTTTTTAAACTGAGGTGAAATCCACATAACATAAAACTAACCGTCTTAAAGTAAACGATACAGTGGTATTCAGTATATTCACAATGTGAATAACTAGCCCTTGTCTAGAAGAAGCCCGTTCCCTTTAGCGATCACCCGTCTATCCACCGTTCCCTAACCCCAGCGACCACTAGTCTGCTTTCTGTCTCTCTGGATTGACCCCTTCTGGACACTTCACGGGAAAGGAATCATAGGGCATGCCCTGTTTGTGCTTTACTGAGTTCACACTTCAAAGTCAAGAGATCTGCCCCCAGAGTATAGCTGACTATTGCACGGGCTCTGCGCTCTGCAGAGGGACCCCGGGCTGGGCCGGGAGCCCCGCTCACCTCCATCTGAGTCCCCTTCTTCCTTCTCACTCATCTCCGACAGGGCTGCGTCCTCGTCGTCATTTTCAGACTCGTCCCTGTCATCGCTGTCTTCATCATCGTCATCCTGGGGGGGGGGAGGGATGGAGGAAAGGTGAGCCGAAGGGACCCCTCCCCTGGCCCAGCACCCCAGGCCTCCCCAGCCCGAACGGTACCTTATCGGACAGGGATGAGGTCGAGGAGGAGGAGATCTGGCTCCTGGGGCTTTCCTCCTCCTCCCCCTCCTCCTCCTCCCCCTCCCCCTCCTCCTCCGCGCTTTCTCGCTCCTCCTTGTCGGAGGCTGAGGATGAGGGCGAGGTTGTCGAGGACTCCGAGGACGAGGACGCCGACGACGATGAGGACACCGACAGCGACTCCTTCTCGTCCTCCTCCCCGCCACTGTCCAGCTCCAGGGGCCGGGCGGGCCGCCGCCGCACACCCACGCCCTTGGGGTCCCGCTTGGCGAGCTCACAGGGGGCATCCGCCATGTCGCGGTCCCGCTCCCGCTCAGACTCTGTGGGGAAGGAGGGCTGTCAGAGCTGGGCCAGGGGCGCGGGAGAGGAGGAGACCCCAGCACCCGGCGAGCGGAGGGGCGCAAACCTTCATCCTCCTCATCCACGGAGGCTGAGGGTCGCAACCGCTTCTGGTCGCCAGACGAGGCGGTGTCCGGCGGCTCTTTCCTCTTGACCTTGAAGGAGGGCAGGCGGATGGCCCCGCGCAGCCCAATGCTCAGGCCCAGGCCCTCGTAGCCCAGGCCCTCGCCCTTGCCCCACGACTCCAGCAGGCAGGAGGCGATGCGGTCCTTGGGCTTCGGCCTGTCTTCGTCCTTGTGCTCACCGGACTTCACCGGGGTCAGCGAGGCCTGGGGTGCAAGAGAGGAGGGGGAGGTGACCATGGTTACGGCGCTGCCGCCAGCCCTGTCCCCTGAGCAGCCTGCCGTCCTCTCAACAGTGACAGCCACGTGGTAACTGGGCACTTCCTTTCCTGGAACCTACCTCATTTTGTGCCGACTACTCAGGCCGCCCCCAGGGCCCCACTCTGCCTCCCTGACCCTCGGCTTCCTCACCTGCAAAGCGGCTACTACAGCTGCCCGCACCGGAGCAGGGGACCTCGCGCTTTGGAGGTTGGAACCCAAAAGGAACGCATTGTAAGTACACACCTGTGTCATCGACACACCGCTTTCACAAAATAACACTCACACTATCCTGCTTTGGGGGTCTGGGTGGCGGTGTTTCCAGTACGTGCCTGGGGAGGAGAGAGGCTGCCTGGCCGGGTCTCTGCCGCCCGCCCCCCTGCAGGGCCGCGCCGCCCACCCACCTTGGCCATCCGCTCCTTCTTGTCCCACCACTCGTCGAAGGCCCGGAAGGCCACCACCTCCACCATCTTGCGGTTCAGGTCCCGCTTCATGATGGCCTTGAGCTCTTTGAGCACCACCAGCAGGACACCATCCACCGTGGCCTTGTGCGGGTCCTCCTGGCGTGGCACGTAGCCTGGTGGTGGCACTGACGGGTCAAACTTGGGCAGGGGTGGCCAGGGCTGCCCGCGGCCGGGGCCAGTGTTGCTAAGGGAGAAGGGGCCCCGGTAGGGCGGCAGGTTGACGAACTGCAGCCCAGCGGAGGCGGCTGCGGCTGCGGCGGCCATGAAGGGCGGGTAGGGGCAAGCGCCCTGGCCCGTCATCAGACGGCTCAGCATTTGCGTCTGCATCTGGAAGGACATGGGCATGCCGCCCCACTGGCCGCCCAGCACATGGCTCATGTCCACCTGCATCACGGGAAACAGCCCCGGTGGGAAGGGCGGCAGCGGCGGCAGAATGGGCGGGGGTGGGACACCGGGCGGTGGTGCTGGCAGCGGTGGCGGGGGCACTGTCACAGCGGGGTGGGCTGGGGGCGGTGGGGGCGGTGGCGGGGGCAGAGGAGGGGGCATGGGGAAGCCAGGCTGGGGCGGGGGGGGGCGGCGGGGGCGGGGGCAGTGGTGGGAAGCCAGGAGGCGGGGGCAACGGCAAGGTCGGGGCCAGCACAGAGGGAGCTGCCACAGCCCCCGTCCCGGGGGTCACCACCATGGGCTTGGGGCAGTCAGCGCTGGTGATGGGGGCCGAGGGCATCTCATCATCTGAGATCTCCATGTCCTCCCCCGAGGACTGCTGCCCCTACAGGGAGAGCAAGGAGAGAGAGGTGAGGGTGAGCCCGGGTGGCCCAGCAGGCTCCCAGATCCCCCTGCTGAACACCCGCAGGTCAGAGAAGAAGCCTTCTACAAGACAGAGAGAGCAACGTGGCTTCCTACAAGACAGAGAGAGCAACGTGGCTTCCTACAAGACAGAGAGAGCAACGTGGCTTCCGCAGCTCTGATCCTGGTCCCCTCCCTTGCCAGCCACGTGGCCTCAAGCAAGTCGTTTAATCTCTCTAAGCCTCAGTCTCCCCATCTGCATGATGAGCACCACAGTACCTGCCTCACGGGGTTATCATGCAGATTCACTCATTCATTCATTCAACAAACATTTGCTCAGCACCTGCTGTGTAGCAGGCACTGTTCCAGGTGCTAGGAACACAGTGGTGAACAAGACAGACGAAATTATTGCTGTCTTGGAGCTGAACTTCTGGAGGGACAAGGCAAAGGATAACTAGGAGGAATGTGAAATATATAGTCCTTCATGGAGAAAAAGAAAGCTGGGAAGGGGAGTGAGGTGTGAAGAGGGAAAAAGATTCTGTTTCAATTTGAGAGACTCTGTTTCAATTCAGAGAAGATAATACTAATAGTTAAAACTTCTCTAGCCTTTTCTACAGGCCAGGCACCTTTCTAAGCACTTTACGTACCTTAACTCAGTTAATCCTCAGAACAACCCTGTAAAGTAGGTCTGTTATCACCAGTTTTAGTGATGAGGAAGTTGGAACACTTGAGAGCTTAAGTAACTTGCCCAGGCCACACAACCACTAAGAGATGGAGCCCGGATTTGAACCAGGAAGTGGCTCACTAGCCTTTGTTCCCAGTTGGCCTGTAGTCTTCACTGTGGCAGAGAGGGCCTGGCAGAGAAGGTGACACGAGCAGCAGGGGCGTTTAGCAGTAGTGAGGGTGCACGAATAGGAGGTATGTCTTTACGTTTTTCCTTAGTTACTCTTTTCATATAGTCTTAGTACGGGCCGCGGTGGGGCTGAGCGTTGTCAGCACATAATATCTCGTATTTCTCATCTGCACCCTAACCTCACAACGTAGGGCTCTAGTCCAATCCCTTTTGACAGGTGAGGAAACACACTCAGAGAGCTATACATAAATCACTGGCCCAAGAGGCCCAGCCAGTCAGAAAGAGGGCTGGGATGCGAGCCCAGGGTGCCTGCTGAGCGAGGTGTCAGGGGGTTGTTGTGGGAATCCAGGACCGTGGCACCACGTGAATGGGAGGAGTCGAGCATGACCTGGCTGTGAAACGGGAAAGGACTTCTTTTCATTCAGACATGGGGCTTTGGGGAGGTGGATGCAGAGGCCTGGAACTGGAGCGGAGCACGGGGTCCACAAGGTAGAGGTGGAGCAAGAAGGCAAAGCAGGGGTAGGGCGAGGAGGGATGGGCTACCCCCAGGCTCTTGTGTCAGGACCCAAGGCGAGAAGGGGGCTCAGGCCCTGGCCTGGATGAACGTGGCTGGGAAGACAGAGCCTTTGTAGGTTGCCAGGGAGTGCATTTGAAGGCTGAGGGGGCAGGGTCTGTGCAGGCTGTAAGGTCAGAGGTCAGACGTACAGGTGAGGGAGGCTTCAAAGGGAAATGGGGGGCGGGGGAGAGAGAAGAGGAAAAGCAAACCTAAGGCAGAAGAAAGCCCTCGCTTTTGCTCTGTCCCCTCTACAGACACACACACACTCTGCCTCTCAGGGACCCACACACATGCCGAGGGAGGCACTGGCAGGCTCAGCCTGATTCTCAGGGACAGCGCCAGATCAGTCCTGGACAGCGCCCAGCAAGGCAGGCGCAGCACGCATAGGGTTAACGCCGCCACGGCTGCCAGCCAATCACAAGGAGACCCTGATCCAGCCCAGCCCGCGGCCCTGCCCCTCCCTCCGCCCCTCCCTCGTCCGGGGGCGGGGGGCAGAGAACCGGTGGGAACTGGCGGCTGAATATTCGGCATCAGCTCCAGCCGTGCCTGGAGCTTCCCAGGTGGCACCTCACTTAAGCCGAGATTAGTGTGAGGCAGCTACTCTCACTATCCCATTTCACAGATGACGAAACTGAGACTCAGGCAGGGAAAGTAACTTCCCTAAGGCCACATGACCAGTAAGTGACAGGGGTGGGGCTCAAGACTTAAGGACTGGAGCCGGAACTTTTAACTATCAGCCTCTGTGAAGAAAGGGAGTGTCCCCCTGTGCTGCTCTCCCATGTGGTCAGCCTAGGCTGGGATTCCCTCGGGTTCAGGCCGGAGGAACCCGGGAGCTGCTCTCCCGACTGTCAGCAGGGGGCTCCCGAGGGCCATCTTGGAGGTTATCAGTACTCCCGGGCTTCCCTGGGCTGATGTCCCGGGGCATCCCCGACCCCAGCTCTCTGGGCCTCAGTCTCCCCTTTCCTACAGTGACACCGTGGGAAAGCTCATTCCCTCTGGCTCCTCTGGGCTTCCCGGCCCTGGATCAGCCAGTGAGCATGGTTAAATAAACATCCCCTAACCTCCGGCAGGAGAGGGAGGGAAGAAGGGAGGATGGCAGCAGGGCCAGCAGCCCCCCCACCTCTGCACACCTGTCAGCTCTCCCTGCCTGAACCCCTTAGCGCCAGAAACCACTTCCCCAGAACAGCCTGGAGGCCCCCAGGAGCCCCAGCCACCTGCAATCTCCTCCCAGGCAAGCCAAGTTCCTCTCTGTTCTTCCCTGAGGCGGCCACATCGGCCTAATCAAAGGACTCGGGGAGGAGGGACCCTCCTCCCTACCGCCCACGGGGGGTGAAGAGCTGTGTCTGAGCTCCTGCTGTTCATGCCTGCCAGGCCAGGAGGGCCAGGGCAGGTGCCTGGACCAGGAGGGGGGAGGAGCAGAGCCAAGGAAGATGACGGAATCCTCCCCCAAGGGAATGTGGCATGCAGCAGCACCCACCCCAACCCTCAGGCTGCAGTGAGACCCCAGAGGAGGATCTCTGGGTGGGCAGAGGGTGGGGGGTGGTCAACTCAGCCTGGTTCTGGCTGTGGCCCTCCCCCGGGTTAGCCCTTAACTCCTTCAGTCCTGGACGCAGGGGGAGAGGGAGGAGGAACATTTCAATGTCCTCCCTGCCCACCATGGTTTCCCATCTCTTCAGAGGGCACCAGGTTCTAGGAGACAGTGCTCCAGAGCTGCCACCTGACCTAGCTCAGCAGAACACTCTGGCTGATCCCTCTTCCCAAATCTGCCTGAGTGTCAGGACCAGTCCCGATCAGGTCCCAGCCTCCCAACAGAGAAGGAGGCCCCAAACCATCACCACAGTCCACCTCTCTGGGATCTCAGCAAACTCCAACCAAAGAAGCTCAAGTCAGAATTTATCCCCAGAAAAAGGTCTTGACTTCCCATACCTAGCAAGGAGAGCAACAGATCTAGGTCATGTTTCCCTTTTCACCAAAGCTGCTAGGGAGCTCAGAGCAAACCAGCTGCTCAGTCATAGCCCCTGGTGCTTTTCGTATCCTCTTTTCATTCTCTTTTTATTTGTGATCTGTTATTTTGGCTGCCCTAGCCCTGCTGCTTCTGTGTCTTAGCTAGTTATCCGACGGGGAGAATGTTTCAAGGAGGAAAGAGGGAGCCACAAGACAGACAAAACCAATCCCAGACAGAGATGGACAGACACCATGGTACCTCATCCATCTTCTCTGAGGTGGGGGTCCTGTCTCCAGCCAGGTCCAAGGCCACCTCAGTTGTCTGACCCAGAAGACCGGTAGGGTCTGGGGGGCCTGGCTCGGGTGGGGGCCGGGGCCCCAGGCCCAGGTCAAGCTCATCATCCTCATCCGAGTCGGGCAGTGGTGTGGGACTGATGTCCTCCAGGCCGGTGCTGGATGGGCGTGAGGAGGGTGGTGTGGGGCCTCGAAAGCCAGGCTGAGAGTTAGCGCCAAAGGGGGCCAGTGGGGAGAGCTGGGAGGAGGAGGAGGAGATAGGGCTGCCCTCCATCTGCAGCTCGGTGTCTGAGTCCTGCTCCCGAAGGAAGGGCAGCTTGGTGCGCTGCTCCTTCAGCAGCATCTCGATCCGTGAGTCCAGGCTGTCGTGGGGCTTCTCGGGCCCTGCAGGCGACGACTCCAGCGTGGGCGTACCAGGACTGTCACAGGGCTCAGGGCTCCAGCCGAAGGTCGGCCGGCCGCCCAGCTCCATGCTGTTGGCATCAGGGGGCGGGGGTCCAGGTGGCGTGCCTGGCTTCTCCTTTGTCAGGGGCTCAGTGGGCGGCAGGGGCGGGGGCACAGGTACTCTCCGGAACTCCCCACTGTCACGGGCCCCAAAGGGGGTTGCGGCAGTGGGCTCCTCAGGGGGCGGGGGGAAAGGGGGTACAGGAGTCTGATATGGAGAGAAAGCCGACTTGAATGTGACTCCAGGAGCGGAGGCTGCTTGGGTAGGCGGTGGAGTGTGGGCAAACGTGGCTGAATCCTGTGGCTGGGCCTTGAATGGAGGGCCACTGCCGCCCCCACTGCTGCTGACTGCCCCGAATGGGAGGTCCACGGAGCCCCTGAAGGTGGCTGTGGCCCCTGCCACTGCGGTGACTGCAGAAGAGTTGTGGACATAATGATGCTCGTGGCGGCGGTTGTAGGCGTCCGTGAACTTGCTCTCGTGGCGCCGAGCCTTGAAGGTCACTGTGGGGTCCTGGCTGAAGAGGTAGGAGGGCGTGGGCTGGCGGCTGGAGTAGCTGGAGTCCTGCGAGAAGGGGGTGCCCAGGCGCGGCGTGAGCGGTGTGCCCTGTCCGTAGGAGTTGGGCGTGTCCAAGCGGCAGCTGGAATAAGCAGTGTCCTGGGAGAAGGGTGTCCCACCACTATTGGGGGTGACAGAGGATGAGCCAGAGCCACAGCCTGCAGACAGGCCACCATCTTTGAGGCGCTTCAGGGCATCTGACAGCTTGAGAGAGAGAGAGAGAGAGGTCTGAGATCACTGGGGGGAAAACATGCAATAGAATGGGACTGTTTTCCCCTCTCACTCCAGCTACCGGGGAGCTCGGAGCCAAACTGGTCACTCTAGAGCTGCAGCATAGTGAACAGAAGCAGCGGTGGCAGAGGGAAGGGGGGAGATTTAAGAGGAGTGTCTGGATGGTCCTCACCTTCTCTAATCTTGGGGTAGCCAATTATCCTCAGAGAACCTTGAGGGTTTTTCCTAATCCCTAAAGCAGAGTAAAGATAAGACCCTGACATCTTGGTGTGAACTGGGATTTCCTTCCTGCCCCAGGCTGTCAGATATCAAAGACCTTCCAGGTAGAGATAGCAGAAGATGGTCTTGGAAGTGAGGGGGCGGCCAAGGGCCTTGTCCCTCCAACCTCTTGATGTTTTAGGGTTTAAATAGTGTAACACGTAGGGCTTCCCTGGTGGCACAGTGGTTGAGAGTCCGCCTGCCGATGCAGGGGACACAGGTTCGTGCCCCGGTCCGGGAGGATCCCACATGCCGTGGAGCGGCTGGGCCCGTGAGCCATGGCCGCTGAGCCTGCACGTCCGGAGCCTGTGCTCCGCAACGGGAGAGGCCACAACAGTGAGAGGCCCGCGTACCGGAAAAGAAAAAAAAAAAAGGGTAACACGTAAAGTGCCTGATAAACAGCTGACCAGCAAGTAAGCAAAGACTGTTCACTCTGGAAAAGCTATTCCAGAGGGTGGCTGGGTTGATGCTGGGGTAGGAGCTGGGATGAGAACCTCCCCATGAGATGGTGGTCCAGGTGAGGTCCTGGGAGGCGGTGGGTGGGGAAGGAATCCATCTTGCTCTGGAAGGAGGGACTTGAACTCGGCTTTCTGGGGGCAGGGGTAGAGGGGTGCACGGGACACCAGAGACTAGGACCCTGGACACAGCAGTGTTTCAGCATTAACGTGGAAAGCACATGGACTCTGGATCTCTGGGATGGGAATCCCAGCGTGTGCAGAGAGAGGGCTGGGGGCCGTGCCAGAGGACAGCTTTGGCAAACAGGGCTTTCAGACCCCCTGCTGGAAGCCTTGGTGGGCACAGCCAGGCTCCTTTCCTGGTGTCTGACACTGGAGATGGTGAAGTGGGGTGGGGGCCAGCCACATCAAGGGAGCTGGTGATGGGGTGGGGAGGCGGGGAAAGGACTGACAGCCATAAACCCACCTGCAGGGTCTCATTCACGATTGGAGAGACAGCATCCAGCTCGCCCACTGGGAGGGTTTGGGGTGTGTATCGGCCCGTGACCAACAGTTCGTAGAACCGCATGCGGGTTTCCCCTGTGGAAAAGGCAAGGGAGGGAGGACTCAGTGAGGCTCCAGGATGGGGCAGCCCGCACAGGTGGGCATCCTTGTAGGGCCCCTGTGCCTGGGGCCCCTGTGCCTGGGACCCCAGGCCTAGGGAAGCTAAGTGACCCTGACCAAGTTCCCACTTCTCTCTCTTTGTACCTCACTCCGGAGTCCGATCTGTTCAATGAAGCTCCTAAACTGTATGATTTTTCTGATCCTGAGATTCAGAATTTAATGCCTCGTGGCGCTGGGACTCCCCCAAATACAGAAATGCCAGCCTCAACACAAAGCCCCTTCCTGTCACCTGGGCCATGCCACCCAAAGAAAGGGGTAATCCCCATCCTCTATCAGGCACTATCAGGCACACGTAAAGTGTGCCTTCCCACTTAACATCCAGGGCCTTGTAGCAAGTGAAGAGGAAACCCAGTGACACAGGAGTGACAGTTTTGTTGTTAACTCTCTCAGGTGCCTGTCAGAGTTTGTAAAATGCACTCTAGTACTGCGATACTGTGAACTCCACAAGGTCCTCCCCCAGCCCACTGAGCCACTCTGGTAACCCTCCACCCCAGCCCCACCCCCTGGCAGAGAGAGGCCTCTATAGACCAGGGGGCCAGATTATCTATATTTATAGAGCCCTCTGAGGCAGCTGCTTACATATGCAAAGGAGACGCATTCCTTGAGCTACTCTTTACCGGTCTCTTTCTTGAAATACAAACTTGGTGGCAGTCTCTAAGGGCCTTTTCTTTTTTTCTTTTTTCTTTTTTTTTGCAGAAATGAAATTTTGGTGAGGGCTGACTACTCCTTAAAATGGGCATGTGATGGGAGAGGGGCTCTACATTTGATTCTCAGGGAGAGGTCAGCCTGCAACCACCCAAGGGTTCTCCCCAACAGACTTGAGAAACTAGAGAAGGGGGGTGAAGGGCGCTGTGACTGGAACAGGAACCTGGCTTGTGCCCTGAGGAACCTCAGAATTAGGCACAGGTTTGGCAAGAGTTTATAGGATAACTGTGCCCACCCAGAAGCAGTATCCCTCCGCATCCCCAAGCAAGGTCTTAGAGACAGTCAATATGTGCTCATTATTAAAGGCGAAAAAGAAAGGATTACATTTTCCAGTCTTGGGTTTGGTGTGCCCGGGTTGCCCCTAAACCCCGTGCTCACGAAACCCTTGGAAGCCACTCACCTAAACCCTCCCATGCAGGGTCTCCCAGGGGACGTCCCAGGGGCTCTGGACCCAACAGTCCCTGCCCAGTCACAGGGCTGGCTGGGCCTCAGAGCACCGGGCACTTTCTTCTGTATTGGTACGAACTTCTCTAGAGAGGTCACAGGCAAACTTTAGGGGATGCCCTAGAGTCCTGCCAGCCCCCCAGCCAGCACGGAGGAGAAGCCTCCCAGGACCCTGAGGGTGGGAGGTATGGCTTCCCCAGCCCGGCTCTCCCAGCAGCCGCTCAGAGGCTCGGTGAGCACAGAGCGGGATTCCGCTGCTTGGGAGGTGGTGCTGTCTCTTTAAGAGAGAGGAGGGAAGACAGTGTCAACCCTAGAGCACCGGGAGCAGCCCGCCCAGCTCCAACGGGAGCATTATCAATGAAACCACACTCTGGGCCCAGATTGGTTCCCACTTCCAAGGGGAAGGGGCGGCCTGTGGGGGAGGGGCACTCCAGATCCCTGGAGGACTCTCTTTTTAGTGGAGGGACGTACTCTTTGGATATTTAAAGGCGTTCTAGTGGCTCTCCGTCAGCGCCCCCACCACAAATAAACGAACCCTGCTTTCTCTCCTAACACAGACGGCAACACTGGGGACTGCCTAAACCCAGGCCACCAGGGCTCCGCGCGGGGCCCGAGGGGGTGTCAGCGGTGGGGAAGCCTCCGGGTGGTCCCTTGGGGTTCAGTGGCCAAGGACCGGCACATTTGGTAAATTACAGCTTGTCTCCTAGCAACAGACAACACATTTGGCTCCACGTGACTCTACCCTCAGGAGGGGGCAAAAGAAAAGGTTGTAGGGGGCACCTAAGGAAGAGTGAGGGGCTCCCCAACACTGCAAGAGGGGCTCTGGGAGAGGAGGGGGTCACACTGACAGGTCCTGTGGCTCCTCCGCGATGGCTGTCCTGAGCGGGCCTCCACTCACCTTTGGTGTCCAGCTCCACGTGGATGATATTGCCCATGACCGAAGTGCTGTGCAAGTGCTGAACCGCCTCCTTGGCTCCCCTGACCGTGGCAAAGACCACTTTGGCGATGCCCAAGTGCTTCTTGGTCTTGGGATTGTACAAAATCTCCACCTCCTCCACCTCCCCATACTTCTTGCACATGTCCCTCAGGAAGTTTTCACGGATGTTATCATTCAGCTTGGCAAATGTCACCTGCTTCGGAGGCACCGGGCCCACATAGAACTCATCGATCTGGCAGGGGACGAGGGGGAAGGGAGGTTGAGAACACTGAAACCGAATGGAAAACACAAAATTCCCCACTCGCCCGCCCTCTGAAAACAATGAAAGGTAAAAAATAAAAATTTTTTTTTTGGAAAAAAAAATGCACGCGGGCGGGCCCGGGAAGCGGAGGATTAAATCGTTTGGAACGTGGAAGTCCTCTGGGTTCGAAAGGAAAGGGGAAAAAGAAACAGTTTCTCTTTCCCCACCCCCTACTCTATCCTCCTCTCCCTGCTGCCAGCGCAGGGGCGACCCCTTGGGCTAGGAAGTTGTACCCCTAAAGCCACAAGGCTGGGAAGGGGGGCGGGTCCCAGAGCCGAGCCCTTGGGCTGGCAGGAGCCAGGTGGGGACCCGGAGCCCCCAGCTGGGCGGGCAGGATACTGTATCAGCGCCTTGATTACAGTTTCACCGAGTGTTATTCTGTTTACAGTAGCCGAGAGGGGACACCCCCCTCTTTGCCATCTCCCCCTCCCCGCCAAAACTTCCCAGGCCCCGGACGGCGGGAACTCAGAATCCGGCTGGGCTTGGTCAAGACTGGCGTTATTTTCGAATTCGGGGCTTGGGGAGGGGGGTCAGGGGCGCGGGGCAGGGGGGAGGGGCCCTACTTTGAATTTGGGCACCGACAGCTCCAGCTCCTTGTTTTTGGTCCAGATCCCGACGACCCGGGGATCTTCGACAATTTCCACCGGGCGGTTGCTGGACATCTGTGGGGAGGAAGCGGTGGGGGGGGGACGTAATGGGTGGCCTGGTCCAACTCCCCAGGGACAGGGGCAAGCCCCCCCCCCCGCCCTTCTCCAGGCACTTGTCAAACTCCAGGACTACGGACCCGGCTGACAGTTGGCCGGGTGGTCAGGAGGGGGGTCCCCGGGCCGATCGGACCCTTCCGCCCCCACCCTCCTCGCCACGGCTCGGAGGGTGGGTGCGGGCGGCGGGGAGGCGCGCCGGCTACTCACCGCCAGGCTGAAATGCTGCCCATCGTAGCGGTACAGTTTATGATGCCCCTTTTTCAAAGCCGGGTCAATCATCAACTTGTAACTTCTCCAATGGTGGTTCCTCCTCTCGCCCGAAGGGCCGGGCTGCGGCGGGGGCTGCTGGTGGTGGTGGTGGGGGGGGTGACTGTTCTCCATGCCGTTAACCCAACCTGAAAACGAGCAAGTTGTTGTCGTCTCCGCCGCGGTGGCGGCGGCGGCCGCTTCTACACACACGCGAAGGAATCAAATCGTCCAGCCCCCACCCCCTCCCACCTTACCAGCGCGCCCCAAAAGGAGCTGTCTCGCTGGCTCCCCCCAAAATAAGAATGGAGCGAGAGAATAACCCTTCCGGAGAATTAGGCGCCCGCCCGCTCGGCCACCATCTCGGGGCGGCTGCGAGGGGCTCCCGGGGGCCCTTGGTGCAGACTGGCGGGGCCCGGGGCACCCGGAGGACCCGGGCTCCGGCCCATGGTACCCGCCCGGCCGCCCGGCGTGGCGCTAGCTCGCTCGCTCCGCCCGGCTCGGGCGCGGGGCTCGCGGCAGGCCTGGCGCCGCCCGCCCGCCCGACCGCTCGGCCGGAGCGGGGGCCGGGGCCGGGGCTGGGGGCTGGGGGCTCGGGCCGCCCGGCTGCCGGCAGCGGCCTCTCCCTCCCCGAGCCGCGCTTACATCCCCGCCGGGCGCCGGCCTCCCTGCGCCGCCAGCCAGTACATGGTGTCCCCCGCGGGAACCGAGGCCGGGGCGGCCGGACTGGGGGCCGGGAGGGGGGAGCGCCGCCGCCGCGGCTGCCGGGCCCGGAGCTGCTGCCGCCGCCTCTGCTGCTGCTGCTGCTGCTGCTGCCCGGGAGGCGGCTGGCGGCGGAGGCTCGGCTCCCAGTAGCCGCACATCCCACAATACACCGCTAAGGAGCCCGACCCGAGCGCTCACCCTCCTCCTCTTCCTCCTCCTCCTCCTCTTCCTCCTCCCCTCTCCTTCCTCGCCGCTTCCCCAGGCACTCTCCCGGCGGCGGCAGCTGCGCCGCCAAAGCCCCGGGCCCCAGCGGCCCCCCACCCCTCACTCTCGCGCTCCCACACTGCCTCCCCCCTCCCGGGGGGAAGGCCTTTTAATTTATTTATTCTGCTGGGACTTAGGTGGGGGGCTTGGCTGGCGGGGGAGGGGGTCTCCCCGAGCTCTACCTCCCGCGGCTGGGGTTACCCTCCGAGCCGCGGCCGCCGCGGCGTGCGCCTGGGGCCTCCAAAACTGTTTCCAAACTGCCAAAACCGAAGGTGGGCGCGTGGGGGCTCAGGGGAAAGGGCTGGGTTTTGGGGTGTGTGTCTGATTGTGTGTTTGGACGCTGGGAGCCGTGAGGGGCGGCAAGGAGGCTCCAAACCGAGTTGTAATCGAGGTATCTCGGCTCCGGCTTCCTCTTCTGCCCCGCGACCCCCTCCCCCCAGAGCGGAGCTGGGGAAGGGAAACCAGGATTTTAACCAAATTAGCATTCACATTCCTGGGAGGATGCAGCCCTTGCCTGGACCTGGGTGATAGAAGCTTCTTTCTGTTTTTATTTTTGGAGAGGAGCGCCCTGTAATTGTGAACACATGCTTCTCTCCCCGCACCCCCCCCCTTCCTCCAGTCACCGACGAAGGAGAGAGTCCCCCTTTTTTGCATTTATCTTTCCTTCCCCTTTCTTTATTAAAGGTCCGGGAGTGGCGGCGGCCAATCAGCGCGCGGCTTCCATTTTGTGAGTTCAACTCCAAGGCTCCCGGGCTTCGCGAGGACGCGTTTGTAGCCCCCTCTGCCTCTCCTGTCGGGCGGCCGAGGCGAGGAAGTCGCCTCGCTGGGGCTTCGTGGTGGTGTATTTCACATTGGGGCTCTTTTCGGGGTTTGTAATTTGGCCGTGGGTAGGTAATTGGCTGGAGCAGGGCGGCAGGGTGCGGCAGCCAATCAGCGCGCGGCTTCTATAGGGCTTGAGTTATTAGACGCTGCTCTCAAAACATCCTTCATCAGACACCAAGGAGAGGCCAACAGATGAGGGGAGCCATTTTTCTGCAATGGAATTAAATGGCCAAGTGGGTTTTTCCTTTGTTGCAAATGGGGAATGTTTTTCCTTTGACTCCACCATCCAGTTCAGGACGCCTCAGTGTTGTGTTTAACATTTGTCAACAGGCTAAAGGACTCACAATTGGAAGAATGAAGAAGACTTTTTAAAAAGATCTGGATTTTTCCTTATGACTTGGAATCCATCTTTGTCTTGTATAACTAGGTCATAGCACACCATTAATGTCAGCAGTTAACAATTTTGAATTCCAAAAAACCTAAGTAAACGACATATTTAATTTTTTTCCTCTTTTTTTTTTTCTTGGGTGGGTGGGGGGAGCTTGGAGCTGTCTTAATCTGTATTCTCTTGACTGAACAATAAATTTTTATATATATATAGTTTCCTCTATTAAACACTTAAACCTGGCCATCTTATTAACTCCTTCTGCTCTCTTTTTAACAAGGTAATGTTTTAAATGTATAGTTTTAGGACTAGCGAAATGGCAGCAACAAAAAATTGTAAGCAGTCGTTACTCTTTTAAGTTTTTTAAAAACCTTTTACATTGTAAGTACCCAGTCCATTCTGTCCTTACGCAGTGCAGTTTTCATTGTTAATGTTGCTGAGATGTCCTTAATTTTCTGAACCTTCATCTGCATGTATGTCTTTGTCGCTCTTGTCTAACATAAAACAGTTAAAATGCTTTTAGACGATTTTGCTTTTATACAGCTAGGGTTTTAGCTTTAAGCTTTTGAAAATGTTTATAGCAATAAATGCTAGTCAGCTTTCTTCCCAGTAACATGTACACTTTCTTTGAAAATCTATCTATTTGAAGAAAAACATCTCTGTTTTTCTCGTCTTGGTAGGGGGGTGGGTGAGGGAAAGGAAGACCTCTTTGTGTAAAGAGACTAAAGCCGTCACAGGAAACTAGATTAAAACTGGAAAACAAGTCCTAGCTGGTTCGAGCCAAACACCATCGTTAACTCGGGGGTATTTTCTATGGTGGTTGGGATGGCCGGTGCGTCTTTTGCCTTTTGTTTGATTTGACTGTGTATTTTCGCCTTTTGTCTCTTAATGACGGTCACACCATTGCTATATCCAGAGCAGTAAACAGTCCTCAGCGAAGCCGCCTTTTGCCAACCCAACCCTGGAAAATTTGCAGAAGTGGAAGGAGCTGAAAATGCCATGAGAGTGTAACTTTAAAAAGGTAACAACAACAAAAAAGACACCACCACTACTCCAAATATTCCCAACTAAACAATCCCCCTAAAAGATATTTTTTACAATAACACCTCCAAAACCTCCGCCCAGCTTGATCTTCCAGACTCCATGGCACCGGGCTGAGCGGGTAAGTAAAAACAACAACAACAACAACAACAAAACTGCCTTTTACCCCTTCGAGGAAATGTTTTTTCGAGCAGGCCAAGGGCTGCAAATGTTTGGGAGCTGAGGGGAGAAGGTTTCAGGAGCTTCATGTTTGGCAGCCGGATCGGGAGGGGTGGGGGGGGTGGGGACGAGGAGGGCTCTTCAGACCCTTTTGCCCCTTCTGCCCCGGAGGCGAGAGGAAGGTCTCCCCAGCGACGTGGGGCATCCACGGAGCCGCCTGCGCTCGTCCTCCTCGCTTTTCTAGGTCTGAGCCTTGGGGGGAGAAGAAATTGAAGTGCTTTGGGGAATGCGGGCACAAAAGCCGAGGAAGCCTCTCCTTCCGGGCCTGGGGTCTCTTTCCCTTTTGATTGTGGGGGTCTCGCCCTCCGAAGCCGGCTTTTCGGGGCTCCGGGGTGCGCCTGCGCTTCCTGAGCGAAAAAGGACAAAAGGCCGGCGTCCATGTTGGCACCATGACGCAGCATCTCTCCCGCCTGCAGCCCGAGCGCTGCCTGTGCTCCCGGCCGCGCTCGCTCCTCCCTCCCAAACACGAGTTTTATTTTCAGGTTCAGAGCAGAGCCGCCGGCTGGGCCGGGGCCGAGGCCGAGGCCGGGGCAGGAGCCAGGGCGGGACTGCGGGTGGCTAATGGCGGCCGCTTTCTTCCTTCCTCCCTCCTTTCCCGGTTGTCGTTGGGAGCCCGGAGCAGGCGGCGGCCCCTCGGCCGGGCCGGGCCCCGAGAGCCCGCAGGACACAGCGCCCCGGGTCGAGGGGTGGTCACGGAGGCCGTTTTGGAGGCCGCGGGCCTGGGGGCGTCGCGCGCCGCGGCTTTCGCGCTCGCCTCTGCCGGGCGAGGCGGTCAGACGGGCGCCATTTCGCGCGCCGCCCGCGGCTCGGGCGGTGGCGGCCGCCGCGCGCCAGGCGGGAGGAGGGAAGGAGGCGGCGGGGCCGCGGGTGGGGGGAGGGGAGGCCGCCGCGGCGCCGCCCGCGTTCCAGGCCTCCGCCTGCGGGGACGCCCCTGGCCCGGGGAAACCTCGACGAAGAGCGCGGGTTCCGCAACGTCCTCGGACCCCGCTCCCGACCTGGGGGCCCCCGGGGGCACGAGGAGGCCAGCGCGGTCGCGGGGTCTTTCCTCTTCCCTCCCGCGCGGGAGCCAGTAGCAAAGGGCCACCGGGCCAATCGGGGCCTCGAGGCCACCCCCTGACCCCGACCGGCTCCTCCAGAGGCCGTGGACTTATTCCCCGCGGCCCGGCCCTGATCCCAGGCCGTCCCTGCTGCCCACCCCGAGCCTCGGCGCCCACGTCCGGCTTCCAACCGCCCTTTGATAGCCGAGCCCGAGGGGCAGGTGGGCCCCTTTTGTCCCCACTTGGGGCGTGAGGCCCTCACGCTGGCCACCGACGTCCCTAGGTGGCCGTCCAGGCACAGCCGGCCAGCCGGCGCTCTGGAAGGTGGGGTGGGGTTTGGGGCCTGGGAAAGCCGAGCGGGCCTTCCCCGGGATCCCCAGAGGCGGAGGGTTCTGGGGTAAACCCTCGCATCTCCGGCCCTTCCTGGGGGAGGGGATGCGGACGGGGCGGGCCTTTGGAAATGCAGATGAGCCGCCGCCTGCTGCTCGGCGCCCCGGCTGAACCTTGGTGATTCATCCACACCCCCCTCCTATTCATTCTGGAGTGAGGGCTGCCTTGGCAGCTGGGAAGGGGGGAGAGGCATTTGTAAGGCTCCCCTTCCCTCATGGAGACCGTATCCGGTTTGTGGCCATCGACGCCCTAAAACACCCTCCGATTTTTCCCCCCAGGATCATGACCGGAGAAGGGGCCCGGTACCCCCAGAGTGGACCGTCCTCCTTTGGACAGAAGCAGGCCTAGTTTGACAGTCCTCCCACTAAGGTAGGTGTGAGCCCTTTCCCAGCCTGCGAGAGATATTTGGGGGGCTTTGGCCTGGACCCCAGGGAGGGCGGGCACCCCAAACCTGCTAGTCTGGTTCTGCAGCCCTTCCCCCCCACAGATGTGTGGGACTGAAATCGGCTGCCTGCTGGGCCTGCTTGGTCCATCCATCCCCGCCTGTCAGCTTCCGTTGTCAGGAGTTTGGGGCGTGCAATTCTTTGCCATATTTAGGAGCATAGGAGAGGCTGCACTTGCATGTATTAGGTTGGCCCAAAAGTTAGTTCGGGTCTTTCCGTAACATCCTACAAAAGCCCGAACGAACTTTTTGGCCAACCCAATATTTCCCAGTTGTGTGGTGGGTGGAGTGCCCTGGATGCCTCTTCTGAAAGACACAGGCAGCTGCCAGGAAACCGGGCCCGGCCCTGGCCCTCCCTTCCGGCCTCCGCTGGGGGCGTGTGGGGTGACTGTGTGAGCTGGCCTCTTCCCCTCTGATGTCTGGCTGCTAGGGAGGTGAAGAACAGAAAGACCTGAGATCTGGGCCAGCTTTCTTTAAGAAAGAGGTTTCTTGACTCTTCCCCTTCCAGGGAATTCCCACGATTCCACCTCACCCAGGCCCCCCCCCACCAAAAAAAAAAAGAAAAGAAAAAGAAAAAGCCCTGTTTGTAGAACGGGAGAAACCCGGATTTGAAACCTGGCTAGCCATTTCACCTGCTGGGACCTTGCGTAAGCAGCACAGATCCTCAGCCCCAGTTTCACCATCTACACAGATGGGTCAGTGATTGTCAAAGTTGAGTGTGCAGCCGAATCACACGGGTGGCTCATTAGAATCGACTCCGAGGCCCGGTCCTTGAGTTTCTCATTCAGTAGGTGGGGCCTGAGAGCTTGCATTTCTAACAAGTTCCCAGGTGATGCTGATGCTGCCTTGTGGAGACATTTTGAGAACCTTTGGGCCAGGTAACACCTGGGGTGTTGTGAGGATCCAAGCATGTGCTCTTGGAACCCCGAACTATTTCTTGGTGCGGAGGTGTCGCTTCGTAGAGATGGCAGCTCTCTCCTTATTCTCCTTACGCAAGCTGACAGCATGCAGTTTCCCATTCTCTTTATCTCCAGGAAGCTCCGCAGCTGGAGACAGTGCGGCCCTTGATCTCTGACCCCTCTCCCACGTGATCTTTAGTTTGTGATTACTTTGATGAGCCATTTGGGTCCAGGTGCTGCTGATTGCGCCGCCTCCCCCGTTCGGGCCGAGGCTTGACTTCCGGGTCTAATAGGCTCTGCTCACTTTTATCCCATCCTTCAGTTTGGGGGCTGGAGTGAGGACTGGGGGAGCCGTAGGGCTTGACCCAGAGGTTTTGTTGGGAACGTGTTGGTGCTTAATCGAGGGAGGCTCTAAGGCAGGCAGCTGTGGGTTTGACTCTCCCCTGTGCTGGTTGACCTTGGGCGAGTCTCCTGTGTAAAGTGATGATAATGAACCCTGCAGTAAAGGGTGGAGGGCGGATTAAGTGCGATTAAGGGGGCCGGCCTCACAGGCTTCACACCAGTTGGCCCCCCTTCGGAGGTGGCTGCGGGGGGTGGGGCTGGGCTGTCCGAGAGCTCCTCCCCCACCAGCCCACCTCGTAGCACGTGGCACAGCCTCAGGGCAAAGGGGAAGGCTGACCTTCTGCAGGCTGGGAGCCAGCTCCATTTTTACTCCAGTGTGTGAGTTGGGATGGTGGCTTTTCCTCAAGTCCACAGGCTGTTGTTCCATGATGGGTCATGGTTTGGGGGGTTCCCCCCACCCGGAGAGTAACGTGACTCACCCAAGGTCAGGAGGTCACCACCGGCAGTCAGGATGAGATTCCAGGTGTCTTCCAGCCCAGCACCTGTGTGCATGGCACCCCCTCGCCCCAGCTGCTGGGTTATTCTGGGCTCCTGCCAGTGCTAGCTGTCTGCTGGCGTCACCGCCTGGGAGCTGGGAAAGCTATTTGGTTGAAAGTAACCAGCGTGGTACTCTTAGGTCCTTCTGGCTGCCATGCCTTGGCGCCATGAGGGTCTCCAGATAAGCTGGATTTGGTCCATGCTGTCTTTTGCTGGGGGGCAAGGGGTGCAGCCGACCACACCTGGCACCAGACTCCCTTCCCCCTACCCAGGGTGAGCACTTTGTAAAAGTTGGCGAGGCTCACATTATTAGTATCATACGAGCCTTTCCCTCCTTCCACAGTCTGCCCCAATCCGGCGGTTTAAATTCGGCTCTGCCATTGATGAGTTCATTCAACTCCCTGGATTCTCAGGTGACCTTTCTGCCCCCTGAGGGTGTCCTGCATCCCTTCTGATAGAGCCCTTGGGGCTCCACGGGGCTGGGGTCTTTATCTCCCGTGGGCGTTGGATAGTTAAATAATTGATTTAAACCTCTCCCTCCCAGCAGCAGCTTGGAGGGTTACAGCCAGTTCCTCCACTCCCGCCCTCGGACCAATTAGGGAACAATGAGGCGCTCCATTGTGGTCCGGGTGTGATTCTTGGAAGGGAGAGGGGTCCCGATGACCTGGAAGGATCGTACCCCTCCCCGCTTCCTTTTTTCACCCCCTCTTTCTAATTTCTTTGTCTGGCACGCCAGTACCTCCTAGGTGAAGGGAGGGGCGGGGCAGCCTATCAGTCCTCAGACTGGTTCCTCTGCCGAGAGCGTGGCTCCACCCACCGGTCGCCCAGCAAGCTCGGGGCGGGGCTGCTCCTGGCGCCCAGCCGGTGGAGCCTGCCTGGAGAGGGCCACGCCAGCGGAAGGGCGGCCGGAGGTGGCCGGACCTGCCTTCCTACTGGACGCCAGGGGCCCGCCCCTTCCGGCCCGTTGGGCGAGAGCCGAGGCGTGGAGTACGACCTTTTGGACCCCCTGGGTGGAAACTGAACCTCTGCCTGGACTGTGGAGATGGGCACCCTGCCATCTCAGAGGCCGCCTGGGTCCAGTGCTGTCTCCATCTGGCCAGTGACCTCGATGAGTTCCTACTCCTCCAGGAGTCGTGGTCTCTCCTGTGAATCAGGAGGAGGAGGTTGGCAGATAACCTTTGACCTGTCTCTGAGTCTGGCTTTGTGGAGGTAGCTCTTTGTACTCTGGTGGTGACTCCCCTGAGCCCACCACCACATGTTGAGCCTGGAGAGAGTCCTGGGACAGGGATAGACAGCCTTGATCCCCCAGGCTGCGCTGGGCCACCTCCCATCCCTGGGGCCCCAGAGGATGGTCAGTTACTTCTGTCTCACGTGGGGTGGATGACCCCTCAGGTGTGTAGTGACCTCCCAGAGTATGCTGAGGCACCAGGGAAGTGGAAGCCATTAGCATTGTCGTTAATGTCCCCGTCCTGACCTGTGCTGGCCAGACCTTGCCCTGACAAGACAGAAGTGGATCTGGCCCTACTTCTCTCTTGTGGTCAGTTGGCCTCACTAGATCCCAGGCCTAGATGTGAGCACAAATCAGTTCACCCCCGCAGATGCCACCTGCCAGCTCCCCTAGGCTTCTGTGTCTCGACAGCTTTGTGGCAAGAACCAGTTTAAAGAATTTTTTCTTACCCTTCTAAATCTCTCCAGGAATTCCTGGTGAATAGAAGAATGGCATGGGTCCTCGGAACATTTTGCAGGTAAGGGAGTAGGGCTCCCCGGGCCCGTGGGTGTTCCCAGTGCCTCAGCTGGCCTGCCCTGGCACAGCACCTCTAAGGAAGCTCCGAGCAGCTGGCCTGGCTGCCGGGTATTTTTAGCTACAGATCCAGCCCCTACACCACCACTGGAGCCAGGTCCAAATCAAACACGCTCCAGGCAGGGTGGGGCTGGGGCTCTGTGCCAGCCTCTCAGCCAGGCAGGGGTGGGTGGGCAGGCTGGGGCCAGTGTCAGCTGTCCTGCCTGGACCTGGGCCGGCCTGGGAAGACCTGCTTTCATGTAAGTCATTTTTTCTGTTATAAGTTGAAATCCATTAGTTAGACAGAAAAGGTGGAAACCGAGGTCTGAGGATTTTGAGGAAAAGTTAAGTGCCCTCTCCCTACGGGCTGGAGCAGTTCCCACAGTTTGCTCAGAATGGGCAAACTCTAAGTGAGTTCTCTCAAGGCCCTTCCCAGATGAGGTAGTCTTACTCTCCCAGTCACTCCCTGAGCTTCAGGGTATCTGATGTGAGGTCAGGCCTGTGCCTGGCTCAAAGGTAAGTGGTCCTCCCCTCCCTCAAA
Source organism: Aethalodelphis obliquidens (assembly GCF_003676395.1). Taxonomy (NCBI): domain Eukaryota; kingdom Metazoa; phylum Chordata; class Mammalia; order Artiodactyla; family Delphinidae; genus Aethalodelphis; species Aethalodelphis obliquidens. The sequence goes on along the minus strand of NW_020837972.1, from coordinate 16,671,584 downwards.
GCCCTCTTCCATCCTCCCTCTCCCTGAGTGATGGCTTCCTCCCCCTCCTCTTCTGCCAGCCCCAGGCTGCCACTGTGTAGAGATGGCCCCAGCTCTGTCCTCACCAGCCAATCACAGCTCTCCCCTGGTCACCGGAAAGAGCTTTCGCTGGGCTCCTCTGTTCAGAGCCTCTGTCTGACACCCATCTTGAGCCTGATAGCCAGGCCCCTGTGATCTAACCCTCATCACCTTGACAACCATGTCTGGTCTCCCTACTCATGCCCCAGCCACTGCCAAACCTGATGGGGTTTCCAGCCACCATGCATTTACTCAGGCTGGGTACCCATCCTACTTCCTCTGGCCCTTCCTGCCAGCACTGCCAAGCTTAGTTCATGTGTTGCCCAGCTCTCAACTTCCTCTGAACCCCACGGGGGCTCCGGTGTCTGAATTGTTCTCGTCTCGCAGACTCCTTTAGACTGCTTCCCCCAGGACTGAGTTCCTCAAAGGCAGGAACACAATTGCCTCTCAATAAACGTGTGCTGCAAAGAAGGAATGAATGAATTGCTGTATATTTGTCTAGGGGTGCTTGACCCAGCAGATGCCCTCTGGCCCGGTGACAGAGTAGGGCTTTCCGCTTAAGAACCTGGAGCTGGGTCTTCTCTTCCCAGCTCTGGGCTCTTTGGGGGCTTCCTGGGGCAGTCTCTGCTGCCATCTGGTGGTCAGATTATGCCTTGCATTCTCTGAAAACGTTGACCTGGCATTTATGGTGCCAGGTTGACGATTTCCTTTCCGAAGTAAAATTTACCTGATCCTTGCTGAGTACCTGAAAGTGGGGAATCTTCTGGGTGGGATGAGGGCAAGAAGATCCTGAATCCTGCCAGCCCTTCTCTGAGGAAACTGTCAGATGTCCTACCCCAGCTGGGAAAGATTCTGCTCTCTCACCTAGCCATGTCCCAGTGCCTGCCTGGTACATGCTTGATCCTGGGGGTCCCTCTGCCACTCCTGACCACTGGCCTGGTTTGTGCAAAAGACAGTCCAAGGGAGGGAAGGGGTGGGAGGCAGGGGTGGTTTTGCCCAGACGCCCTGATAGTACCTGGCCAGAGTGAATGCTCGGTAAATAGCAGTTTGGGTCCGGGGGTTGAGGAGAAAGCTTGGGATGAAGGATATGTGGCTGCTGGCTGGAGAACACAAATTTCTTGGTGGGAGCAGGGTTATCAGTCTCCAAAGTGGACGGAAGGGGGCCCAGCTGATCTCAACTAGATTTACCTTGACCTTCCCCTTCCCCTTCTCGACGGCGTCTTGCTTGGTTCCCACGCCTCTGGGCCTTGCTAGAAAGAGGTTCCCGCCCGCTTGGTTTGGGGCCAACCCTCGAAAGGGTTCTGGGGCCACTCACCTGTTACCAAAGTTGCCGCGCCGAGGCCATCGCCCGGCAGAGGGCGCCAGACCTCCACCTTTGGGAGGTAGGGTGATAGGTAAGCGGAACCGCTATTCCCCAACCCACACACAGGCTCACTCCCATAGGGCCAGACCACGTGGGCAGACAGGACCCCTATGCCAGGATCTTTCTTGGAACCACCGACGCTACCTTCTGGGGGAAAACAGGTCAGAGTGGACTTCCCCGAGGCCACATAGTTGGGGCGGGGCGAAGCTGGGGGGCTTTCCCCAGAGCTTGAGACCAAGGCTCCTCGAACCCGAGGGCTGGGGGGCAGTCCGCCAATCAAAGAGACCCTGCCCGATGGAGGAGGCCGAGTCGGCCAATCAGAGGGTCCCTGCCTGAAGACAGAGACTGCCAATCAAGGGTGCCAGGCGGGAAGGGGCGGAAACTATCAGATCTTGCTGGTTGGGGTGTGGGGGGCGCCGTGACTCGCAGGAGAGATGGGAGCTGCGCTTGCCGCTGAGCACTCCGTTTCTCAGTTGCCTCAGTTTCCCTGGGAATGAGAGGTGAAGACTCTGGGCCGAGAGCCTAGCAGGAAGGAAATAGTCTGGGAGGTCGACCCGGCTGGCTGCCTGGCGGAGGAGGTGCCGGCTCCGAGGGCGGGGCTTCTCTTAGCCCCGCCCTAGGGGCCAGCCCGCGCCCCGCCCGCCCCGGATCGCTCAACCTTAGCGCTCTCCTCAGGGCGCCGCCGCCAGTGCTGCCTGCTCCCGGCTATGGACAACCCTGGGGCCCCAGCCCCGACTGCCGCCCCGGGCCCGGGCAAGAAGCAGCTGAAAATCGTGGTTGTGGGCGACGGCGGCTGCGGCAAGAGTTCGCTGCTCATGGTGTACAGCCAGGGGTCCTTCCCCGAGGTGAGGCCCGCCGGGGGGCTGGAAGCAGGCTGGGGGCGCGGGAGACGGGCTTGGGACCACTGGGGGTGAGGGACAGACCTCAGCCTGCGCCCCGAACCCGGACCCCAGGTCCCTGGCGTCCTGCGCACGGAGAGGCGGCCGTCACCCCGGGGCGCCCCCTCGGGAATTCCAGAGCCCAGCAGAGTGAGGGGGGCTGAGCCGGATGGGGTGAAGGTGGGGGTGGGGATCCAGTCGGACCCTGGGTCCCCGCCGCACCTCTTAAGAACCAACACTGCCCGTTCTCCGACAGCACTACGCCCCATCCGTGTTCGAGAAGTACACGGCCAGCGTGACCGTGGGCAGCAAGGAGGTGACCCTGAACTTATACGACACCGCCGGTGAGTGCGTCTGCGCGGCGAGGGTCCTAGGGTCCGCCAGGAGCGTTTCCCCTGAGGGGCATTCCCCGCCGGGCATCCCCGCCCGCCCTTCTGCCTCTCCCGGGGCTCTAACATCCCGTCACTCCTGGAGGCCGCGGAGGGGCGCTGGCTGGGAACCGGTTGACCACCGCCTGACTGGGTGGTGCTGGAGGCCGACAGAGGCGCCCCATCTGTAAAAGGAGGGTATTTGGAAGAGGTGAGTTCCTGAGCCACCCTCTTAGCGCTGATGTTCTGAGGGCTCACGGGTTCCTTCCTCTCCTATGGCTCTAGAAAACCGTGGGCTTTGCTTCTGCTTATTATGGCTCCAGGATTTCGTGTTACATGCTGTGGTCTCTTAGGATTGCGTGGGCTGCAGATTTGAGTCCCCTGGTGCTAGGGTTCAGTGGGCTGCATTTCTGGGTCCTATGTTCTAGAATACTTTGGGCTATAGATCAGAGCCTGTGACTCCAGGATTCTGTGGCCAACAGCCCTGAGGCTCTAGGGCCCTAGAGCTACACATTCTGTGTCCCATGTGTCTGGAATTCCATGGACTATGGTGCATGACTCTGAATTCTATGGTCTATGATTTTGAGCCTGTGGTTCTAGGATTCTGTGGCTACAGTTCTGTTTCTTCCTGGCACTGAAGAAGGAACAGAGCTCTAGGGAATGTAGGTTCAAAATAAGGTTCTGTCTGCCACCTGCAGCTCCTAAGGCAAATGTATTTATGCTAATTGCGTCACAGTCATCAGCGTTCCTATTGTTGGGGGATGGGTGGAGGAGCACAGCCAACGGGAGGATTTGGGTAACACTGCTGGTACTGGTACCCTTGGGGAGCTTCCATCCTGCCCTGATGCTCCTCTGGGCTGAATCAACTTTGGGGAGCAAAGCTCAGGATCCCAGCTGGGGCCTCACCCAGCCTCTGTGACTCAGTGTTCAGTAATTTGCAGGGGACTATGTCATCAGGTGTCCCTTCCCCTGTCGGCCAAGCCTTGTATGTATGAGGTCAAGTCTTCCAGCTGGTCTTGGATAGGGCCAAAATCCAGGACCACCCCCTCCTGCCCACTGCTCCATAAGGCTGCCAGTAACATCTCTCATTCCACTCTGGAGAGGTTCAGGAAAGGGCCTCTCCCAGCCCCAAACCCCTCCTTCATTCCTGACTTTGCCATATGGGTGTGTCCCCCCTATAGTGGCCTCTAAGGGCCCTCTCTTGTTGGATGAGGGCCCTGCAGGGCTGCCCCCAGAACAGGGCCATGCCTCCAGCCCCTTGAACTGGGAAAGCCAAAGGCGTCTGAGGAATTCCCAAGGGCGTGGCCACAAGAGAAGTAAAAATCGTGGTGTGTCTGGGACACTTTCAGTTTCACATGTTTCCTGTCCGGGACCCAGGTGGGGGCAGGTTCATTAACCCCACTTTGTGGGTGGAGTGCTGGTGGGGCAGGGAGAGTCAGAGGGAAGATTTCACTCTCTTCCTTCCTCTGCCCTCAGGGCTTCACCGCAGCCTCCCTCATCGGACCCAGAGTAAGGATCACTTCTGGTCTTTCTGGCCTCACCCAGAGAAAGATGCTCAAAGAACTTATCAGCGTAGATTGTCATGTAGAGGTTCTGGAAAGCTTCTACTTGGTATAAGGAATGATTTTCACTAAGAGCTACTGTGGGAGGGATGGGGAGAGCTCCTTCCCAAATCACCAGGAGCAGTGACCACTCAGGGCGATGATTACCTGTCCACAGCTTCCTTTGGAGTCAGACCTGGGCTTTGATGCTGGCCCCCCTGGCTGCATGTCAGTGGGGGCACCTAGGCCTCAGTTTCCTTCTCTGTAATCAAGGCTAAAATAGTTGTGAGGATTACATCAAATTCATGTGACATGCAGCACTTAGTGTAGGGCCTGGCTTTTGCAAAGGGCTCACTGTCATTGTGATTTTTTAACCTCCTGCCATTCAGGCCCAGGCCCCAGCCCAAGCCTATTCTTTTGAACCCGCTGCCTGCAGAGCTCTGTGCCGGCCCCCACCCTCTGCTTTCCCAGCAGGACTGTTCCAGGCAGCAGAAAAGCAGAGCTGGGGTTTGAACCTCTCAGTGGCATCCCTGGGGGAGTAGACTGGCCTCACAGTCAGCAGGACGGCCCAGGAGGGATATTCTGGGGGGAAGAAACGTGGCTGTTCCCTCAAGGGTGTCCCGCTGTGACTTGGGAAGCCCCACTGTCAGGAGGAGCATGAAGGAAAGCCTGGGTCACTCCTCTTCCACACGCCAGTGCCCAGCGTGGTGCTTGTCCTAGAGCGAGGCTTGTGGAATGAATGAATGAAAAAGAAACCTGGGTGCAGAGACACCCCTGGAGAAGGTCCTTTGTGATAAAGGTGATGAGATTCGTCTCTCTCTCTGGGGTGGACAGATATCCGAAGAAAGTGGCAGAAAGAATGGCCAGGTGATCAACTAGAAAAAGATAGAGACAGGGTGAAGGGAGTGGCCCAGGTAGAGATGAGTAATGGTGGTTTTATTTATTTATTTATCTATCTGTTTATTTATTTATTTATGGCCCCGTTGGGTCTTTGTTGCTGCGTGTGGGCTTTCTCTAGTTGCGCGAGCAGGGGCTACTCTTCGTTGCGGTGCGTGGGCTTCTCACTGCGGTGGCTTCTCCTGTTGTGGAGCACGGGCTCTAGGCATGCAGGCTTCAGTACTTGTGGCTCGCGGGCTCAGTAGTTGTGGCTCACGGGCTCTAGAGTGCAGGCTCAGTAGTTATGGTGCACGGGCTTAGTTGCTCCGCGGCATGTGGGATCTTCCCGGACCAGGGCTCGAACCCGTGTCCCCTGTACTGGCAGGCAGATTGTTAACCACTGTGCCACCAGGGAAGCCCCAAGTCTAGTAAAGGTTATGGTAGAAGGTTCTAGAACCTGATGGGCTAGACCCTATGGTGGGAGGTGGGGGGCAGGGGAGCGAGCATCTTTCCAGCCAACCAGTGGTGCTCAGAGCTGTGGGATGGGGTGCCCCCCCGCCCGAGAGGCTGAATTTCTCCACACCCAGGACCTCAGCCACAGGGGTCCGTGTGGGAGGAGAGTCTGGCTACTTGTCTCCGTCCTGCGGAAGCAGTTACAGACACCACTGCGGCGGGAGGGTGGATGGAGGGGTGATGGAGCTCTCAGTGCAGTGCGCAAAGGTGAAGGGGGCGGGCGCTGTGAGCACCCATTGCCCTAGCAGCTCATCTGCCTGCCCAGACACCCTCAGAGGCAGGAAGCTGCGGTGAAGTCTGAAGTTTCCTGGGCAGAGAGAGGGGAGGTGGGGGCGAGGTGGGATGTTAAGACACCAACCGGAGACAGAGCTATCTGGGCTTTGGGGTGGGGCATCACAGGACTGGCTGGAGTTGCCCCGGGAGGTCGGGGAGCTGTGGTCCCCTTCCCAGCCAGAGATGGGAACAGTAGGAAAAGTGGGGCGCAAAGAAGTCGCTGAGACAGGAATCACGGACAAGAGGGGTGCCTAGGAGCCAGGAGCCCTGGAGGCGGGGGAGCTGACGCTGTGGGTCTATGGCGCATGCGTGGTCTGAGCTCCAGACCGCGGTTAGGAGACACAGGTGGGCGGGCCCCAGTAGCACTAGTAAAAGTGGGTTCCTCTTCTGGCAGCTTCCCCTTCTCACGCTGCCTGCACCCCTCCCTCCCCTGACCAACACCCCGGCCAGAGATGGGAACCACGTGCCCTGTAGATGTCCTCTGGCAGATTTGGGGACTACTGTGGCCCAATGACACCCTCTCCTCTACCCGGCACCAGGTCTTAGAGACCATGCCCCCGGGAAGATGACTGTCATGGCAGAGCTTCCCACAAAGGAAATAACGCTCGCGTGAGCCTCACTTCCTCAGGCCCTGCGGCACCGCCAGCTTCAGGAAGATGGGCAGCTTCCGGGGGAGCTGTGGATCAGAAGACCTTTCCTCTCCAGAAGCAAATGTGTCCTTTTGCACATAACCCGAGGGGCTTTTTTTATTTTTATTTTTATTTTTTTGCGTTATGTGGGCCTCTCACTGTCGTGGCCTCTCTCGTTGTGGAGCACAGGCTCCGGACGTGCTGGCTCAGCGGCCATGGCTTATGGGCCTAGCCGCTCCGCGGCATGTGGGATCTTCCCGGACCGGGGCACGAACCCGTGTCTCCTGCATCGGCAGGTGGACTCTCAACCACTGCGCCACCAGGGAAGCCCTCGGGGGGCTTTTTTAACCTCTCAAGCCCATCTGCAGAGGCCAGAGTGGGACCCCTGTTCGCCTCTGGGCAGATGACTTTGCCCCCTTTAAGCCTGGGCATCACTGTGAGTAAATGGGGAGGGTAATTGTATCACCTAGTGGATGGGAGGCCTCCTAGAGCTCGTGGGTCCCAAGATCTGCGGTTAGAATCCCCCACCCAGGTCCCCATTCAGTTTCTATTTCAATAGTAACCGCAGGCCCACACCTTTGCCCAGCATTGCTCAGCCTACAAGTCCTTTACTTCCAATATCAAGGGCAAGGTTATCACCCCCTTTTTCAGATAAGGAAACTGAGGCCCAGAGAGGGAAGGTGCCAAGATCATGGAAAATGAGTCTGAGTGGAGCTTGGCTCTCCTGACTCATAGGGGTGGGGTGTCCAGGACACTCCACTCCTCCCAAGGAGCCATGAGGTCGACAGCACCCAGAAGTCCATAGTCTGCAGGCGTGGTCCCTATGTGGAGGCTCACACTGAACTCCTGGGGAAAGCTGAGCCAGGCACAGTCAAGTCAAGAAGACAACTGGGGGCTTCCCTGATGGCGCAGTGGTTGAGAGTCCGCCTGCCGATGCAGGGCACACGGGTTCGTGCCCCGGTCCGGGAAGATCCTACATGCCGCGGAGCGGCTGGGCCTGTGAGCCATGGCCGCTGAGCCTGCGCGTCCAGAGCCTGTGCTCCACAACGGGAGAGGCCACAAGGTGAGAGGCCTGCGTACTGCAAAAAAAAAAAAAGGGAACTGGGAAGAGGCGATGGGATCTGGGCTGGCTACCCATCCTCTCCCAGAGTCCCTCCCTCTCAAGATCCCCTTGTTGGCAGCCTTTCCTCACTGGGTCAGGGTTGGGGCTTGTAGAGTGAGGACAGCTCCCTATCCTCTGGGGTGGATTGAGAGAGAAGCACCCCAATAGTTCTACCTATGGTCTTCTGTCCTTTATGAAGCTTCCCTTTGGCTGTGTGACGTTGGGCAAGTCACTTCACCTCTCTGTGCTTCAGTTTCTGCATCTGTAAATTGGTGATAACAATAGCAGTAGTGGGAATTCCCTGGTGGTCCAGTGGTTAGGACTCCGCGCTTTCACGGGCAAGGGCCTGGGTTCAATCCCTGATCGGGGAACTAAAATCCCACAAGCTGCATGACTCGACAAAAACAAAACAAAACAAAACAAAAACAATAGCCAGTAGTGAGGAATCATAGTGAGGAGTGATGAGTCTATGCAGGTAAAGGGCTTTGAATGGGGCCTGGCATGTGATGAGTGAGAGCACTGCCAATAAATATTGTTGATACTAACCATTTTTACTGTTATTATCGAGGCTCACCTGCTCCTTACATACGCATTTCACAGATGAGGAAACTGAGGTCCAGAGATTAATTCCCAATTAGGAAGGCTTCCCGGGAGGACTGGAGCTTTTACAGCGTCTGGGCAGGAAACTGGCCTTGGAGCTGGGAACCGCGTTGGTGCTTCAGCTCACAGGGAGCCTGTCAGTGACCTTGAAACCTGCAGCCCCACCCCCAGCCACGTGGGCTCCTAACAGGAAGAACTTGCCCGCCCAGCTTCCCGGGGGTGTGTGTGGGGGGGCGACTGCTTAAATTAACACGGGTGGGACTTCCCTGGCGGTCCAGTGGTTAGGAATACGCGCTTCCATTTCAGGGGGCACGCGTTCGATCCCTGGTCGGGGAACTAAGATCCCGCGCGCTGCGAGGTGCGGCCAAAAAAAAAAAAAAAAATTAACAGGTGATGGAAGTGAAATGCCCTTGCAAACCGAAAGCCATAGAGATGATTATTCCATTTTATTCACCGGCTCGTTTGTTCGTTCGTTCATTCCCCAAATGTTTATAGAGCCTGTGTGCGCCAGGTGATCTAACAGTGAGGAGTACAGAGATGGCCTGTCCTCAGGGTCTTACGTGCTCATGAGGGACATCTCCCCCCACAAACAAAAACAACTGTGATGTCAGGTAGTGATACTTGCTAGGAAGAAAAATAAAGCCATAGCTGGTCATGGGACAGACTGCAAAGGAGGCTCTTGTTTCAGAGCAGTCTGGAAAGTTCTCTTGGAAGAGGTGACATTTCTGCAGAGACCTGAAGGAAAGGAGGGAGTGAGCCATGCTATTACCTGGGAAGAGCCTTCTAGAAGAGGGAACAGCAAGGGAGAGGCCCTGAGCCAGGAGCAGGCTTGGTCTGACTTCCTCATTCAACCCACTGCAGTCTGGCTCCGCCCTCATCAAGCTTGCTGCAGTCAGGCCCTAATTGCAAAGGCCCTAATTGCAAAGCCCAGTGGCATGTCTCAGCCCTCGTCTCTGCTAAGTCTGACAAGAGATGAACAACTTCTCAACCACCCACCAGCCAATAGTGACTGGACACCTACCCTGTGCCAGGAATGATTTTAGACAGACATGGACCCTGCCCTCAGGGTGCTTACAGTCTCCCGGGAGACAGGCGGTAAACAAATGTGTGAGTACAGGCTGTGGATGGACTTTGCGTGGTGAGGGAAGGCCTCTCTGAGGAATCAGCCGGGCAAGATGGGAGGAGACGTCAGAACACCGTAGCCCCATTTTACAACTGCTTGTCTTCTCCTGCCGTGTTTCTAAAAGGGAATCAGAGTGTATGTGAGGCCAGAATTCTGAGCCGCATCATTACATCGTAGAGGCCCAGAACCTGTTTTTGCACACTACAGAGCAGAATAGAGCATTGCTGCGTATCAGCAGAAGGAACGCTGGCCTTGGACTTGAATGAATGTGGAGTCAGGCCTGGCTCTGATTCGGTGACCTCAGAGGGGTCAGTTCACGTCTCATGTTTCTTTATATGTAAATGGGAGTATTCATAAGATCCCTGACTAGCACATCAGGCAGGTGGTTGTTGTCAAGGTTTCCTTTTTTTTGGCTGCGTTGGGTCTTTGCTGTTCTTTTTCTTTTCATGGGTCTTCGTTGCTGCGCGCAGGCTTCCTCTAGTTGCGGTGAGCGGAGGCTACTCTTCATTGCGGTTTGCAGGCTTCTCACTGCGGTGGCTTCTCGTTGCAGAGCACAGGCTCTAGGCACGTGGACGTCAGTAGTTGTGGCTTGCGGGCTCTAGAGCGAAGGCTCAGCAGTTGTGGTGCACGGGCTTAGCTGCTCCGCGGCACGTGGGATCTTCCTGGACCAGGGCTCAAACCCGTGTCCCCTGCATTGGCAGGTGGATTCTTAACCACTGCGCCACCAGGGAAGTCCCTGTAAAGGTTTCTTAATCATTTATAGGCAAAGGCACTCTAAAAAGTGTGATGGGAGTTCCCCAGTGCCCTAATGGCTAGGATTCTGGGCTTTCTCTGCCAAGGGCCCAGGTTCAATTCTTGGTTGGGGAACCAAGATCCCAAGGCCGTGCGGTCACCAAAAAAAAAAGTGCGACGTATAAGGTGGCATTACCAGTAAGTAGTAGAGAGAAGGCAATTATCTGAAAAAGGAAATACTGTGGATGGTCAGTCTGAATGTTTAAAAATAAAATGCTAGGAAGGAAATGGGGGAAAAAATGAGGGAAAAGCATTCCAGGTGTGGCACAAGAGCTTGATAGGTTTGAGAAACAGCAAGGAGGCTGCCTTGGTTGTACTGCAGCGAGTGAGTGGGGCAGGAGGAAGGGGGATGAAGTCGAGACTGGTGGGCAGCAGGGTCATGTGCACCACTGGGAGAGGCTTGGATTCTCTGCAAAGGGCAGTAGGGAGCCACTGAAGGTGTTTCAGTTGAGGGGAGAGGGGTGTGATTTTACTTGTGTTACCATCCATCCAGCTGCCAGGTGGATAATGGATTGAGGGGCAGCAGGAGGCCAGGGAGGAGGTGGCACAGAAGACTGACGGTGGCTTGGATGAGGATAGTGCCATGCCATCCAGTAGAACTTTCTGCAATGATGGAGATGTTCCGCACCCGCACTGCCCATTACGGTAGCCACTAGCCCCGTGGGGCAGTTAATTACTTGAAATGTAGCCAATGCAACGGAGAACCTGAATTTTTAATGTTAATTAACTCAAATAGCCACATGGGGCTAGTGACTACCCTATCAGAAAGATGTGGACAAAGGTCAGGAGAGGGGACATGTATGGGAAGGGGAGATGGGCTGGAAGAGCACGTTGGGCCAGTTTCCCACCATCTTACAAGGATCTTTCCAGCTTTCTGGTAATGAGGGCAGGAGGGCCTGAGTCTGCGGGGCCCTGACTACCCCTCACCCCTTCTCCAGTGTTGAGGGAACTTTGGCTGAGTGACAGCACAGACAGTCCTCCCGGCCCAGCCATCATTAGATCTGGGTTCCCAGTCACTGCACACCATCAAGGATCCCTGGGCTGAGGAGGGCCAGTGGGAAAGGAGATGGCGGCCGTGTCCTGTCATCAGCAGGGGTCTGGGAGCAGGATGTGTCCTGTTTGTGCTCTTGGGAGAGGCTGCTTGTCCTGAGAGGCCTTTGGCACGGAGGGATCAGAGGGCAGGTGGCACCTCCCTGGCACCCACAGGCTAGAGGAAGGGGCAGGAATTCCTGGGGTCTGAGTTCTGTGTTCCCTGGAAGGTAGTCACCGCCTGGGTCTTTCTGCAGAGGTGGCCAGGGGTCGCCATAGGGCCTGAAAGACTCTCAGTTCTCACTGTGGTAGTTTTAAACAAAAAATAGGGCATGACAACCACGCACAGTGTGTGATCCCGGGCCTGCTTCTGAACTAGGGAAAAAAATACTACAGGACATTATTGGTGAAATCTGAATACAGCTTATGGATTGGATTAGAAGAGTACAATGTCAGTGTTGGTTTCTGAGTTTCATACTTGCCCTGAGTAGGTGAGAGGACGTCCTTGTTCTTAGAAAAACCGCATAGGAACTCTCCCCTGGGGGTGGGGGTGGGGGCGGGGGAGCCGAAGGTCTGCAGTTCCTTCTCACGTGATTCAAAGTGTATATATACAGATAAAGCAAGTGGGCAAAACGTAAGGCCTCGGTGAATCTGAGTAAGGGAGTTCTGTGCTCTCTGTTGTAATTTTTCTGTAAGTTTGAAATTGTCAATATAAAAAATTACTAAAAAAGTTTTTTTTTTTAAACCAACCGTCGCCCAAGCCCAGCCTTGGGTTCTGATTCAGGTGGTGCTGGGAGGGACCGAGTGTCAGAAGTTGTCAGTTCTTCCTGGTGAGTCTGGTATGCAGAGGGGTTGACAGCCACTGTGCTGAGTGGACCTGGATGGGCGCACGGTCTGTCACCTCTAGCACGCCCCCACCCTCCTCCTAGTGTTGGCAGGAATGGCAGGAGGAGCTCAACCAGAGGCCATGCACCTCTCAGCCGGGGGGGCGGGGGGGGCACGGGGGGCGCACTCCACGGTTGACTGCAGTGTCCTGGGCCTACCCAACCCCACTGGTCTGAAACTTCAGGGAGGGGAGGCTTCACTTTGGATTTGGCTTCAGAGTCTGCGCTATTAACCTGAGCACCAGGGATAAGGATGGGAGGGAGGGGTGATCATCACTGGCATGATTACTAGCAGTTTTTCCAGCACTTACCCTGCAATCAGGCCTATCTCTGATCACTGCATGGCTATTTTTTTTTAATATTTATTTATTTGGTTGTGATGGGTCTTAGTTGCAGCAGGCAGGCTCAGTTGCAGAACGTGGGATCCTTTGTTGTGGCACGTGAACTCTTAGTTGCGGCATACATGTGGGATCTAGTTCTCTGACTAGGGATCGAACCTGGGCCCCCTGCACTGGGAGCGTGGAGTCTTATCCAGTGTGTCACCAGGGAAGTCCCTGCATGGCTTTATCTCGTGTAGGACTGCGGGCTGCCACCTCTGTTTTTTTTTTTGTTTTTTTTTGCGGTACGTGGGCCTCTCACTGTTGCGGCCTCCCCCGTTGCGGAGCACAGGCTCCGGACGCGCAGGCCCAGCGGCCATGGCTCACGGGCCCAGCCGCTCCGCGGCTCGTGGGATCCTCCCGGACCGGGGCACGAACCCGTGTCCCCTGCATCGGCAGGCGGACTCTCAACCACTGCGCCACCAGGGAAGCCCGCCACCTCTGGTTTACAGGCGGGAAACCGAGGCCTAGAGTCTCTTGCCCAGGAGACCCCCAACCCCTCATGCATCGGAGGCCAGACAGGGGACTCAGGTAGAGAAGTAAGTGGTACCTCCCTGACCTCCACCTGCTGTCTGGTTTCAGGGCAGGAAGATTATGACCGGCTGCGGCCCCTGTCCTACCAGAACACCCAGCTCGTGCTCATCTGCTATGACGTCATGAACCCCACCAGCTATGACAACGTTCTCATCAAGGTAAGGCCCCTCTCCCAGCCCGCCTGCCTCTGGAGGAGGGGCTACGGACGGGGCCCCAGCCCTGATGCCCGCCCTCTCCTTCCACAGTGGTTCCCGGAGGTCACCCACTTCTGCCGTGGGATCCCTATCTTGCTCGTTGGCTGCAAGACAGACCTGAGGAAAGACAAGGAGCAGCTGCGCAAGCTCCGGGCGGCCCAGCTGGAGCCCATCACCTACACGCAGGTGGGCCAGGGGCCCCTCCCCCGCCCCGCTCCGCTGCACCCCATCGCCAGGAGCCCAGGACACAGCCATGGCCAGAAAGCCTCCCAGGTCTTTGGCCTCTGCATTTGGTGTGCCTTAGCAGCCTTTCGGGAGCTGAAGCCAGCAGGATTCTAAAAATAATGATTTTCTTTTTTTTGCCGCCCCGAGCAGCTTGCAGGACCTTAGTTCCCTGACCAGGGATTGAACCCAGGGCCACGGCAGTGAAATCACCGAGTCCTAACCACTGGACTGCCGCGGTTAAGAATAATAATTTTTAGATATTAATAATGATAGGCCACTTGCCTGAGCACTTTACATTACTTACCTCATTTAATCCTTATAACCTTGAAGCAGGTACTATTAGCGCCCCCCATATTACAGAGGAGAGATGGAGAGTCAGAGAGGTTAAGTAGCTTGCCCAGGGTCACACAGCTAACCTGAAGTGGAGCCAAGATCCCATCCCAGTCACTCTGGCCCCAGAGCCTGAGCCCTCAACCACCACCCTGTCCCATCTCCCCAGAGGCCTGGAAGGGCAGGCCTGCGTTGGAAAGCAGGGTTCCTTTCATGAGCCTGACCAAACCCTGCGGCCTTCTGGGTAAGGCATGGCAGAATAAAAGGAACACGAAGGAAAACTAATGAAGTTTAATAAAAAGGAACAGGCATTAATAAATTTGTGTTAGAAATACTGTTTTTACTCTAATAGCCAGCTCAGTTGCCCTAACTGCGCTTTCGGGAAGAGCAGGGGAGAGAAGCACGTAGGAAGCCCTTTTGTCTTGAGGCCTTCAACTCTCCTCACAGGCCTGGCAGACACAACACACCACCCCAGTTCTCGGCTGAAGTCAGCCCCCGTCTCTGCCTGAGTTCGGGGGAAGCGTGGGCAGGAGGCCAGGACAGAGCTCCCAGCAGCTACAGCCCACAGGCCACACCACACTGGCCTTCATGGTCCATCCGCACACACTGGGGAGTGCTGGCCCTGGGGTGAAGCGTCCCCACACCGAGGCCTCCGCCCCCAGCAAGCCCCCAAATCTGTAAGGGGTCTCACAGGAGACCGCATGCTCCAGGCCCCTCGTCTAATCGCGGCCCCTCCCCCCACCAGGGCCAGAGCGCCTGCGAGCAGATCCAAGCTGCCCTCTACCTGGAATGTTCTGCCAAGTTTCGGGAGAACGTGGAGGACGTCTTCCGAGAGGCCGCCAAAGTTGCCCTCAGTGCTCTGAAGAAAGCGCAGCGGCAGAAACAACACCGTCTGTGCCTGCTGCTTTGACACCTCCCGGCGGGGCCCACGGCCCTCACGGTAGAACTGAGAGGACCCAGGTCCCCAGCTCCAGACTACTCCCCGGATCCTGCACCCTCCCCAGCTCTCGAAGGGCACTCGGAGTCGGGCGTCTCCAGGGCCTGGTGTCTGGAGCCTGTGGCCAGGCTCTTGGAACATTCTGGAACTCTCTCCTTTCCCAGCTGGGGCTCTGACCACGAGCTCCCCTCCAGCCTGCATGGTGGTGGTGAGCGAGGGTGCTGGACTCAGTCCCTCTGTACCCTGGAACTAGCATTTGTCCCCAGGACTCAGGAGTGCCCTCATCACTACCAACCCCCAGCTGTGTGTCCCCTTCTGCACACCCAATAGGTCCTCAAAGCCTGTGCTTGAGATGAGAAATGACGTCTGGTATGAGGATAAATGTGGACTTGGCAGCGTTCCACACGGCCCCCAAGCCTGCTCTCCCCAGTCACCCGCCTCCCTGGTTTCCTGAGATAGGCACGGCTGCATCCTCCAGCTTCTTGCTTCCTCCCCGCAGGAACTCAGGCACCAGGATGGGACCGAGGCCTATCACAAGAACACAGGCCCCAGCCCCAAACGTGGGGGGCCGGCACCAGCCCCCTCCCTCCTCCCTTCCAAACAGAGGACTTAAGTCTCAGCCCTCGGCTTGGCCGCCATCTTTCCAGAGCTGGACGCACATGAGGCAGAGAAGAACCTCTCTCAAAAAGCAAAAAGTATTCTCTGGCTGATCCATGTGACCCTCGCTCAGTGTCTCCTCACCTGCAACCCCTCTGCTCGCCACTACTTGCCAGAAACCCGAGATGAAAAGTGACACCAGCTCCGAGTGATCTTGGGCAAGTCAGGTCTCTCTACAGACTGTCTGCAGAAGGATGGCACTGGCTCATTTAAAGAGTCATCGAGCTCCCGTCTCTCACAGCCTCCAATTCTGCCAAGATGTGGAGATCTGGAACCAAGGCCATCCTGGCCTCCTGCGAGAACAGACTTGATTAACCCCCAGTGCAGATTCACTGAACCTCCTAGAAGGTCTGGGGTCAGGGGCCCAAGAGTTTTGAAACAAGTGCCCCAGGTGATTCTGATGCCCCAGAGATTGAGAGCTGGTGGCTCCTGAGTAAGCCCAGGGATCAGCGTTACCTAAGATGAGATAATGGCTTCAGGTGGTCCTGCCATCCCCGGTATCTCCTGCCTCAGCCTCCTCCGTTGCCCAGTGCTTCAGCGCCCACTAGGCCTGAGAAAGAGACTTCTGAAGTCTACCCCACCCCACCTAGGTTCCCCAAGGCCCTGCCGCGCCCTGGGGAATCAAGAGAGCATTCGGTCCAAGGCTCCGTGGACAAATGATGGTCTTGGACAGAGGTCCACAAACCACAGTCTGTGGGCCAAATCTTTATTTTTGTAAATAAAGTTTTAGTGAAAAACAGCCCATTCGTTTATGCGTTGGCTGCTTTTGCCCTCCAGTTGCAGACTAGACTAGAGTGAGAGACCATCTGGCCCTCACAACCTAAAATGTTTGCCATCTGGCTCTTCACAGAAAAAGTTCGCCAACTCCTAGTCTAGGGCAAACCCAAGTGCCTAAGGGGCCAGATGGGAGACCCAAATGAGTGAAGTAGGGCAGGGATGAAAGGGAGTGGTGGGGCCTGTGGCAAATTAGAAAGCAAGCACCCCATCCTAGACAAGGCAGCTCAGCCCAGCTAGATGCTGCTCTGTGGGAATGTTTCTAGATCTTTCCATTTCTCTAGGGAAAGTGGAAATCTGGATTTTTATGTGGAATCTTACTGGGGGGAGGGGAGGGGAGGGGAAATTTCATACTTTAAAAGTTTAAACCCCTTTGACACCCAGAGCATGATTAGGGACACCATCTATGTACTCTGGTCGACAGGGATTTCTAAGTAAGTCGTTAAGGACGGATGAGGCCCATATGAGAAGACGCAGAAAATGTAGCCAAACTGTTCGCTTCTTCACCCTCCCCACAGATACAGAACCTAACGTGAGGTGACCAACAGACCTGCCCTGGCCTCTAGAGTGTGGCCGCCGCCTCGAAGTGAGCCTGCTCAGACGCCCCCCACGTTCCAGAAGCTCTGAGGTGAAGGGAGGAAGCCTGAGCGTGGGTGACCTCCACGCTGGCTTACGTCCCAACCATTGCCGAGGGGCTTGACCCCACGCCCTGAGTGCTCACGGAGAGAATCTGGGAAGGTGGGCTGAGGGGTGGGAGTCATGAAGCCCCCAAAAGTGGACCCAAACTTTGAGAGAGAAAAAAAAAAAAAATAGCCCTCACACCAGCCAGACGATGCAGGGGCGCCCTCTGGTGGTGACCCTCAGAAAACCCTCCCGCCTCAGGCCAAGCCCTGGGCCTGTGGGAGGCAGGGCCACCTGGCGGCCAGCAGGCTGCAGACTCAGGAAGCACAAAGAGTACGAGGCACAAAGACACGGACAGCGGTTCTCCGAGAACCCGAACACCCGCGCGGCGGACGCGCGGAGGCCGGGAGCTTACGGCAGAAGCGGTGCCCCGGGGAGGGCGGCTCCCCGGAACACGGAAGGGCTTCCTTCCACCCGCCTGGGACTCAGTAAGTAGCAGGTCAGCGGAAACCCAACCCCAGCGAGGCACGTCCGAAGCCCAACCTGAAGGGCTCAAACGACAGGATGGGGGACAGAGGGGGACCCTGAGGCTAAGCCTCCCCCACCCCCCAGGAAGACTGACGCAGTCTCGCGGAGAGCAGCGGGGTAAGAGGGCGGCAGATTCTAGGGAAGGGGGTGCGCCGATATTAAATATGTCATAAATAGGGAGGCTGGGGCGGGCTAATACTGCACGGACAGGTTGGGGTCACATTCCTCTTGTCCGGCCGGGGACCGGGGCCTCGGCTCTGCTCCCAGCGATGCCGCTGGCCCCTGAGGTCACTGCGGCCAGTGGCCACTGGCACTGGTTGGGAGGAACCCGGCAGCGAGGGTGTCGCCTGGGATCCCCTGCAGTCTCAAAGTCCGGGGGTCGAGGGGCGCCGGCCCCGTGGCTCACGGCTTCTTGGCCTCGCTTCTGTTCTTCTGGAGTTTGGTGTGCACGACTTTGAGTGTGGTCAGGAAGTTGCCGAGGAAGAGGACAAGGAACGTAAGCGCCAACACGAACACCTGGGCGGGCGGCATGCAGAGAAGGGGGTGCCCAGGGCAGGGAAGGCGAGGCAGAAAGCACAAGAGAAAGAAGGCAAAGGCCGCGCTGGCTTGGGTCAGCTCTCCTTGCTGAAATGCCCCCCGCGCCCCCCGGGAGCTCAGAACCCCCTTGGCACAAGCTACCTGCGAACTGCAGCGTTTGCCAGCAGAAGGCAGAGATCTGGGCTAACTGGGTGAAGGGTGTGAGTCCTACGGGGTCAGGCAGAGTCCTGGGGGGCTCCTCCCGCGGCCCCCCTCCTAGCGCGAACCTCCTTGGGTTTCTCAGACCACTGAAGGGCTCCCTGGTCTCCCGAATTCCCTCCCACGGTCTCCCAGGCCCCAGTTGCAGCGAGCTCTGGACTGCAGGGCCCTACAGGGCAGGCAGGGGGCAGGGGGAGCTGAGGAAGGAATTCTCCCCGAGCGGCCCCAACCTTCCTCAGGAAACCCCCAACCAATACGCACACACGCTCCACACACACACCACAAAACACACACATACACACACACACACACACACAAAAACACCATACCTGCCATTCTCTGCATTCCTCGTGGCTGGAGAGCTCAAATAACGTGATGGCATTGTAGAGCTGCCAGAACTGCAGAGAGGGGAGACAGGCACTGCTCAGCCCACCGGAGTCCCCTGGAGACCCACGTGGGAAAGCCCAGGGAGAGCACCAAGCCCCGCAGCTTCTGCCGTCAACTGCCCTTGAGACACTGACAGCCCCCCCAAAATGAAACTGGGGCACCCCGCCTGGGGTTGGGCGTGCTGGTCCCGAGGGCCGATTCCGGCTCTTGCCTTTGGCATCCCTGGACACTGGGGCCGTCTCAGCCCCAGGACCCCGTGGGGCCCAGCTCGGAGATGGCTGGTGAGAGAGGGAGAGCCCTGAAGACCTTCTGTTCCCGGGAGGTCTGCCCAGTGTAGGGGATACCCACAAACTCCAGGGGGACTCACGTGGCCACAGAACAGGAAGGGCAGAAGGAAGGTGAGGCCTCGCCACATCCAGGACTGAAATCCTTCTGTGGGGAGGAAGGAGGGAGCGAAGGGCCCGTGTGAGGTGGCCCAGGCAGGCCAGTCACTCTGAGATTAGCCAGGTTCAAACGCACGGATGGGGGAGGGGCACAGCCCTCACCTCCTCCAGGTGGGTGAGCGCTCACTAGGAAAGTAACCCAGGAAAAAACATGCAGAACACCTGCCACCAGGCCTGACTGCCCTCACGCCTCAAGTCACCATGAACCAAGTGGGCTGACAACTCTTACAGAACACTGATGTGCCGGCACTAGCTTTCTAGTAATTTAATTTGCACGGGATTTTGCATTTTATAATTGGCTTTTGCATGCATCACTTCAATCGAGTCTTGATGAAATAGAGCCTACTGTGCAGAGTAATTCGATGGAAATGACCATCTTAAAAGATAGAAGATTTTTATTAACCACACTTTCCCCTGAAAGTTTAGATGAGGAGTCTCCGATTTTTCCTAATGGGGCACCCACCTTGCTGAGTGAAAGTTAAGCACACATAAATTGCATAAGTGTGAAAACATTAGACTAAGATTATGTACATCGTAAGACACAGACAAAAAATATCCATTTAAAAAGAAGCTAGAGGCCAGCATCCAGGGCCTGGCCCACAGCTGGTCTCGCACTTGTCAGCTGAAATGGAATCCCACGACGAATTATGAAAAGCAACTGTGTTAGTGTATATATGTCAAACCAAAGAAAAAAAAGAAAAGCAACTGGGGTGAGGTCGGCAGACTGGCTTCGCGTGTGGCAGGTCTTGTCAGGTTCTTACTGGCACCTCTTCCCAGTGAGGAGTGCAGGGCGAGGTCTGGGGGAGCAGGGAGGGCCGGTGCTTGCCCCTCTACCCCCCAGGCTAGGCTACTCACCCACCGTGAGGTCCAGGTGATTTCTCTCCCCTAGGGCCCGCAGCCGGTAGAGGCAGCCCCTCTGGTAATAATATTGCAGGAACTGGACACAGCCTGCAGGGGGAGCACAGCGCCCAGCTCAGGGACTGGAAGACCCAGCGACACCTCCACTGCAGGCTGGCAGGTCTCCATTGCCCAGAGGGTACAACCTCCTCCCACTCCCAAAACACACACACACACACACACACACACACACACACACACACACACACA
>NW_020837972.1:16453259-16651697 GCF_003676395.1 Aethalodelphis obliquidens | reverse complement strand
CACACACACACACACACACACACACACACACACACACACACACACACCTCCCACTCCCAAAACACACACACACACACGTCTGAACCTGCTTTTATTCCTTCAAAGACAGCTCAGGTTATCTGAGACTGCAACTAAGCCCCAACTAGGCTAGAAACTTCTGGAGCTTTCCTAGGCATGCAGTTGGCACTCATCAGATGCTTGCTGGAATGCTGGGAGCTGTGTGCTCCCAACACCAAGACATGGAAGAGACAGTTCCATATAATGGGGTACTTTGTAGTCACTAAAAATTAAGGAGGCAGAATTCCGTGTTGACATGGAAAAATACCCACGATAATTGTTAATAGAATATAAACTAGGTTATAAACAAAGCTGTGTAGAGGGATCCCATGTTTGTAGACTACACATAATGCAGTATATGTGTGTATATATATATTTATGAATAAAAATGTTTGAAAGGACATAGATCAATTAACACCCTAAGGGTGGAATTATATGTAATTATATGTAATTTTCCTTCTTGGCTTATGTTTGTATTTGCCTGTAAGCAGGGTTTTATTTAAAAATTAAATTGTATTTTTTGAATAGGTAATATGCACTTGGCATCAAATTTAAGGGGAACAAACAGTAAAGAGAGTAAAACTCTCTCCCTGTCCCCCAACCACCCAATTTCTGCTTCTCAGAGGTAACCCCTCGTTGTATATAAATCCAGAGCTATTCTTAAATGAGAAAAAGAACATAAATTTCCATTTTGAGGAAAACAGAGTTAGTGCCCCCAACACCCCTCAGTTCCTGAAGGGTACAATTGGTCCAGTTCTGATCCAGGGAAGAAAAAGGCAGTGGCTGGAGATCCAGGGCGTGGGTGTGGGTCAGACATTGCTCTCTTAAGGCCAGGGGCTGGGCGGCAGGATGGAGTTGATGGGGTGTGGATGGCTCCTTCTGGATTTCTGGGACCCTCCCCAGTCCCTGGCCGACCAGGGACTTCCCCCAGTCTCACCTCCCTTCCACACAAGACACACCCTTCACAAAACAGACTCCATCGGTGAAAGCCACACCAAGCCTCGTCCCCTGAATCCAAGCAAGAGACACTCACTCTGAAAAATGGAGAACGCTAAAAACTGATCGCGAAACTTCTGATAAATCAGTCCGTTAGGCCTGCAGAGAAGCGGGGGGAAAAGCAAAGATGAGCCCCCGCTCTGAAATCATTTGTTCATCCCCACCCCATCTCTGTTCCAACCAGGAGAGAAAAGAAGATTTAAAACCCAATTCTACCTTCTTTATCGCCATGTCCCTGGGGCTGGACCAGGTAATTTCCATCACTGCTTTAATCCATTCTACAACCAGGGGAGTGCAGGCAGGCATCTTGAAGCCTAAATTCCCACCGATTACCCCTAACCCTCCATCAGTCACAGCCTCGTCCCTGTGCTTGTTCTGTCCAGACTCGCTTGCTGTCACCCCGGCCAGGAGGCAGACAGGACGTTCCTCAGAGAAGTCCCCAGCCGACTTGGGGTGTCCCTGCAACCCCGTCGTAAGCTCACGCTTTACGTCATGGCCCAGATGTCAGGCCATAAGGCCCCTGCATCTGGACCCCTCAGCCACCACCAGTGCTCAATTCACTGGCTCCTTGGGGAGAGTGAGCAGAGGCCCTGGGGCACAGCGGGGGACACTCACCAGGTCAGCATCACTCCAGACAGGAACGTGGACACGTAGTGGTGAGACACCCACCAGCCTTTGATTCTTAAAAGAAGAGAAGGAAAAGGAGCTCAGGCCGGGAGAGAAACGCAAGTGTCTCCCTGCTTCCCAGCCTGTGTCTGCGGGGGGGTGCCCTGTGACCCAGAGACAGCTCCTTGGAGGAAGAAACGTACCCACGCCAGGACTTCTCTCTTTCTGTCCAACAAGATGCACAATCACACAGAGACCCAGAGAGGCACTCGGGCCTCCAGCAGCTTCCCACTACCCTCAGAACACATCCCTAACCTCCTCATGACCCCAAGCCCCGCCTCCCCGTCCCCCTTCCCCCCACCCTAAGAGGCTCCAAGCATCCTTTTCTTTGAATCTGCCAGGCCCATTGCTACCTCGAGGTCTATTATGGGCTGAATTGTGTCCCCCCGCAAATTCCTACGTTGAAGTCCTAACCCCAGTACCTTAAAATGTGAGTATATTTGGAGACAGGGCCTTTAAAGAGGTAATTAAGGTTAAATGAGGTCATAAGGGTGGGGCCCTAATCCAACAGGGCTGGTGTCCTTAGAAGCAGAGGAAGAGACACCAGGGGTGAGCGGTCTCAGGAGAAACCAATCCTGCTGGCACCTTGATCTTGACTTCTAGCCTCCAGAGTCGTGAGAAAATAAATTTTTGTTGTTCCAAGTCCCTTAGTCTGTAGTATCTTTTCATGGCAGCCCGAGCAGACTAACAAAGTCTTTGAACTTGTTGTCCTCTCTGCTCCAAGACCTTGGCCTGCCTGGCTCCTGGTCCAAGTTCAAATTTCGGACCAACTGTCACCTCCTCCAAGAGGCCTTCCCTGACCACCTTATCTAAAACAGCTAGACAGGGGCAGAACAGGAATAAAGACGCAGACGTAGAGAATGGACTTGAGGACACGGGGAGGGGGAAGGTTAAGCTGGGACGAAGTGAGAGAGTAGCATTGACATATATACACTACCAAATGTAAAATTGATAGCTAGTGGGAAGCAGACGCATAGCACAGGGAGATCAGCTCGGTGCTTTGTGACCACCTAGAGGGGTGGGATAGAGAGGGTGGGAGGGAGACGCAAGAGGGAGGGGATATGGGGAATATGTATATGTATGGCTGATTCACTCTGTTATAAAGCAGAAACTAACACACCATTGTAAAGCAATTATACTCCAATAAAGATGTTAAAAATAAATAAATAAAACAGCTAGACAGCCCCGATCTGTAACACACTACCCTGCTTCATTTTCTTCATGGTGCTCGCGCTATCTGAAATTATTTTCTTCTCATTTGTTTTCTGAACCCCGTTCCCTGCTCAAAAGAGCAGGGATTTTGTCTGTTCATCTGTGACACCTGGCTCAGAGCAGGTGCTCAGTAAGCGTGTTGAATAAACACAGAACACTCGCACACGTTTATGCAGAGCTGTAGCTACCTACGTTACCCCACACAGATGCAGAAAGACAACGGGCTGTACACGCTGCATCTCGCACCATCCCCGACGCAGCTTCTCTCTGGGAGCCCCATGCCCTAGGCTCATCTGCTCCTCCGTCTACAGCAGGCCCTCGCCCCAGTCAGTCCAGAAGCTGCGGGAACCGTGCCGTCAGAGCCCAGCGGTCCCCCAGCTCAGGGCTCTCACTCCACAGCAGGACAGGGAGCCTGGCTGTCACCCGCTCCGCAGTGTCACAGGCAGCCCTTATCCTTCGAAGTCCCCGAGTGTTTCAGGCCTCTGCTGGGCTCCCCGGCCCCTCTCCAGGAGCTCAGTTATCGGAACATGATGTGGCAGCAATCTGCCCTGTCAAATGCACCCTGGGATGCCAGGAATTGGGACCCCCGAGGCATCCACGTGGGAGTAGCACTCAACCTTTGTCTTTCCAGAACTCTCTCGGGAGAGAACTGGAGTGCAGCCAAGTGGGGAGATGGGGTCCAGGGCGCTCCTGCTCACCAAACGGTGGCACCTGAGGGTCTGCTGGTTTGGGGGACGAGCTGCTGGATTAGACTTTTCTTTGGAACTAAAATCATCCTGCAACTTGCTTTCTTGTCTCGACTCCCAGGCAGCTATCTGTGGACCCGTCACTGACTTCTTAAATGCGACACGACATTTCAGGATGTGGCTCTACCGTTCCTGAAATGTTGCTATCATGCTCCATGATGCCACGACACACTGTGGACGCCCCCCGTGCGATGACGCTGTTTCTCCACGGCAGCTACCAGGAAGTACGCAGGATGGCTGGGTCGGTGGGCACGTGCGTGGTTACTTCTCAAATTACCCTCCAAAACGGCTATCCCCATTTACACTCCCATCCTCAGTAGAGCCTGTCGAGCTCCCCAAACCCTCACCAATGCTGGATACCCAGTTTTAAAATTTCTCCCAGTCTTATTATGTGATGATTGGTGTGTCGTGGAGGCTTTAATCTGCATTGTCCTCATAAGTGGATCTGACTGCTCTTAAAACCTTACAGCCCGAACACAGACATCATAAAAGCAGGAACAGCATCTTACCCCTGTCTTCTCTTTGCAGCCCTTCAACAGTTCTGGCCATTAAAATAAAAAGAAAGAAAGAAATGAAAGGGACCTCCCTGGCGGTCCAGTGGTTAAGACTCTGTGCTTCCAATGCAGGGGGCGTGGGTTCGATCCCTAGTCAAGGAACTAAGATCCCACATGCTGCAGGGTGTGGCAAAAAAAAAAAAAAAAAAAGAAGTTCTGGCCATAAACTGGGGGTTAAGGCGATGGCCTGTGGATGCCTGAGGGGCTGTGCTGAGGAGCAAGGTTTTAGGTGGCTCTTTATTCCCAGCACTAACAGCATCAGGTAAACAGTAGGTACTCAAGAAATGTTGAAACGAAAAAAGTGATGTCCAGGAGGTGCAGCTGGTCTAGATGCCACCAGCACAGAGGTGACAGGAGACTGATGCAGGTGCCACGGGAGTTCACGGGACAGGATGAGACATCCGTCCACTTGTTTGTTCCCAGTCTCCCCTTCCCTGTGTCCCTGTCTTGCCCGTCAAGAGTCTACAAGGACCCCTGGCTCTAATTTTCTGACTGAAAACACAGCTGGCCCCATCCTTAGCCTTTCAGCTTGAAGAGCTACCAAGAAGTTTCTGCAAGCCCCGGAGGCCTGGCAAGCCCCACTGTCCTTTGTCCTACCCCGCAAAGGTCCCTTGAGAAATGCCCTCTCTGTACGGGAACGGCTGGAGGCAGACACAGGCTCTGGGCCACAAGCTTGCCTGGGCAGCAGCTTTTAATTTCACAGCTCACTGTGCCCAGAGCCCAGCGCTGACAGATGCCACCAATAAACACAGCTCAGCGGCACTGGGAGAGGCTAAAAATGGCCTCTTCCCCAGCGTGCACTCAGCAGCCCCATGGTCCATCTGCACACCCCAGGGTTCTGGGCTGGTTTCATTCACATGTGTCTATATAACAGTGTTACTGTGATGTCATTCAGACACTGTACAATTCACCCATTTAAAGTATACAACTCAGTGGTTTTCAGTATATTCAAAGAGTTGTGCAAACACGACCACAATCAGTTTTAGGACATTTTGTATCACCCGTATCACCCCGGACAGACTGCACCCGTTAACAGTCACCCTCTGGCCCGTTCTGCCACAGAAACGAAGCCTGCAGGAGCCTGTGGGCTTTTTAAATGAGCAAACGGTAGATGCCCCAGGAAGGGTGGCACACTGCATGGCCAGCATGTAGGGACAGCATGTCCTGGTATCTAGGGATTGTGGCCGGAGAGCTCCCTTCAGGGCCCTTCAGCCATGTTTGCATGTGTGCATAAGATCTGGGCACCAGTCACTATTCAACCCCTGGCTGGCTTTGAGCTTCGGGTCAATCTGGGCGGCTGCGGGAATGGCTTCTACGCGGAGGCACCCTCTTGTCCCTGCCACCCCTACACCTCTGTATCCTAGGAAAGGCCCTTATAAAAACCCATCAGATCTAGGCATTGGTGGGTTGGCTTGCCAGAAAAGCCAGCGTGATTCCTGATTCATTATTCATTCTGGCCCGGAACTAGGGCAGAGGACATCTGTTTTGCCTGCCTGTCAATCACTCCCTATTCTGGTTCTCCCCCTTATCGTTCCTTCGGGGAATCACCTCACCCCCACACTCAGTCTGGGTGGCTCAGTGGAGCTAAGATAACTGGGCACATCACCCAGAGCCAGCCAATCAGGGCTCTGCATCCCTCCAGCCACAGTGATTGGGGCAGGGATGAGCATGTGACCTGCACCTAGCCAACTGGAAGTCTGTCTCAAGATCACCCCTAGGCCAGTAGAGGAAAGATGCTCTTTCCTCTCGGACTGCTGATCTGGTAGAATGCTGGCCTGGGCTGCTGGGAGCCAGTGAAGGAGATAACAGAATAAGGAGAAGGAGGGGGGCTGTTACATTGTTTGAGCCCTTCTGACCTCCTTGAACGATTCATATGCTCCCATAAATACCCCTCATGTTTACTCCTATCAGGTGGTTTTCTGTCATTTGCAAAATTTGCAAGGGAGGT
Organism: Aethalodelphis obliquidens; assembly: GCF_003676395.1. Classification (NCBI taxonomy): domain Eukaryota; kingdom Metazoa; phylum Chordata; class Mammalia; order Artiodactyla; family Delphinidae; genus Aethalodelphis; species Aethalodelphis obliquidens. Next base: position 16,645,518 of record NW_020837972.1, on the reverse strand, counting down.
TGACCTGCTTATTACACTAATTGAGCTAATGAGCTACATCTCACATGGGAAGCATCAGACACAAACCAAGGGTGGCTCCAGCCCATGATGGGGGGCACCCTCCCCACACCCCACCTCTCCAGGCCTTCTTCCCCCAATACACCCCTAATTCAGGTCTCGGATGCAACTGGGAGCAGGACGAAAAAGGCCCCGTCAGGCCAAAACTTGGGCAGCAGGCCTCCAGGAAACCCATATGGCTCAGTTCCAGCTGTCTTTCGAACACAGGTATGGCCCCAATGACCTTCCCCTCATTGCAGAGCTTGGGTTCAATTCATTTCTACATAGACCCTGGGGTGTTTACTGGGTATATCGACTGTGAGCTCCAGAGGTAGCCCTGAGACGCTTCAGAAATAAGAAAGGTAGTATTCATACCAATCCGGACCCACTCCCTCTTCCTCACTGTGCTTTCTTGAAAGGGTTTCTTAGCTATTCCCTAATAAGTGCCAAGTGTGAGGGGAAACCTCACAGGCATCTCCCTTGCCCGCCCCCAGGAGAGGAATCAGCTCTGAGAAGGAGCTGGGGGAGGATGGAGGCTAAATACCCAACAGATGTTGAGGATGAGTCACAAGTTTTAATCACCCAGATTCCATCCACCTGCCATGCCTCCCTCCCCCACAAACTGGCCACAACTCCCACAGTCATTCCAGAAAACGAGACACCTTTACGGGCCCACCCCACTCATTCCACACTCCCACCACCAACACATCTGTTGTCCCATCAGAGCACAAGCCCTAGGGAGGCCCCAGAAAAGGCCCCATTAAAGTGTCAGGAAAGTGAGGGGGCTTTGGAACCCCACTTTCCCCCTTCAGCCCTCCTCCCTGTTTTCTGGGTGTGCCCCACACTTGCAGGCACCTCCACTCAGTCCTGCTCCCTCCTCTCGGGGACCACCCCCCCCCCCAACCACATCCACAGAAAAAAGTGACCAGGATAACTCTTACTAAAGTGTTAGTGACTGTTAGAGATGTAGCATGTCCCTGAACACTCTTAATATGAGTCCAGCAGAAGGAGGAAACTCCAAGGCCGACAGCAAGCCCAGGGATGCACAAAGAGAATTAGTAACAAGAAAGCCTGGCCCATTGTCCTGGGCCCATTTCCCCACTATGTACTACTCTGAGTCCCCTCCGACCCCACCCAAAAGCTGGAAGACACTATTCACTACAATTAAGGAAAACTACAAATGTTATTTATTTGGTAAGATTTTCTACTTCAGTGTTTCCCAAAGCATGGGGCATGTACCACCAAGTTTTAGATGGTACCTGAGTGTAACACTAGATGATACTGAACCACGTGGTGAGAAGTCATGTTTTCTGTTCTTTCCATTCTCCTGATTAAGTCAAGGAGAGAGTCTCAGTTAAATGCTAGGACACCTTTAATGCCTCTCGAGATCTGCTCATCTCCCTTTTTACACACATACACACGCTGAAGAGAAACAGCAGGCCTCAGGAAGGAAGATTACTGACTTCAATAAATTAGACAATGAAAATTAAAATCTATTTTTACACTATTTCCTCTTTCCTGCAATTGATGCTGCTTTTCCACGTATGGTGGTGAAATAGTTTCCTTTTAAAATAAATTAATGTTTATTTAAGTAGAAAAAAAAAGGAAGGATGGATTTAAAATGTGAGAAAACTATCATCCAGGTGATATTGGACATGGTAAAAATGGTGTGCATGGGACAAGAATGAATGCAGTTTGAGAAACACTGATCTTTTCTAAAGGGCTACACGCTACAGGGCTGCATACCTAAGAACTGCTGTTCCCCTGGTCCTTACCTCTTGGCTCTACGTTCAGGGTAAGGTCCGGCAGGGCAGGGATATGCCATAAGAGACCACTGGGCAGAGAAGTAAGATGGTGGCAAATTATTTGGGGGTTTGGCAAACACCCCAATCTTAAACACACAGCTCCTGGCCGTTCCTTACAGCCCCCAGGAAGGAGGAAGTGGGGAGGGGTGGGAGGTTGTTACTTTTTGTTTCAGGAAAAACAGGGACAAGAATGGTGTGCAGAGGTTCAAATGGACACCCCCAAAAGGCATCCGACCTGTGGAAAATGGGTCCTGCAAGTGGCAAGTCGTGGATCTTAACTCAGTCCCGAGACTCTCATTGCCCTGTGAGAGGACCATCCACTTTTCTCACCAGAATCCATTCAACCTTCTGGTGACAGTACCCTGATTTTCCTCTGCGAAACCATTCCTCTCCTGACACTCAGCTTCTAGGCTTTCATTGACAGCCCTGGGGGTGGGCACAAGGCTCACAACCAGCCAATCACAGCGGCGCATTCTCTGGCCACAGCGATTGGTTCAGAGATGGGCACGTGATCAGTGAGTGCCAGTAGGACCCAGTGAGACTCTTGGAAGAGAGGAACGTGCCCTATTTTGCTGGGAATGCTAGAAATAAAGATGTGAGCCTGGAGCTGCTGGGGGCTCCTACCTGGAATCTGAGAATAAAAACAGCACAGTAGAAGGCAAAGGTGAGAGACAGAGAGACACGGGGTCCTGATGACATTGTCTGAACACCTGGATTAAGCCTTACCTGAAGTCAGTGCCAATGGACCCATTCCTTGATATGAGAATATAAATTTCCTACTGTGTTAAGAAGTACATTTGAGTTAGGGTTTCTTGTAAGCAAGAGACTAAGCACAGCAAATGAGGTGCAGCAGCCGATACCGTTTTCCTCCTCCCTGGGTCTGAACGGTCATGAATACCCCACCCCCACAAGGAGGACGGGAACGCAAGGCGAGGGTGACAGCCCTCACCTCCGTGACAGATTTCCCTTTGGCTCCCCCATACCCGCCCACAAAGCTGGGCCCCCAATTACCTCGAGCCGTTGCTGATGAGAATACTCTCCCGAATCGTCAGGGTGCAGTAATACCATACCAGCAGGAAGTTAAAGACTTCGTCTGTCACCCTGGCATAGAGAAACAGCGCCCGGGACGGGGGGCAGGCATGAGAACCAGGGACGGCTGTCCCCGCCACCACAGCTGGACAGCAAACCAGGATGAGAACCGCCCACAGAGGCATGCCTCCAGAAACCCCCAGTGACCCCGGGAAGGCGGCGGCGTGTCTTCTCTCCACCTAGAATGCCCATCTCCCCGCTCACCTTTCTACATGAATCCTACCCGCCCTTAAGGCTCTAGCTGAGGTTTCCCCTCCTTCCTTGACCACTCAGCCCACGACAACCTGTTTCCCTTCTAAATTTGACATCTGTCTGATATGAAATTTCTGGTGGGATGACAAGAGAAGGACTTTAAGCAGGAAACCTAATTTGCAATTTTAAACTATCTGCAGTGTTAACTCCAGTGTAAACTCCTTCCATCCCCTTAAACCGTCTGTAAACTTTGCTGCACATACAAAAAGATGAACTTAAGAACTCCCTGGGCTTCCCTCGTGGTACAGTGGTTAAGAATCCTTCTGCCAATGCAGGGGACACGGGTTCGAGCCCTGGTCCGGGAAGATCCCACATGCTGCGGAGCAACAAAGCCTGTGTGCCACAACTACTGAACCCGCGTGCTGCAACTACTGAAGCCCGCGTGCCTAGAGCCCGTGCTCCGCAACGAGAAGCCACTGACTGCAATGAGAAGCCTGCGCACCGCAACGAAGAGTAGCCCCCCCTCGCCGCAACTAGAGAAAGCCCGCGCACAGCAATGAAGACCCAACACAGCCAAAAATAAAATAAATAAATTAAAAAACCCCCCTGCCTCCTCTACGGTGGGCAGAACAGGCCTTAAAGGCAGGCAGAACATGGCAGCTAGAGTCGTGCTGTGCCCTGGTCAGAGGGGAGAGCCTTAGACACGCTGTGCGTGACCTTGACTGGCCTCAACTTTGCCATCTGTACAATGGGAAGGTTGACCCCCTCCATGAGCATTCCTGGGTGAAGGATCCTGGGACAGAGCCAGCAACAGACAGCCCCTCAGAGGGCTCCCCCGCCACTGGCTCTCTCTGACGGGCCCTCGATAAAGACTCTATCTTTGACCCCAACAGGAAGCAGCTCTATACCTCCTGGTGTCACACAGATCCCTTTGTCGTGGGAACAGAAATGACTGCATGGGGAGGGAGAACACCCCCGATCTCCTCCATTCTATCCCTGAACTGGGAGATCCTTTTCCCCAGCTACAAAGGCCCTGGGAGGGAAATGGGAGGATACAACTTTAACAATAATAAAAGACGTTGGGAGACGTCTGGGAGAGTCTGTGAGAATGAAGATGAGAGACTCCTAATTACTTAAATGTGTCCCCAAAGAAGAGATGACAGTTGAGTAGGGCCTTGAAGGTTAAATATACAGAAATGTGCTTTCATTGGTGTTGATAACAACTAAATTTGACCTGTTGAAGTGGATACTTGTACCTATTATGCTCACTTATATTGTTCCACTTTTTATTTATTATTTACTTATTTATTTGTTATCTTTTGGCCATGCCGTGTGAGGCATGTGGGATCTTAATTCCCCGACCAGGGATCGAACCTGCGTGCCCTGCATTGGAAGTGTGAAGTCCTAACCACTGGACCACCAGGGAAGTCCCATGCTCCGCTTTTTATTTTGTAGACAATTATAGCACAAATGCTACATATTGCATAAATGTGTATATTAAAATACCTGTTTAAATCTTAGACCAAATAATCAGTTTGATATACTAAATGCTATCTTTAAAAAAGACATTGGAAGGTGTCTTTTAAGCTATGTGACCCTGTTTCATGGTCACAGATGACAGACTCTCAGCCCTGCTGAACCACTGCCTGCAGAGGTAGTCTCGGGAGGGTCAGGAACAGACTCTGGAGACATGGGGCCCGAGTTCCAATCCAGTCTCTGCCTCTTCCCAGCTGTGGGACCAAGGACAAGTCAGTGATTCTCCCGTGCCGTCACCTCCCCATCTGTAAAGTGGGGAGAGTCACAGCACCTCCCGGGTAAGCTGCTGTGAGCATCAGCTGAATTTAGAACAGTGCCTGCAGCCTAGGAAGAGCCATGGGTGTCCCCTGTCATAATAATTTGGGAAGCACCACAGAGCGCCCAGAGTCCAAGAAATGTGTCTCATATGCCTAACTCTGAGGAAATCAAAGGCCTACTTGACTTGAACAGGAAACGGGGGAGTGAAGATGGCCTCCCGCTGCAGAGGGTCACTTAGATATCTCCAGACAGGAGGCAGCCCGAGAAGCGAGCGGTGGTTACCAGCATAGTTTCCACTGGTCCCTTCCTATATCAGTAAAGAGAGGAGTGAAAATAGTTTTATGGCCCTGGCACGTTAGGGACATACTTGAGGTGCTGGTCTCAGTCTGCCCTGCCAAAGTGTTTGAGTTTCCTGTTGCTGCTGTAACAAATGAGCACATACTTAGTGGCTTAAAGGAACACATTTATTCTATTACAGTCCTGGAGGTCAGAGTCTGAAATAGGTCATCAGGTCAGAGCCGTGTTCCTTCTGGAGGTTCCAGGAGAGAATCCACTTCCTTGCCTTTTCCAGCTTCCAGAGGCCGCCCGCATTCCCTGTCTCATGGCCTCACATCACTCTGACCTCTGCTTCTGTCATCACATCTCCGACTCTGACCCTGCTACCTCCCACTTACTAGGACCCCTGTGATTACACTGGGTCGCCCGGATAATTCAGGAGAATCTCCCCATCTCAAGATTCTTAACTGAATCATCTGCAAAGATCTTCTGCCATGTAAGGTCACGCGTTCGCAGGTTCTGAGGACTGGAACACGCACATCTTTGGGGACCGTTATTCAACCTGACACACTAGGCGAACACTAACTACTGGGAACTTGCAACGCTGCAGGCATTTTACGTGGACGATCTCTCTGGACCCTTGAACAACCCCACAGGGCTGGCTCTCATGGCAGGTGCATGTACCCCACCCATTCCCATCTGCATGGCTTCCAACAGCCGGAACGTGCAACTCCTGGTGCGCCTAGAGGCTTTCTCAGGCCACCAGAGCTCACCCTGCTGGTGCCAGAGGCAGAGCAGGAGGGCAGAGGGATTAACACTCTCTGGAGTCAATCCTTCCTAGACTGACAGCAGTCGGAGGATAAATACCACCTGCTCCTTCGCCCCTCGGGTGGGATAAGTGAGACACATCCTTCGCTGTCCCACAGTTCCCCAGCAGCACTGAACTCCAGGTGCCCACAGGATAACCCTTCCTTGTCTCACTTCCATTCCCCTACCAGTGTTTCCTAGGATCACCTCCCAAATAAACTATGGGCACTCAAATACTTGTCTTGTGGGGGTGGTTTCTTCTGGGGGAACCCAAACTAAGACAGTACTACTTCCCATTTTACAGATGAGGAAACTGAGGTTCAGAGATGAGCTGCCCATCCAGGCCCCCTCGCCTGCCCTATTTTTAACCCACAGAAGGCGTAGTGGGCTAAACAGTGTCCCCCCCCCCAAATTCATATCCACCCAGAACCTCAGAATATGACCTTATTGGGAAATAGGATCTTTGTAAATGTAATTTAGTTAAGATGAGGTCATACTGGGTTACTTTTTTTTGGCCATGCCGCATGGCTTGCAGGATCTTAGTTCCCCGACCAGAGATTGAACCCGGGCCCTTAGCAGTGAAAGCGTGTTGTCTTAACCACTGGACCACCAGGAAATTCCCGAGGTCATACCGGGTTAGGGTGAGCCCTAAATCCAATGACTGTGTCCTCATTAGAAGACCATGAGAGAGACACAGGGACGATAGCCACGTGACGACGGAGGCAGAGGCTGGAGTCAGTCTTAAACCAAGGGAACGCCAAGGACTGCCGGTCACCATCAGAAGCTGGGAGAGGCAAAGGAGGATCCTCCCCTAGAGCCTTCAGGGCGAGCACGGCCCTGACCACTGTGATTTCAACCTTGATTTCAGCCTTCTGGCCTCCAGAACTGTGAGAAAATATATTTCTATTGTTCTAAGCCACACAGCTTGTGGTGCCTTGTTACGACAGCCCCAGGAAATGAATACAGAAAGGGATGGGAGACATGGAAATGCCAGGCCCTCAGTGAGCCTTAGATCTCGACAACACACCACAGGTTTGTCCTTTGAGGGCCCTAGAGGCCCCAGGGCAAGGCAATCTGGTTGCACATCAAGAACTTCTACCCCTTCCAGGGGGCATGTGAGCAGGCGTTACTGGCGTGAGCAGCCTTTGCCCTCCAGGGAAATGCGCCAGGTCTGAGGCAGCAGGCCGCCACGGGCCCAGGGCCTGAAAGAGCCTTTGTTTGGACACTCAAGTGGGCAGACCAGCAACTGGACTCCCAGCCAAGCGCCTGTCAGGAAATAAACCCTTGACACGTGGGCCAAATGCCCAATCCACACTTGGGGAGAAAAGCCAGGGCCAGAGAGAGGAACGAAACCCCCGGGGCAGCGCAGCCTCAGCTCACTGGCCTCGTCCTATGCTAACAGAGCGGCCGGCACTCTCAACCACAATGCTGGGTGCCAGGCACTGGGCAGAGCCACGCACCGTGTTAACACACTGAATTGTCATAACAACCCAGGGAGGCAGGGCCTGGTGTCACCCTCGTTTTACAGATGGGGAGACTGAGGCATCCAGAGGAAGCTGCCCATGGCAACAGCCAGTAAGTTTCAAAGCCAGGATTCAAACATGGGCAGTCTGTGGTCAATCTATTTCCTTCTTTCTTTTCTTCCTTTCTTTTTATTTCCTTCCTTCCTTCCTTCCTTTCTCCCCACCCTACCCCCCACTGCCTTTCTCTTTGTAACTGAGATATAATTCACATACCATAAAATTCACCCTTTTAAAGTATACAACTCAGTGGTTTTCAGTATATTAACAGAGTTGTGCACCCATCACCACTATCTAATTCCAGAACATTCTCACCACTCCAAAATAAAAACCCATGTCGCCCAGAGCAGTCACTCCCCGTTTCCCCTCCCCGCAGCCCCTGACAACCACTAATCGGTTCTCTGTCTCTATGGTATCTGCCTATTCTGGACATTTCATACAAATGGGTTCATACAGTAAGTGACCTTTCGCATCTGGCTTCTTTCACTCAGCATCATGTATTCAAGATTCATCCATGTTATAGCATGTGTCAGTACTTCATGCCTTTTTGTGGCCAAATAGTATTACATTGTATGGGTGGACCACTTGGGCTCTTTCTTAACTACTACGTTAAAAGGTCGCTTCAGCAGCCGTTTAGTAGATACTTGTTGGACAGATGTAGGGCAGACAGGACTGCTATTTCCCATAAGAAATGGTCCTTCCTGGGCTTCCCTGGTGGCACAGTGGTTAAGAATCCGCCTGCCAATGCAGGGGACACGGGTTCGAGCCCTGGTCCTGGAAGATCCCACATGCCGTGGAGCAACTAAACCCGTGCGCCACAACTACTGAGCCTGTGCTCTAGAGCCCGTGAGCCACAACTACTGAAGCCTATGCGCCTAGAGCCCGTGCTCTGCAACAAGAGAAGCCACCGCAATGAGAAGCCCGCGCACCGCAACAAAGAGTAGCCCCCGCTCGCCACAACTAAAGAAAGCCCGCGCGCAGCAACGAAGACCCAACGCAGCCAAAAATAAATATATTTAATTTTTTTAAAAAATGAAAGAAAAAAAAAGAAATGGTCCTTCTTTACCCTACACCTTATCACACCAAAGGCTGTAGATGCAAGAGAGATCTTGGATCCCTCTCTCATGGCCCTCTCCTCACCCCCGTATGCCCACACACACACACCACCACACCCCATCACCTGTAGTGAAGGACAAATCGACATGCCACAGCACCCAGGAGCAGGATGATGGTCAGGTAGAGCTTGAACTTCTCATACTCATCCTTGTAGGCAAATCTGCAGAGACAGACACCCCCAGGAAAGGTCACATAACTATAGCCCACCTGGGGGAAGGACCCTGACCCCGTCAGATCTTGACCTGCTGATCACACTAAGGGAGAGACTTTGAATTAACGGTGATGATTAGTTAGGGAAAGAGGGCCAGTGTGCAAAGCTTCCATGTCCCTGGACTCCTGGTTTAACGTTCCAAGCCTGTGATGGGCAGGAAGCAGAGACAGGGTCTCCTCCCCCGACCAGCTACTTCAGTGGAAAAGCCACGGCTCCATTTCCCCTGGTAACTGATGGATTTGGGGTGGACAGGACTGGACTGCCTACCTCCCAGGAGGAATGTGTGTAACAAGGCGTGGAACGAAGCAGGGGCCATTTCTCATGGGAAAGTGGCAGTCCTGTCCACCCCAGGTATTGACTCTGTGAAAGGAAGGAAGGAAACCTCCCCCAGGTGGTCTACCCAGTGAGGAAGAGACCTCAGAGTCTCGTCCAAAAGACCAAAGCCAGACTCCCAACTGTGAACGTTTTTTTATTTATGCAAAAATACTAGCTTGGTCCCATTTCTCCTGAGTTGCAAGAGCAAGATGCCTAGATTCTGTAAAGCCAAGTGGAGGGTTGTCTGGGATACTTACTTGGCCTGGTTGCTGAGAAGGGTCACATTCACATTGCCGAGAACCAGATTTAAGTAGAGCCTGGAAGGAAAGACCTGTGAGGGTCACCATGTTAACAGCCCCAGGAGTGGTCCCCAACCAAAAATATCCAAGCTTAATAAGCATAGCACTGAGCACCGTATATTAGAAAACAGGGTGCTAAGCTCAGCAGTAAAAGCCTCATGTGGAGCGAGAATGAAAATGATTAAGTAGAGAACGTGACAGCTGTGACATGACCTTCATGACTAACCCATTTCTCCCCATTTCAGCTGGCTTAGAGACCATATTTCCTAGCCTCCCTTGCAGCTAATGTGAGCACGTGACTAAGCTCCAGCCAATGAGGTGAAGGCATGTGTACAGTTTCTAGGTCAATTTAAAAAGGGCTCTTCCTAAGCATACAAATCTTAAGTATACAACATGATGAATTTTTCTATATTTACATATCCATGTAACCAACACCCAGATCAAATAAAATGCTTCTAGCTCCAGGAGGTGCCCTCATGCCCCCTCCCGGTCAGTAAACCGCCCCCCCTGCAAGGATGCCCACTGTTGTGTTAGCTTTCCCTGTTTCTGAAATTCACATAAATGTATACAATGTATTCTCTTTTATGTCTGGATTCTTTCCCTCAATAATAAGTCTGTGAGCTTCATCCACATTGTCTGCATCAGTGGTTCCTTCTTTCCCGTTGTGTATATTATTCTATGGAGTGGAGGTACCACAATGTAATTATTCATTCTACTGTTGGTGAACATTTGACCTGTTTTCAGTTTTTGGCTATTATGAATAGAGCTGCTGTGAATGTTTTTGTTTTTTTTTTTAACTTGAGATATAATTCACATGCCATAGCATTCACACTTTTAAACACTTTTAAAGCATACAATTTAAGATGAATAGATAAAAAAGGATGTGATTGATATATATATATATATATATATATATATGAACAATGGAATACTACTCGGTCATAAAAATGAAATGTCATTGGCAGCAACATGGAAGGACCTAGAGATTATCATACTAAGTGAAGTAAGTCAGACAGAGAAAGACAAATATCATATGATATCACTTATATGTGGAAACTAAAATATGATACAAATGAACTTATTTACAAAACAGAAACAGACTCACAGACATAGAAAACAAACTTATGGTTACCAAAGGGGAAGGGGTGGGAGAGGAATAAATTAGGAGTTTGGGATTAGCAGATACAAACTACTGTATATAAAATAGATAAACAATAAGGTCCTACTGTATAGCACAGGGAACTATATTCAATATCTTGTAATAACCTATAATGGAAAAGAATATGAGAGAATATACAAATGTGTGTGTATAAAAATGAATCACTTTGCTGTACACCAGAAACTAACACAACATTGTAAATCAACTATACTGCAATAAAAAAAAATTATGATTATATTATGTACATATGTGTGTATGTACATATATATTTTCATCCCCCACTCCCTTCTAGAATGTAAGCTTTGAAAGCGCAGAAACTTTGACTTATTCGGAGCTTTATCCACTGTACATAGAATGGTGCTGGGCACAAAGTAGATGCTCATGAAACTTGTTGAATAAAATAAATATTAAAAAAATTTTAAAAAATAAAGTATGCAACTTAGTGGTAATCATTTTGTAATGTACAGAAATATCAACTCACTATGTGTACCTGGAACTAAAAAAAAAAAGAATAAATAATAAAGTGAGCTCATAAAAATTTTTTTAATTAAAAATAAATTATACAATTTAATGGTTTCTGATATATTTATAATGTTGTGCAACCATCAGCATCACCTAATCCCAGAACATTTTCATCACCCCCAAAAGAAAGCCCATACCCACTATCAGCACATTCCCCACTCCCCCCAGCCCCTGGCAACCACTAATCTACATCGCATCTGTATGGATTTGTCTATCCTGGACATTTCGTATAAACGGACTCATGAAATATGTGGCTTTTTGTGTCTAGCTTCCTTGCTGTGAACATTCAGCACTCATTTCCACCATACACACACACACACACACACACACACACACCCAGGAGTGGAATTTCTGGGTCGTATGGTATGTATGTGTTTGGCTTCAGTAGGAAATGGCAAACATTTTTGTAAAAAGGAAAAAGCTAAAAAAAAAAAAAAAAAAAAAAAAAAAAAGGGATCTGCTTGCCCTCTGCTGCCTGACTCTTCCCTGTTTCCTGAAAATGAGATGGTGTGAGCCAGCTTTGGCCATGTAGCTGAGGACAACTCCCCAAGCGGGGGTGAAGTAGTAAGTTGGAAAAGGACCCTGAGTCCCTAGGTGACCTTGGGAGCCCACCACTCTCGGCCTTCAGGAGTCCACTCACCTCTGGACTGTGGTGTGTAAGAGACAAAAACCACGCATGTTTGAGCCATTGTGCCATTAGGCTTCTGTTACAATAGCCTGTACTCTAACACACTAATAAAGGTGCAAATAAAGGGTTATGAGATCTCAGGGGAAGAAGGGTTAATTTCACAGAAGGAGAGAGAGGGGGTTGGAAAGGCTTCACTGAGGTGGTAACATGTGAACTGGGCTTTGAAGGATGAGTAGAAGTTTGAGAGGAGAAAAGGGAACAGGAAAGCCTTCTTTCTAGCTATGAGTAAATTCTAGGGCATTTCCCATCTGGTGTACCTGGAGCAGAGGTGTGAAAAGACCATCCATTTTTCCCACCTAGCATATAGTCCCCACTTCCTAGAAGGGCAGTACAATTTCCCTTCAGAGAATCACTTTTCCCCTAGGCTCTAGGGTAAGGCACATGACCCAGGTTCAGCCAAGGTGGTGCAACTTCCCGATTGGGTCAATAACGATCATGTGACACAATCTAGGCCAATAAGAATCAGTAACAGGACGTTTCCCAGAACTACTAAAGAACAAAGAGGCATTCTCTACTGGATTTGCTAAGTGGGTAGGATGCAAACCCAGAGCTGCTGGGGCTAGCTTGTAGAGAAAGCCTGCCTAAGAATAAAACTCATACACTGGAAAAGAGAGTGAAAAGAAAGCTAAATGAGGGACACAGCCTAACAGTATCATTTGAGCAGCAGGATCCAGCCATACCTATAGATACACCTGGACTTTACAGTTACAAGAGCCAATAAATCCCCTATTTTTAATTAAGCAACTCTGAGTCGGGTTTTCTGTCATTTACAGTCCAAGGACTCCTGACTAATGTAACATGCACAGAGGACTAGAGAGATTGGAGCTGGGAAAGTGGATCTGAGCCACACTCTAAAAGAAGGTTATGCTGTTTCATTCTGTAGAAAGCTATCGCCACCCAAAGCCTAGAGTTTTTAACCAAATACAGCAAAAAAGAAGACAAGAGGAAGGGCTCTGGTAGAAGGCTCTGACTTAGGGCTAGGCCAAACCAGGAAGAAAGTCAGGGTGCTTCCCAGGACGTACTTTTAGCTGCCCACGTCAAGTCATGATACAATACTGTAAGGATCTCTCTCTGGAACAGGGTGGCGGTGATGTCACTTGAGGAAGGAGATGGGACTTCTCTGAAGGAGGAAGATGGAAAGAACACAAGCTCTAGAGTCAGAATGTCTAGTGTTCACACCCTGGCTCAGCCAAACCCGGTCTGAGCCACCTGGGCAAGATATTCCCTAATGTCTCTTCTCTGAACCTTGAAGAATGCAGATTCCTGGACCTGACTCACCAGGTTGTTGAGGATGAAGTGAGTGACATCAGGAGAGCCCCCAGCACGATGCAAGGCATACAGCACGCTCTCCATAAATGTTTGTTCTCTTAAGAGAGAACACCTTTCCTCTGGAGCCCAGGTGGCATCAGGCATGTGGCAGATCCTGGGAACCAGATCTTTCATCTTGTTCCTTGAAAAAGCCCTTCCAGGAATGTCACTACCACACGGGAGGGGCTGAGGTCCCCTCCTGGGTCCATGGAGAGATGTGTAAGGAAGGTTCCTTCTCTTTCCTGCCCTTGTTCCCTCCTTTTCACCTCCAACTCAAGCCCCAACAGGGAGGCAGGAGTCACACAGACCAGGTGCTCCAGGCCGGGGCATCTGCCCACAGCGCTGGGGGTTGGGGAGTAGGTCCCCAGCTCCTACCCGTTCTTCTTGGGCAGGTAGGCCTCCATGTCAAAGAAGACGTTCTGCCGCTCCTTGACGTTGGCGCCCAACTGCTGAATGAGCTCTGCCTCCTCCCGACTGGTGTGGCGCTTGTACCTGTGGTGAGAGGTGTGGGCGTAAAGAGAAGCAGGGGCGTTACACAGACTGCAGGAAGAATCTGGAAACTCTGGGTACCGCCCTCCCATCTTGCCATCGCAATGCTTCTCACAACCTCAGTCCTCCACCTGTATTCTCTGCGTTTGATGCTGACTCCCTGCTAGTCTTGTGACCTTGGGAATGTCCTTCAACCTCTGTGCCTTATTTTCCATACCTCAAACACAGGGATACATCCCATCAGTCTTACCTTATAGACAATATCAATGTGAGAATAAAGTGAATAAGTGCAATGTTAAGCATTTAGAATACCGGACACAAAGTACAAGTTCAATGGATATCTACTGGCAGTACTACTTTCCAGGCTACTCTATAGGAACAACCTGAAGATTACTAAGAGTACAGACAGGAAGGATGCTTTGAAAGTATAATCAGTCAACCAACCAAGGTCTGACTGTTATTCTTTGGTGACACTTAATCTCAAAACCAGGAAAGCAAGTCATAGACACTCTCAGAATAGCAGGGCTCCTTGGTGTAAGAACATAACTCACGGGTCAACCTTCTAACTCAGTGGTTCTCAACTGGGGAAACCTGGGATGAGAGCACTTCCCAAACCATGAAGACACTGTCTGGGAACATTTTGGTTGTCAAGACAGGGGTAGAGGGTTCTACTGGCATCTAGTGGGTAGAAGCCAGGGATGCTGCTAAACGTCTGACCATGCACAGGACAGCCCCCAACAGCAAAGAATTATCAATAGTGCCACGACTGAAAAACCCTAGACAGATGAAAGACTCTTGAGTCCTGTCATCAGTAAGATGTGTTTTTCCAAGGGTGGTGATGTCATTACATGGAACCATCCACACGCTACACCATGATTAACGGGCCTCCATTTCCAAAATGGTCCGTCAAGGATAGGGGTATAATCAGTAACCGTCCCCAAAATTGTCCACCAGGGAAAGGAAGAATTGACCAGGATTCCAGAATTGTCACAAACTCTGGAATGGAGGCCCAGCTAAGTGACCTGGGACGAGCCACTCAGAGCATGTTTTCCTGCCTCCCTAGGGGGGTCACAGTATCCAGCAGACGCGTTCACCTGCAGGGGATGAGAGCACTTCTCAAGCTGTGAAGACACGGGATTAGGAAGTGAACAGGTGATCCTGGCCTCAGGAACTGAACTAAGTCATGAGCTCAAGCATATCCCCACCAGGGATGCCAGACTTCTCACCCCCTCCACCAGAGAGCCCGGTGAGGAGTGAGCTCCCACACCCGTGAGAAGGATACTTGCTATTTACCTGCCCAGTAGGACTTATTAGAACACCCTTCCTCTGGGGAACTATGCCTCATCCTCGCCCCATCCCGTAGGGTTCAAGTAGGGCTGTCCCATCCCCCAGGTCCATAAAGTGAACATATGACCGAGTCTTGTCCAACCAGAGTCTCAATGACTGGTTTGCAGACGGGTACGTGACCAATTCCAGCCAATGGGGATCATGCCCAGAACTTCTGCTGGTGTGGCCGAGCCAGTAGGAAGAAAGGCTGGAGGATAAAAGCCTGGCACTGTTGGTGGTCATCTCAGTGACCATCTCAGCCAAAGTAAAGCCAACCTAGAGGAAGGCAGAATTTAGAGGAAAAAAACAGATTCCTAAAAACACCCTTTGACCCCTGGATCCAGTGATGCCTGAAGCCACTCCTGGTTTTTTCCATTAAAATTTCCATTCTCTGCTCAAGCCAGGCCAGTTTTGAGTTGGGATTCAGGGGAGCCTTTGAGTTGCAGCCAGCCTACCTCTGGAGCGTGCGCTTCAGGTCCTTCAGTCGTGTCTTCTGCTTGCTGATGGAGCTGCTGCACGAAGTCTGGAGTGCGGTCAGCTCCTCCAGCTTCTGCCTGTAGATCCTGTGAATATCCTAAGGGACGGAGCAGCCCAGGTAGCGTGTGCAGGAGGACATAATGGGGTCATTTTTCAGTTTGCTTGTGTCTGGGGATGTGACTACAGCAATCACAGTTTCACAGTTAAGATGATACAACTATGGATACCAAGGGAGAAAGGGGTGGGGTGGGAGGAACTGGGAGACTGGGATAGACACTTACACATTATTGATACTACGTATAAAATAGACAACTGATGGGAACATACTGTAGAGCACAGGGAACTCTACCTACTACACTGTGGTAACCTAAATGGGAGGGAAGTCCAAAAGGGAGGGAATATCTGTATGTGTATGGCTGATTCATTTTGTTGGGCAGTGCAGGCTAATGCCACATTGTAAAGCCACCATACTCCAATAAAATTAATTTTTAAAAAAGAGAGAGGAAAAAAAAGATGATACAACTACACCTATCAAAGATGTGGCTTATAAAACTGGGACTGGATTTGGGGAAGGCAGCACAGCACAGCGCAGCATTTCTGTAATAAGGAACTACTGTTTTTTCCTGCGCAGGTTCCATCCTTCCTGATGGGAACAGCAACCAAATATGCCTTTGAGAGGTCAGCCACCTCTTGTCAAGTTTTAATCCAGATGCTTTGAGTAGAGCTAACAGTTCCCATGCCAAGAGTGGTCATGTGATCCAGGCCTGACCAATCAGTATCCTCCAATCCCCTGGCAACTGATTGGTTCAGAGGTGGACACATGACTCAAACTGAGCCAATGAGAGTCGGCCCTGGGACTTTTACCTAGAAGTATTGGTTTAGTGATGCCTTCTTTCTCCTGGGTTTGCTAATCTGGTAGAAGGTACACCTGGGGCTGCTGAGTGGAGAGAGCCTGCCTAAGAATGAAGCCAAACGGAAAACAGAATTGAGACATGGTAAGAGACAGCATTCTCATAGCACCATTTCAGCCCCTGGAGCTAACCGAGTCTGAATGTAATGCTACCTGATACTCTTAGTTACATGAATTAATAAATTTCTTTCCAGTTAGTCCAGTTTGAGTTGGGTTTTTGATCCTGGCAATGAAGAAAGCTCTTGCTAAGTCAACTAAGAAAAGGATACACCTCTTCCCTTAAAGCCAACCCTCCCTACCCCAGGCACAGTCACTCTAATACACTCAACATCTCATTCCTGGAAATAACCATTCAGGGCCATAAGGCCAGAGGAAATACAAGACACTTCACCCCAATGCAGGGAGAATGGAACACAGTAATTTCTCGACATTGCTGCCACAGCACACCTCCCCCCAAATAATGCCATATACAGGGAAACGACCAGTTTCTTCTAGAGTTTGATAATCTAAGACAAATACCAACAATTTGGAGAAAACAATATGGGGAATGGGGACCATAAAATTAAAAACAATAATGCAATGAACATATTTAAAGTGGCTGTTTGCTTGGGTGGTGGAGAACTGTATTAGCAGAGAGACAGAGAAAAAGAGGACGGTCAGACAGGGAGGCCACAGCCTAAACTCTCATGTCTGTCAAGCAGGTTCCTAGATATGAAGGTTAAACCAGAAAATAAGGAAAAAGTGAAGGCCCAGAAGTGAACAGACAGCAATTCGGAGCCACATGGAAGAACGCCGTGAGCAAGACCCCCTCGGCCCCCAGAAGAGAGGGCTCAGTCCCCTGGACTTACACAGTTTCCTCACTCCTTCCCGGGCCCCAAGAGAGGAAAACTGTGTCTCTTTTTTAATTTAAGTTTTAATTTTTAAATAATCTCAAACTTCCAGGAAATTCCCTGGCAGTCCAGTGGTTAGGATACGGTGCTTCCACTTCAGGGGGCCTGGGTTCGATCCCTGATCAGAGAACTAAGATTCCACAAGCCGCACGACGTGGCCAAAAAATTTTAAATAAAATAAATAATCTCAAACTTCCAAAAGAATTGTAAAAGTACAAAGAACTCCCCTATACCTTTCGCCCAGATTCACCAACTGTTAGCATTATGACATATTTGCTTTATTCCCATGTGTGTGTGCGTTTATGTGTGTTGGGTGTATTCTTTTTCTATATCAGGCGACAGTAAACTACAGCCCACGGGCCAAATCTGGCCCCCTGATTTTGTATGGGCAGTAAGCTAGAAATAATTTTTGCCTGGCTGGAAAAGATCAAAAGAAGAATACTTCGTGACACGTGAAAAGTACATGAAATTGAAACTTCGGGATCCATAAATAAACTTCACTGGAGCACGGTCCTGCCCATTCATTTATATATTGTCTGTGACATCACAGTAGCAGAGCAAGAGTAGTGTGACAGAGACCACATGGCCCGCAAAGCCCAGAATCCTCACTACTTGACCTTCTTGCCAAAAGAGTTTGTCTACTCCTGTTCTAAACCATTTGGGAGTTAGTTGCAGACAACAGGTTTCTTTACTCCTAAGTACTTTAGTGCATATTTCCTAAGGACATGACATTCTCTTATACATTCAGTTATCAAATACAGAAAATATAACTTTGATACAATACAATACTATCACCTCCAATACCATCCAAATTCAAATTCAAATTTGGATGCTAACTATCTCTTGAAGGCAATTTCCCCCCAGACCTGGACCCGATTCAATTTGATGCCCTATATTACTATTCATATCACTTTGGTCTCCTATAGTCTAGACCAGCTTCTCAACTTCCGTCTTTTGTGACATCGGCATTTTTAAAGAGTTCGGTCCAGTTGTTCTGGAGAATGTCCCTCCACCTTGGTTTGTCTGATATTTCCTCATGATTGAATTTTAGTTATGCACCTGGGACAGAAATGCCAGTAAAGTGACGCTGGGCCCTCAGCGTCTCCCATCACGAGGGACGTGGTGTCTGTGATGTTAACTTTGATTGCTTGGGAGAGGTGGTGTCCACCTGTCTTCTCCACTGTACAGTGACCAGCTTTCTACCTGTAATTAATAAGTAATCTGTACAGAGAGAGGCTTCAGTGCCAAAACAGTCCTCAATGTTCAACCAATATCTGCTGGTAACAAAGGAAACCCTCCAGAACTGGACGAGGAGGATGGGGGCAGAGAGACCCCCCAACTAAGCAGCCTCTGAGAATGTGGAGTCTTTGGACTGAGAGTCCCCAGCAATGCCAGCTGGGCCATGCCACCTCCTGGCACTCTTTGGTGTTGGGTCCCACCACAGCACGAGAAGACCAAGACTGAAACATCGGCAGCCCGATGCTTACCAGGCCTTCAGTTTAAATTAATATTTAATTTCACAAGTAAACATGAAGACATCATCCTCGTTAAAAATTAAAACACTGCAGTTATGGCTAGAGTCGGCTTTGAATATACCCCTATCCTGTCTTCTCCCACTTCTCCAGAAGTAACCACTGTTACCAGTTTCTTCTAGATCTTTTTCTACGTATTCTTCCAGACTGTATGTATCTATGTATTTCTATATTCCACATAGACCTATTTCTATATACACACACTTAACTATGTATACATATATATGAAAAATACACACTGTTGCAAAAACTAATTGCCCCTAATACTTATTCTCCTTTGCATCCTTTTAACAACAGGACCCTACTGAGTGATAGCCAGGCACGTGGCTGTCCAGCTACAGACATTTCCCAGCCTCCCTTGCAGCTAGGTGTAGCAATATGACCAAGAGTTAGCCACTGGGTTGCAAGCAGAAGTGATGTAAGTTCTGAACCACATTTTTTTTTTAACCATTACACCTGCCATTTCTAGCTATTCAGTTTTCACATGTCAAGCCAACATTTTCTGCCAAGAATAACTGAACCACATTTTTATAAGGAATGGCTTGCCCTCCACTCTCTCTTTCCCTGGCTGGCAAATGGCAACAATGGATCCAGTTACCTTGAAACCAGAGATGGAAGCCACATAATACAAATGACAAAGCCCACTGTACCCTCCTCAGCCAAACGAACCTGGATCCCGGGTGACCTCATGTGACAGGGCTTCCCACCTGTGACTGTTTTACAACAAGACCACCAAGCCTTTAGCACTCCTCACATGGAGAAGTGGGTTCTCTGTTCCCTCCCATTAAAAGTAGGCTTATGGCTGATTTGACCAATAAAATATGTCGAAATTACCCAAAAAGCAAACAATCTGATTAAAAAATGGGCAGAAGATCTGAATAGACATTTTTCCAAAGAAGCCATACAGATAGCCAACAGGCACATGAAAAGATGCTCAACACTGCTAATCATCAAATAAATGCAAATCAAAACCACAGGGAGATATCATCTCACACCTGTCAGAATGGCTGTCATCAAAAAAGACCACAATTAACAAATGTTGGCGAGGATGTGGAGAAAAGAGAACCCCTGTGCACTGTTGGTGGGAATGTAAATTGGTGCAGCCACTGTGGAAACAGTACGGAGGTTCCTCAAAAAACTAAAAATAAAATAAATAAATAAATAAATAAATAAATAAATAAATAGAACTACCACATGATCCAGCAATTCTACTCCTGGGTATACATCTGAAGAAAATGAAAATACTAATTAAAAAAGATATAGGCACAGCAGCATTATTTACAATAACCAAGATATGGAGGCAATCTAAATGTCCGTCAACAGACAAATGGATAAAGATGTGGTATATATATATATATATACAGTGGAATACTACTCAGCCATAACAAAGAATGAAATTTTGCCATTTTCAACAACATGGATGGACTTGGAGGGTATTATGCTTAGTGAAATAAGTGAGACAGAGAAAGACAAACACGGTATGATATCATTTATATGTGGAATCTTAAAAAAATAAAACTAGTGAATATAACAAGAACAGACTCACAGATACAGAGAACACACTAGTGGTTACCAGTGGGAAGAGAGAAGGGGGAGACGGGCATGATAGGAGTAGGGGATTAAGAGGTACAAACTGCTATGCATAAAATAAATAAGTTACAAGCATATATTCTAGTAGAGAATGGACTTGAGGACACGGGGAGGGGGAAGGGTAAGCTGGGACGAAGTGAGAGAGTGGCATGGACTTATATGTACTACCAAATGTAAAATAGATAGCTAGTGGGAAGCAGCCGCATAACACAGGGAGATCAGCTTGGTGCTTTGTGACCACCTAGACGGTGGGATAGGGACGGTGGGAGGGAGATGAAAGAGGGAGGAGATATGGGGATATATGTATATGTATAGGTGATTCACTTTGTTATAAAGCAGAAACTGACACACCACTGTAAAGCAATTATACTCCAATAGAGATGTTAAAAAAAAAAGGATATACTGTACAACACAGGGAATACAGCCAACATTTTATCATAAGCATAAGTGAAATATAACCTTTAAAAATTGTGAACCACTAGGCACTTCCCTGGTGGCTCAGTGGTTAAGAATCCGCCTGCCACAAAAACAGAAATATACATCAATGGAACAGGAGAGAAAGCCCAGAGATAAACCCACGCACATATGGTCACCTTATCTTTGATAAAGGAGGCAAGAATATACACTGGAGAAAAGACAGCCTCTTCAATAAGTGGTGCTGGGAAAGCTGGAGAGCTCCATGTAAAAGAATGAAATTAGAACATTCCCTAACACCATACACAAAAATAAACTCAAAATAGATTAAAGACCTAAATGTAAGGCCAGACACTATAAAACTCTTAGAGGAAAACATAGGCAGAACACTCTATGACATAAATCACAGCAAGATCCTTTTTGACCCACCTCCTAGAGAAATGGAAATAAAAACAAAAATAAACAAATGGGACCTAATGAAACTTAAAAGCTTTTGCACAGCAAAGGAAACCATAAACAAGACAAAAGGACAACCCTCAGAATGGGAGAAAATATTTGCAAATGAAGCAACTGACAAAGGATTAATCTCCAAAATATACAAGCAGCTCACGTAGCTCAATATCAAAAAAACGAACAACCCAATCCCAAATGGGCAGAAGACCTAAATCGACATTTCTCCAAAGTAGACATATAGATTGCCAACAAACACATAAAAGGATGCTCAATATCACTAATCATTAGAGAAATGCAAATCAAAACTACAGTGAGGTATCACCTCACACCAGTCAGAATGGCCATCATCAAAAAATCTACAAACAACAAATGCTGGAGAGGGTGTGGAGAAAAGGGAACCCTCTTGCACTGCTGGTGGGAATGTAAATTGATACAGCCACTATGGAGAACAGTATGGAGGTTCCTTAAAAAACTAAAAATAGAACTACCATATATGACCCAGCAATCCCGCTACTGTGCATATACCCTGAGAAAACCATAATTCAAAAAGAGTCATGTACCACAATGTTCATTGCAGCTCTATTTACAATAGCCAGGACATGGAAGCAACCTAAGTGTCCATCAACAGATGAATGGATAAAGAAGATGTGGCATATATATACAATGGAATATTACTCAGCCATAAAAAGGAATGAAATTGAGTTATTTGTAGTGAGGTGGATGGATTTAGAGTCTGACATACAGAGTGAAGTAAGTCAGAAAGAGAAAAACAAATACCATACGCTAACACATATATATGGAATCTTAAAAAAAAAAAAAGATTCTGAAGAACCTAGGGGCCGGACAGGAATAAAGACACAGACGTAGAGGATGGACTTGAGGACGCGGGGAGGGGGAAGGGTAAGCTGGGACAAAGTGAGAGAGTGGCATTGACATATATACACACCAAATGTAAAACAGGTAGCTAGTGGGAAGCAGCCGCATAGCACAGGGAGATCAGCTCGGTGCTTTGTGACCACCTAGAGGGGTGGGATAAGGAGGGTGGGAGGGAGACGCAAGAGGGAGGGGATATGGGAATATATGTATGCATATCACTGATTCACGTTGTTTTACAGCAGAAACTAACACAACAATGTAAAGCAATTATCCTCCAATAAAGATGTTAAAAAAAAAAAGGAATCCACCTGCCAATGCAGGGGACACAGGTTTGAGCCCTGGTCCAGGAAGATCCCACATGCCGCGGAACAACTAAGCCTGTGCACCACAACTACTGAGCCTACGCGCTAGAGCCCGTGAGCGACAACTACTGAAGCCCACACGCCTGGAGCCCACCAGGCTTCTCTTGTGCTCCACCACAAGAGAAGTCACCGCAATGAGAAGCCCACGCACCACAACAAATAGTACCCACCGCTCACTGCAACTAGAGAAAGCCTGTGCACAGCAATGAAGACCCAACGTAACCAAATAAATAAATAAATAAATTTATTTTAAAGAAAGTTGTGAACCACTATATTGTACACCTGAAACATATAGTACTGTTAAGGCAACTATACCTCAATGTTTTTTAAATGGCAGAAGTGACACTATGCAATTTCTGAGAAAAAGTCACGGAAGGCCACGTAGCTTCTGCCTTATTTGCTGGAACACAAGCTCTTGGAACAAAATGTTCAACTACCCTGGGGCCACCATGCTGCATGGAAACCCTAACCACATAGAGAAGTCACATGGAGGCAGTCTGATCAATAGCCCCAACTAAGACAAACCTTGTTATTCCAGCTCGGGTCCCAGACATGAGGGTCAAGAAATCTCCAGATGATTCCAGCCCCAGGCATGTGAGTTACTCTCAGCCATTCACGTCTTCCCAGCTAAGGCCGCTGACCTCATGGAGCACCGTCAAGCCATCCCCACCATGCCCTGCCTAAACTCCTGATCCACAGACTCTGTGAGCAAAATGCAATAACTGTTGCTTTATGCAGCAACAGATAACTGGAACACCACTCACCCTGGACCACATCCCACTCTGAACTGTTATGCGAGAAAGAAAGAAGCTACCTCATTTAAACCCTTTTATTAGGATACCTCTTTGCTACAGCAGCATAGCTTATACCCTAAAGCACATACTTCTGATTTTGTAAAATATATTAACAGTATCAGAATATAGATATCATTTCACAACTTTCTTTTCTCACTCAACAATATGTCTTATAGATCTACCCACATAAGAATATATAGATGTATTTCATTTTTTTTAGACCTGTGCAGTACTTCATGCTGTGGACATACAACAGTTTATTTAGCCATTTTCCTATCACTGGGTGTTTAGGTTGTGTCCAGTCTCTGACTATAACCGACAATGCAGCACTGAATAATATCCTTGCACTGTCTCTCTGGGGAAATGTGCAAGTGTCTCTGGGGAAGAGAAGTGGAATTGCTGGGTCACAGGGTACCGGCTTGATTTTAGTTTTAACAGATCTTGGCAAATTGCCTGCAAAGTGACTGTGACAATTTACACTCCCACCCACAGCATATGACAGCTGTCCTCCACACCTCACCAAGCAACACTCACTGCTATCCCCACTGACTTTTTTTTTTTTGGCCACCCTGCACGGCCTACGGGATCCTAGTTCCCTGACCAGGGACCGAACCTGTGCCCTCTGCAGTGAGAGCACAGAGTCCCAACCACTGCACTGCCAGGGAATTCCCCCCACTGACTTTCTTATGGGCACTTTTCCGATGCTTCACTGGTGATATTTTCTGCCCAATCCTAAGGCATCAGACTGAGTAGGGATAGGAAGTCCATGGCCCTTCCCATAATTTTGTCCCTTGGCACATACAATCATTCCTGATCCTTAAGAGTTCTCCGTCTCTCTCTCTGCCATTGGCTAGAACCACTTCCCAAGGGAGATCTGATACTGGAGACCACACGTCCAGTCCACCCTGCCCTCGGCTCCAGGCTCAGGATTTGCCAGTCTTGAGGACAACGTGGGGTCTGGGGGGCTGGAAACAAGGCCCTTAGTGTGACATGCTCTCCATTCCCAGGGCACTCCTTGCCCACGCCCAGTCTCTGCTGATTCTACCTCATGCCAGTCCCACAAGCAGCAGGAAAGATTATCAACTCATTTCTTGGATTCTAAATTTTTTCCAGACCTGCTGTCTCTCAGTCTTTTTTCAACTGTGGCAAAAATATATAACATAAAATTTACCATGTTAATCATTAAATTTAAAAAAATTTTCTACTTGTAACAAAATACACATAAAATTTACCATCTTAACCATTTTATGTGTACAACTCAGTGGCATCTAATATGTTCACATCACTGAGTAACCATTACCACCATCCATCTCCAGAACTTTTCATCATTGCAACTGAAACTCCAAACCTGTCACACAATAATTCAATTTCCTGTTCCCCGCCCAGCCCCTGGCAACCACCACTCTACTTTCTAGTTCTATGAATTTGACTCCTCTAGGTATAAGTTGAATCATACAGTATTTATACTTTTTGTGCCTGACTTATTTAGACATATCATCATGGCTTCAAGGTCCATCCAAATTGCAGCATGTGGCAGAATTTCCTTCCTTTTTAAGGCTGAACAATATCCTGCAGTATGTATATACCACATTTTATCCACTCATCTGTTGATGAACACCTGGGTTGCTTCCATCTTTTGGATATTGTGAATAGTGTTACTATGAACATGGGTGGATAAATATTTGTTCGAGTCCCTCCTTTTAATTCTTTTGAGTATATAATCAGAAGTAGAATTTCTGGATCATAAGGTAATCCACGTTTAACTTTTTCAAGGAACTGCCATACCGTTTTCCAGAGAGGCTGTACCATTTTACAACAGCTGTCTCTCTTTTTTTTTTTTGGCTGCGTTGGGTCTTCATTGCTGCGCGCAGGCTTCCTCTAGTTGTGGCGAGCGGAGGCTACTCTTCGCTGCGGTGTGCGGGCTTCTCATTGTGCAGCACGGGCTCTAGGCACGCGGGCTTCAGTACTTGTGGCACTTGGGCTCCGCAGTTGTGGCTTGCAGGCTCTAGAGCGCAGGCTCACTAGTCGTGGCGCACGGGCTTAGTTGCTCCGCGGCATGTGGGATCTTCCCGGAACAGGGCTGGAACCCATGTCCCCTGCATTGGCAGGTGGATTCTTAACCGCTGCGCCACCAGGGAAGTCCCCACAGACCCTCAGTTGGACTTGTGCTTTGAGATGTTTTTTTCCAGGAACAGGAGGATGAGCCACACTGAGGCAATCCAATCCTGCCTTTCATCCAGCCAGCCCTGTGTCCTTGAATGCAACTAGTCGCCAGATGGAAGCTTTCTGTTGTTTTTGCCAGCTCAGCAGCTGTTCCCTTTCTGGTTAATGTCCCTATGGTTTCTTTGGAGATCCATCCCTCCCCAAGACTCAGTCCATGAGATCTGGCTAGGAGCAGGTTTACCCCAGGTTCCAGGGCAAATGACCCAGGCCTGGCCAATCAGAATATCAGCCTCCTGACCAGGCTGGCTGACTCAGGGACGAGCATTCAAAACCAATGAACCTCAGTGGTGGGGTTTTATCAGAACTGTTGGAAAAAAAAACAAACCTCTTTTTCCCCTAGTTCTCAAGGTAGCAGGAGCTACCCCTGCTACCTTAGCAGAGCTAATGGGGCTGCCTTGCCTGGGAATGAACCCAACTGAGAGGAAAACAGGATGGAGAGGCAAACAAAGGCTGAGCCCTGACGGTTTCATTTAAGCCCCTGGATCGGCTTATATCTGAAGGCGGTACACCTTTGACTTCCCTATTAATGTAAGCAAACAAATGCCATTTTATTCTGTTTGGCTTTTTAAGAGGCAAGTGTCAGAATCTAGATTAACATGCCAAAGAACAGAGCTTTCCATCTGGGCAAAGTTAACCACACCAGGTAAGAAGAGAAGCCATAAATCTTGGACTCTTTATTACCAAGCTCTTGCCCTGGTCACTGTCATTTATTTTTATTTTTATTTTTTGCGGTACGCGGGCCTCTCACTGTTGTGGCCTCTCCCGTTGCGGAGCACAGGCTCCGGACGCGCAGGCTCAGCGACGATGGCTCACGGGCCCAGCCGCTCCGTGGCATGTGGGATCTTCCCGGACCGGGGCACGAACCCGTGTCCCCTGCATCGGCAAGCGGACTCTCAACCACTGCGCCACCAGGGAAGCCCCTAAACCATCATTTTTTAACAACTTTATTGAAGTATAATTTACATGTCATAACATTCTCATTTTAAGTGTACAATTCAGTGATTTTTATACATTTATCAAGTTATGCAACTATCACCACATCCAGTTTTAAAACATTCCATTATCCAGTAAGATCTCCAGTGTCTATGAGCACTCGCTCCCCACTCTTCCCTCCTCCCAGCTCCTGGCAACCACTAATCCACCTTCTGTCCCTATAGATGTCTTTTCTGGATACTTCATATAAATGGAATCATACAATATGTGGCTTTGCGTCTGGCTTCTTTCACGTAGCATACTGTTTTTGAGGTGTATTTATGTTGTAGTATGTATCAATTTTTATTACTACTCAGCACTTATATCACATTTTGTTCATTCATCTACCAGCTGTTAGACATTTGGGTTATTTCCACTTTTTGGGTACTATGAATAATGCTGCCATGAACATTCATGTACAAGTCTTTGTGTAGATACCTATTTTCCTTTCTCTTGGATAGATACCTAGGAATGGAATTGTTTGGTCATATGGTAAGTATATGTTTAACTTTCAAAGAAAATGCCAGAATGCCAAACCACTATTTTTATTTCTAAACTAGGCAGCAGTGTATTGGAGCAAGGGAGACACTCACTGAAAACTGGGAGTTGGGTCTCTGCACACAGTGCAAGGAGTACCAGCTTATTAAACATGATTGACTCCCACTTCAAGTTGCTACCTCCAAAAATAACCCAGAGTGCTGGGGGCACCAAAGCAGACAAGCAGCTATGGAAGAAAGGACTCTACTCTGCTGCCCGAAGCAAGTCCCAACCCCCCAACTATCTAGTTCAAGACCAAGCAAAGAAAACAGACACACTTAAGGAACCTCCATACTGTTCTCCATAGTGGCTGTATCAATTTACCTTCCCACCAACAGTGCAGGAGGGTTCCCTTTCCAGCACACCCTCTCCAGCATTTATTGTTTCTAGATTTTTTGATAATGGCCATTCTGACCGGCGTGAGGTGATACCTCACTGTAGTTTTGATTTGCATTTCTCTTAAAAAACTAAAAATAGAACTATCATATGACCCAGCAATCCCATTATTGGGCATATACCCTGAGAAAACCATAATTCAAAAAGAGTCATGTGCGCTGATGCAGGGGACACGGGTTTGTGCCCCGGTCCGGGAAGATCCCACATGCCACGGAGCGGCTGGGCCCGTGAGCCATGGCCGCTGAGCCTGCGCGTCCGGAGCCTGTACTCCGCAACGGGAGAGGCCACAACAGTGAGAGGCCCATGTACCGCAAAAAAAAAAAAAAAAAAAGAGTCATGTGCCACAATGTTCACTGAAGCTCTATTTACAATAGCCAGGACATGGAAGCAACCTAAGTGTCCATCGACAGATGAATGGATAAAGAAGATGTGGCACATATATACAACGGAATATTACTAGCCATAAAAAGAAACAAAATTGAGTTATTTGTAGTGAGGTGGATGGATATAAAGTCTGTCATACAGAGTGAAGTCAGAAAGAGAAAAACAAATACCATATGCTAACACATATATATGGAATCTAAAAAAAAAAAAGGTTCTGAAGAAACTAGAGGCAGGACAGGAATAAAAACGCAGATATAGAGAATGGACTTGAGGACACAGGGAGGGGGATGGGTAAGCTGGGACGAAGTGAGAGAGTAGCATGGACATATATACACTACCAAATGCAAAACAGATAGCTAGTGGGAAGCAGCCGCATATCACAGGGAGATCAGCTCAGTGCTTTGCGATGACCTAGAGGGGTGGAATAGGGAGGATGGGAGGGAGGTTCAAGAAGGAGGGGATATGGGGATATATGTATGCATATGGCTGATTCACTTTGTCATACAACAGAAGCTAACACAGTATTGTGAAGCAATTATACTCTAATAAAGATCTATTTTAAAAAAAAGAGACGCACTTGATAAAATATCTAAAGATGGAGCTTTGGAGGCAGGAGGAAAGAGTATAGTTATAAGGTAAATATTGTCAGCAAAGAATCAAATGCTGGACTTCCCTGGTGGCGCAGTGGTTAAGAATCTTCCTGCCAATGCAGGGGACATGGTTTTGAGCCCTGGCCTGGGAAGATGCCACGTGCTGCAGAGCAACTAAGCCCGTGCGCCACAACTACTAAGCCTGCGCTCTAGAGCCTTCAAGCCACAACTACTGAGCCCACGTGCCACAACTACGTAAGTCCACACACCTAGAGGTCCTGCTCTGCAACAAAGGGAAGTCCATGCACCACAATAAAGAGTAGCTCCCGCTCGCTGCAACTAGAGAAAGCCTGCACACAGCAACAAAGAACCAATGCAGCCAAAAATAAATTTATTAAAAAAAATTAATTAAAAAAAAAAATTTCTTGGGCTTCCCTGGTGGCGCAGTGGTTGGGAGTCCACCTGCCGGTGCAGGGGACGTGGGTTCAGGTCCTGGTCCGGGAAGATCCCACATGCCACAGGGCAACTAAACCTGTGCACCACAACTACTAAGCCTGTGCTCTAGATCCCGCGAGCCACAACTACTGAGCCTGTGCGCCTAGAGCCCGTGCTCCACAGGAGAAGTCACCGCAGTGAGAGGCCCGTGTACTGCAACGGAGAGTGGCCCCCGCTCTCCGCAACTAGAGAAAGCCACGTACAGCAACGAAGAACCAAAGTAGCCAAAAATAAATAAATAAATAAATAAAAATTTCTCTTTCTCCGAGAGAAAACGCAAGCATCATACACTACTCAATTCTTCAGTAAATGATATTTGCATGGTCATAACCACATAAATGACTGAGACTATTTTTTAAATAAATTTATTTATTTATTTATTTTTGGCTGCATTGGGTCTTTGTTGCCGTGCACGGGCTTTCTCTAGTTGCAGCTAGCAGCGGCTACTCTTCGTTGCAGTGCGCAGGCGGTGGCTTCTCTTGTTGCAGAGCATGGGCTCTAGGCGTGCGGGCTTCAGTAGTTGTGGTACGTGGGCTCAGTAGTTGTGGCTCGTGGGCTCTAGAACGCAGGCTCAGTAGTTGTGGTGCATGGGCTTAGTTGTTCTGCAGCATGTGGGATCTTCCCGGACCAGGGCTCGAACCCGTGTCCCCTGCATTGGCAGGCAGATTCTTAACCACTGTGCCACCAGGGAAGCCCGAGCCTATTTTTTTTAATAAGTCTTTTGGTACTGTTAGGTTACTTTTTGGTCTCCTGCTCATTTTATTATGAAATATTTCAGACATATTGAAAAAGACAGAAAATCATATAATAGAAAACAAATATAACATTAATACCCATATTCTCACCCTCAGTTTAAGAAATAATAGGGCACAAAGAGTTGAAAGGCCCTATGTACTCTTTCTACGTGGTATTCCCATCTGCTGCCCCAATGAGGGGAACCTCTATGCTGGTTATGTCCACCCCCACGCCCACCCCAGATCAATTCTGTCTTTCTCTGTGCCCTGGGACTGCATCTCCCAGGCTCCCTTGCCCTGCCTCCTACCTAGCCAATGGGATGCCAGGACAGAAGACTGGAGAGCGGGAGGAGAGAGAGGCTGGGGTATTGGTTCCTCCTGCCTCCTCCCTGCTTTGCTACAGCTTTTGACCACTGCAGCTCCTGTCCTGCAGCTCCCCTTTCCCTGCAACAAGCTCTGGTGACGGCCCCTTCCCTCTGCCCCTTAGGATGAGGACTGGTTCCAGCTCCAGGGACCTCGTCTTTAAACTGCCACACCTCTGTAAATAGTCCCTTCCTTAGACTTTTTTCAGTGACACCCATTTGGAAGAGTCATTTGCTTCCTGCCAGGGCCCTGCCCAAATCTCCACTATACTGAATCTGGCCCATATCACTCCCTTGCAAGTCTTTATATTTGTACTACATAGACATGTATCAGTAAGCAAAACATAGTGCTGTTTTGAATGCTTTTAACTTTATTATACATGTCATACTATACATACCCCTTGGCAACTTTTCACACAATGTTGCTGGGTTGTTTTTTTTTTTTTTTGA
Organism: Aethalodelphis obliquidens; assembly: GCF_003676395.1. Classification (NCBI taxonomy): domain Eukaryota; kingdom Metazoa; phylum Chordata; class Mammalia; order Artiodactyla; family Delphinidae; genus Aethalodelphis; species Aethalodelphis obliquidens. The sequence goes on along the minus strand of NW_020837972.1, from coordinate 16,615,125 downwards.
GGTTTTGGTGGGTTTTTTTTTAACATCTTTATTGGAGTATAATTGCTTTACAAGGTTGTGTTAGTTTCTGCTTTATAACAAAGTGAGTCAGCTATACATATACATATATCCCCATATCTCCTCCCAATGTTGCTTTTCTTTTTAAAATATTTATCCATGTTGATACATATAGCTCTAGTTTATTCATCTGATCTTCATACCACACTCTATGGATGTTCAGTGGAATTATCCATTCTGATGGACAGTTAGGTTTCCAGTTTTCAGCTGTTACAGAATTCTTATACATATCTCCTATTTGAGTTTTTAACTATGTGGATATGTATTATTTATAAAAATGTAGAATAGATCAGAGAGAGACAGACACTAACATTGGCTCTGTAAGCTGAGATACCCATAGCTCCTTTCCTACATGTCTGATTACCATCCTTTTATACCATGTATGGGAGACACAAACAATTGAATTTCTGCTGGAAGATTTGGAGATCTGCCGCCTCTCCTGTCCTCTGAGGCCCCAAACTCTGCCCCACTGGGAAGATGAGGTTAATGAGTCCAGGTGCCAGCACAGCTGTGAAACATCTAGAGATGCCCTTTCAACACAACTTGGCTGAGTCACAACTCTTGAGTCAACGTTTATTGCAAGAACTGCCGGCAATCAAGAATTCCCTGGTGGTCCAGTGGTTAGGAGTCCACACTTAGGAGTCCGAACTCTGCAGGGGGCAAGGGTTCTATCCCTGGTCGGGGAACTAAGAAACTGCAAGCCACGCGGTGCGGCCAAAAATTTTAAAAAAAGAAAGAAAGAAAGAATTGCCAGCAATGGAATCATATGCCATTTTCAGACAGGGCCCTGGTCTAGGAACATTGCAAGTTGGTGGGCAACCCAGCAGACTGCAACAGAGCCATGGCCACCACTAAAATGTGGTCACTTACAGGTGTGGCTGGTGCTAAGTTTTCAAGAGACTGCATTTATATAGTTCTCCTTCCAAGGAATCAACATCAAATAAAGATTTCTGAATGCTGAATATACTGAACTAAGACTCAGTATGCCATGGAAACACTACCAAAGATAGCAAGTTGACTTCACCTAAACTGTATCAATTCTATACTGGGAAAGATTCTGAGTCATGCGCCAGGATCGATTAGTAATGTCTGTTATAGGAGCAGTAAGTGAGGGCATCAGCATGCATGTCAGGCATTTGGAAGACAGAATAACATAATGGTTAAGTGATTAGGCTTGAGAGTCAGACTGCCTTCATGTCCAGAGTCTGCCACTTCTTAAGTTTCCTCAGTTGTGGAAGAGCTAGGGGATGAGCTATATGTTAACAGGCATGTACTGGTTTTTGAAAATCAGCTTTACAGGTAGAATTTACATACGAATTCACCAATTTTCAGGTATACATAACGAATTTTGGCAAATACATATAGTTGTGTAACCACCACCACAATCAGGACATAAAACAAAGGTTCCCAAACTTTGTTGGTTCACCACACCCTTAGCGTCTCAGTAAACTTTTCACAGAGTCCTTAAGCCAAATAATTGAAAAGTATTTATGTCCTACCAACTTAGTAGCCTCTTGGGGAAAAAAGAATACACAGAAATTGACAAAAGTATTTTTATTTCATTCAGAAGTAACCAAAATTATTTACGGATGTGTGTGCCTGTCGGGCTCTGCACAAAATCTCAAACCTTGGGAATAGATTGGACACTGTCATCCTCATTTCTTGTTCTAAATTGATTTTCACATAGTATTTGATTTTAATCAGCCCCCAAAACCCAACTTCACAAAGATATGACATCATTAAAAAGATGTGTGGGGCTTCCCTGGTGGTGCAGTGGTTGAGAGTCCGCCTGCCGATGCAGGGGACACGGGTTCGTGCCCTGGTCCGGGAAGATCCCACGTGCCGCGGAGCGGCTAGGCCCATAAGCCATGGCCGCTGAGCCTGCGCTCCACAACGGGAGAGGCCACGACAGGTGAGAGGCCCGCATACCGAAAAAAAAAAAAAAAGATGTGTGAAACATTCTTTTTAATGACAGATATTGTGTTTCCCTTGAAAATTTAAATTATCCCACAGTCCCCCTGTGAGCTTGCTGCAGCTCCTTGGAGGTGCCTTAACACAGTTTGTGAGGCACAGATATAGACTGTTTCTATTACTCCTAAAAAGATACCTGTCCAGCATCCTTCTCTGTTTTTTTTTTTTTTTTTACTACCAGTATTTTGATTTTCCTTCATGGGACCACCCCTCCACCACTCTTATTTCACGTGGTTTGAACAGCACTTATCCCAGTCCTGGGCTCCAGGGGAGACATGTTAACCAAGACCCAGCCAATTAGTGCCACAGGGTCTGGTTAAGTAAGGGATAATCACATGACCCAAGTCGGGCCAATGAGAGTTAGCCCTGGGACTCCTGCCAGAATTACAGGAGAGAAGATGCTCTGTTTCTGAGGTTTGCTGAACTGGTAGATATCAGCCTGAGGCTGCCAATGCTCATCTTTGCCACAACATGGGAGAGACTGTTGAGAAAGAAGTTGACATAGAGGAAACATACACACACTCACACACACAGACATCACTGAAGCACCTGGATCCAGCCTTGCCTGAAGCCATTTCCCACTGGACTTCCCACTACATGAGCCAATAAACATTTTTGTTTTTTGGCTTAAAGCTGGTTCAACTGGGTTTCTGCCACTTACCACTAAGAATCCTTACTAACGCATCATGTTAAAGCACCGTACAAATGAAATGAGTCCCCACAAGTCCAAAAGCTTCCTTCGAGAGCCAAGGGTCTCAGGATACTGTTGGAGCCCACTGTGTTAGGAACCCAAAAAGCATCTGATGGATACAGCAGGCCTGGGTTCAAATTCTGGCTCCTCGAGTTTCAAGTTACTTAACATCTCTTAGCCTCACTCTCATCTGTAAAGCCAGGCTGTCGTTTAGATTAAATGGAATAATCCATGTACCATACAGTCAGCTCTTATCGTTGCTGCTATTATTGTCAGCCTTTGTTTTCTAGATAAAGAAAAGCTCAGAGAGGCGGCTTGCTAAAGGTCAGATGCTAGGCAGTGGCAGAGTTCAGGCCTGAACCTAGGAATCCTGACTCCCTGTCTGGAGTTCTTTCCACAGAACCCACTTCTAGGGAAAGAGGCCCAGAAGGCAATGCAAGATGGGAGAGAAACAAAAGAGTACCCGGGGCACAGACCTGCCTTGGGTAGTAGTTAAGAGTATACAGGCCCTGTCATGGATATAGAAAACAAACTTATGGTTACCAGGGGATGTGGGGGGAGGGATAAGTTGGGAGATTGGGACTGACATATACACACTACTATATATAAAACAGATAACTAATAAGAACCTGCTGTATAGCACAGGGAACTCTACTCAATACTCTGTAACAGCCTATATGGGAGAGGAATCTAAAAAAAAAAAAAAGAGTGGATATACGTATATGTATAACTGATTCACTTTGCTGTACATCTGAAACTAACACAACACTGTAAATCAGCTGTACTCTAATAAAAATTAAAAAAAAAAAAGAGTATAGACTCTGATGTTCAATGCCTGGGTTTGAATCCTGAATCCAGTACTCATAAGCCGTGTGATTTGGGGTACATTTTTCACTCTGCAAGATGGGTATAACAGGATCTATTTCACAGGTTTTTTTTTTTTCAAGGGTTTTAATAAAATAATACTTATCTTCCTACTTCCACCCTGTCCGTCTCATGTCTATTCTATACACAGCAGCCAGAGGGATGCCCGTTTCATTGGTAACAAAAGCCAAAAATCTTACAATGGCCTACCCTGCATTTCTGTGAGGTCAGGGTTAGGGAGAGGCTTCTTCGGGCCACCTCCTTCCTGGGTGGAGAGGGACGAGGTTTCCAGAGATGCAAGACAGGAAATGCACATTAAATCACCTGCCACCACATCTGTAAGTGACCTTCTGTGGTCACACCACAGGCCACAGGGCCAAACACGCACTGGTCTCAGACTAATGCTCAATTCACTGGCATGGCCGAAACCGCAACCAGGCAAAACCAAAGTCCTCACGGTGACTCGACCTTGCCCCCGAGTCCAGAGAGGCCCTGGCAGATGCAAATCACAGGCAAAAGAAAACAGATCCTTTCCTCTAGAAAGTCCCAGAGATTATGAGTTTTTTAGGGATGGGGAGGAATTCCAAAGACCTTTCAAATCCTCTAGGATCTGAAATTAGATTTCCTCTTTCCTCCCTTCACTGGAAAAAGGGAAGAAGAGGTAAAACACAAAGATATTATACATCATCCCAAGAAAGACAGAATCAGAGAGATATGAACATGAAACCCACAAATCCCAGATTCTGAGGCAGATATAGGCAAATTAAGACAGGCCGGGATTTTCTGGTGAAAAAAAAAGACCCTTCCTATTGTTAACCTTGCCCACCTGCCTACCTGTTGTGACCTCCCTGTTCCCCAACAAATGTCTCATATCTGAAAGTCCACCCAACACAAACATAATGACAATATATACCCTACTTATTATATGCGTATTTCCAGAGACTTTCATCTCAGGAGTTCAGAGCTCTTACATTTATTATGGGGGTTGGGGGGAAGGGTGAGAAGTCAGACCTAGTCCAGTCCAGTTCCCCCACTGCCGAAGACGTGAGCAGGGGACATCACGGTTTCCACCTGGTCAGTCCTTCTACAGCCCTTGCTGTGCACCAGGGGACAAAATCCAGGGTTAATTCCCAATTCCTCTCTGTCCCTCACACACCTGAGTCCCAGAGACACCAAGTAAGAACGTAACAACAAGTCAAAAGTCTCCTTTATCTAATTGGTGTTAAGTGCATTAATTGCATAGCTCTGAAGCACTTCCCACCCTAATACCCTCCATGGCTCCACAGCTGCACATGACCTGAGAGCCTAGCAGGACAAAGCGTTAAGAAATAGCTGAGTCTTCTCGATGGCAGTGGAGCCTGAAGGGTCCCCTGGGAACTGAGTGGGCCCTAAGCCCTGGGCCTGAAGGAAAGGGCACGAACCCACACATGCTGGACAGGCCAAGAAAAAGTACCCTTCTGGTTCTGGTACCTTACTCTGTGCTCATGCCTAAAAAAGCACCCGCCTTCCTGCTCAGTCTCTCCAGCAACCCTCTCTCTATTCATCTGGACCTACGACATCATATCTAGAAAGACCCATCACAGACACCCTTGCCAATCTCCCCTCCCCTCCTCTGGACACAGTAAGAGGCCAACCAAACTGCAGACAAGAGCTACATGGACAGAGAAAATGTCACTGCTCCAGCTGAGGACAGGAAGGAGCGGGCTGGGGTGTTCCATGCGATTTAAGGCAAACAGAGCCCAACTCTGGAGAAAAGAGACACAATCCGGTAGCTGCGGAGGGAACAGCCTCATCTCCAAAAACGGTCCAGGCATCCCTCTTGGCCAACTCTAAGGTTTCCTGAGGCGTCTTTAGTCACCAAGGTAGATAGCTGAGGCCTCTGCGAACCTCCTATCAGAAACAACTTCTCCTGCCAGGCCCGCGCAGCGGCAATGCCATTCTCTCAAGGGGCCTCTTACACCCGCCCTCACCCCACCCAGTGTAAGGCTCTGGGCCAAATGGGTGAGGGCTGGGAGCAGCCTCTATCACTAAAGGAGGCAGCCCAGCTGTCACAAGTGACAGATGTCATCCACAACGCCAAACTCGGCCTGCAGCAGCGTCGGAGAGGCGGGCACAGACACAGGAGCCCCAAAGACTGAGAACAGGGGTCTCTAACCCCTAAGCAAAGTCTACGGGTTCAAGGTGAATGGCTCCCAAGCACATCTCTCAAAATGGAGCTGCAGAGGAGAGGGCTGGCCCGCCAGAGTAAAGGACAAGTGGAGCTGCCGAAAGCTGGAGGGCGGCGGTGGGGTCAGGGGAGACCCCTGAGGAGGTGGGCGCTGGGCTTTCTCTTTGAGTCCCCAAACATACCTGTTCCCTCCGGCCTCCCCCACATGGACACGCCTGGAACTTCCCCTCAGAGGCCATAGACCAACTTTCTGCAGCGAAGGAGGTGCGCGGAGCCAAGAGCCGGCGCGAGGGCGGGGGAAATGGGGAGCTTCGACTCGGCGCCCAAAGGGGATGAAGAATTGAAATACTGGGAGATGGGAGGGGGCTGGCTCACGCGGACCACCAGCCCCCAGGGCCTAGCCAGGGGCAACCTCTGGGCCCTAATGGTTCCCACCGCCCGGGCTGGGCAAGCAGGAAGCGGAATACCCTGCACATCAGGTAGCAGAGTTTCAGGACTAGGTGGCCCGGTCCTACCTGCAGTTCCTGAAATTCTCCCTCCAGCTCGTGCCACTCGCGCTCGCAACGCTCCAGCTGGCCGGCCATGGTGCAGTGGTGCGAGGCGGAGGCGGTTGCTCCTGCAGCGTGGCGCGGCCGGCCACCAGCACCCCACGCCTGTCCGCTCGCCGGCCGCCTTCCGAGGCACCAGCTGTTCCTGCGCAGCGGGAGCCACGCGCGCACCTGACGTCACAGCCCCGGCCCTGGTGCCCGCCCCACCCCTCGCCGGGAGTCAGGCCCTGCGCATGCGTACGCTCCGCCCCGGCTCCGCCCACGCGCGTCGGGGGCCTGCCGGGGGGTTGCTGTGGCTTTGCAGAACTTGGTAGGGTCTACGGCTGCCCCCGCCTTGGGAATGCTTCTGCGCCTCCAGAATCTCTCTCGCCTAGTTTGGGTGGGGAACTTGTCCGCAAACCGCATTTGTAGAGCTTATTTTACTTAAATTGTGTGTATTGGGGGTGTCTGGGATCCGGAGGTAGAAGGGAGACTGCGGGGAGGGAGCATTGCCTTAACTGAGCCAAAGCCAACGACGGCCTGAAGAGAGGGCCCTGTCATCTCACATTGTCATTATTTACTTCAACCAATACATCCTAGATCCTGCCCTCTAAGACTCTAGGTGACTCTCTTGACAGCTGTTTCTGTCGCTCAAATGACATAACCACCTCAATGCTAATTGAATCCAAATTCCGTCACCTCCCGGGCGTAGTCCTGCAAGATCTATCCCTGCCTAGTTTTCGAGTCACATCTCCTATCTCATCCCTCTCGATAAGTACTCTCCAGCCACGGTTTTTGTTGGTTTCTTCTTCTTACCCTTGCATGGAATATTCTTCCCTCTAAATCTTCATAAGGTTGCCTTTTTCTCATCATTCTAGCCTTAGTTCAAATGACACCTGTATTAGTTTCCTAGGGCTGCCCGAATTACAAACTGGGTTAAGTACCACAAACTGGGTGGCTTGAACAACAGAAATGTATTCTCTCACAGTTCTGGAGGCTAGAAGTGAGAAATCAAGGAGTCAGCAAGATCATACTCCCTCTGAGACTCTGAGTAGAATCTTCTCTTGCTTCTTCATAGCTTATGGTGGTGGTGGTCAACCCTCAGCATTCTTTGGCTTGCAGCTTCACCCCTCCAATCTCTGCCTCTGTTTTACATGGCCTTTTTCCCTACGTGCTTGTCTCTGTGTGTCCTCTCCTCTTATAAGGACACCAGTCTCCTTGGATTAAGGGCCCACCCTACTCCAACATGAACTCATCTCAGTTTAACTAATTACATCTGCAAAAACCTAGTTCCAAATAAGGTCACATTCTGAGGGAGTGAGTATTAGAACTTCAACATATCTTTCTGTGGGACAAAATTCAACCTGTAACAACATCTCTAAAAAAAAACTGTTCCTGAACACCCAACGGGTCATGCCTCCTCCCAGTCACATTTCACCTGCTTTATCTCCTTCGTACAACTTACCATTATATGGAAGTGTTTGTCTCCATGTTTCCCTCCATGGGTATATACACTCCCTTTGTTGAGTGTATTTCATTGTATGGATGGATCCATTTGTTTATCCGTTCACCAGTTGAGGTAACTTTGGGATGTTTCCAGTTTGGCTGGATTATAAACAAAAGATTTTAAATTAAGTTTTTAAATATAGTCGTTTTAAATGTAAGTTTTTAAATGTAAAATTTTTTTAATTAAGAAAAAGATGACAGTTTCATATAAAAATCCAGACTTTTACTTTCTCTTGAAAAGTGGAAAGATCTGGCCACACTGGGCTCATGTTCGTGCTCGGCAATGGGCTGGACCAGAGGAACACATGTCCGCTTCACAGGAGGCTCGCCAGCTGCCACAGTCCCCTGCAGGCTCAGTTGTACTGCGCTAGCCTACTTCATGTAGGCTGGAGACAGCTGAGCTTGAGACTCCTGATACAATGTGTCATGAAGTTTGCAAAACCAGATAAATCACTCACTTGGTGAAAAAACAGAAAATAGTTTATTTAATTGGGGTTAGTAGAATCAAAAAGGAAATCCAGGGCTTCCCTGGTGGCGCAGTGGTTGAGAGTCCGCCTGCCAATGCAGGGGACACGGGTTCGTGCCCCGGTCCGGGAAGATCCCACATGCCATGGAGTGGCTGGGCCTGTGAGCCATGGCTGCTGAGCCTGCACGTCCAGAGCCTGTGCTCCGCAACAGGAGAGGCCACAACAGTGAGAGGCCCGCGTACAGCAAAAAAAGAAAAGGAAATCCAGGGCCTTGAAGGATGAATTAAATGTCACCAAGCAGAGGATTTGGGACGACGATCCCCCTTTACCTATGCTTGCAGCTGCTCGATCCTGGGCTGAAGAGGCTGGCCTTGCCCCCCAGGGAGAGCTAGGCAGATGTACCTTCTCTGCAAGTTGGCCAGCGGTCAGGTTGCAAATCTTAGGGACTGTTCTCTGTGGGGTCAGGACTTTACGTGCATTATTCACAAGCCTTTCTGTAGATGGCACAGGCTGGCCACCCCCATCAGTGTAGCTGCTTAGGTGCCAGAAGTATCAGATCTTACCTGGCTGCCACCCTGTCCCGGTTTCTGCCCAAAGAGCTTTCAGACTCACTCATCAGCTTCCTGGGGCTGGATGTGCCTCTTCTTAGGGATTTTGACCATGATACGTGAGAATGGTGAGAATGTGCGTTGCAAGATTCCTCCCCCACCCCCTCCCCACACCACCAGGGGGAAATCTCTCCTATTTGCTTATTTTAAGGCACTCTACTTAGGGACCTACCAGCTGTAGAATTTGCTCAGTCAGCTGGGGAGAGTCATAAAAGTAGCAAACGGGAATTCCCTGGTGGTCCAGTAGTTAGGACTTGGTGCTTTCACTGCCCAGGGCTAGGGTTCAATCCCTGGTCTGGGAACTAAGATCCCACGAGCCTCGTGGCGTGGCCAAAAAATAAAGGAACACATAGCACCTACTATGTGCTTGGCGTTCTTCTATGCACTTTATGTATATGTGTTAATGCATTACGTATATGTATAATGCACGACGACCTTATGAGGAAGGACCTTTATTATCCCTATTCGACAGGTAAGTACTCTAAGGCATGGTTTCTCCAGCTTTCAGTGTGCTTTAAACCACCTCCTGGAGATCTTGTTAAAATGCATATTGTGATTCAGTAGGTTCTAGGAAGGATCCAAGATTCTGTAATTCTACAAGCTCCCAGCCAATACTACTGGTTCAAGGACCACACTTGAAATAGCAAGGGTCCAAGGTACAGAGAGGTGAAAGAACTTTCCCCAGCTCATCCAGCTACTGGTAGCTCTGTTACTTATGCACTGCAGGATGCCAAGAGCCTATTCTAAAATAAGAGCAGCTGCCCAGGGAGAAGTGAAAATTCCAGGGACTTTTCCTTCGTCTGCTTCCCACAAACGCCCTTGCTCAAAATAGTCCCTCCCACAAAAAAAAATAGTCCCCAAGACTGTAACAAGCAATTTGTGCAAAGATGGTTATAGCAGCATTTTTCAGATCAGCCACACACTGGAAGCATCCCAAGTGCCCCACGAGAGGAAAACAGTTAAGTAAGCTGCAGTCTGTCTTGGGAATTCCCTGGCAGTCCAGTGGTTAGGACTGAGCGCTTTCACTGCGGTGGCCCGGGTTCAATCCCTGGTTGGGCAACTAAGATCCTGCACGGTACGAGGTGCAGCCAAAAAATTAAAAAACAGAAAAAAAAAAAAAAGCTATAACCTGTCTATTTCATGTAATACTATATGGCTGTTAAAAATTATTATGGGAACTAAATGGATACCTTTAAACAGGTACATTAAAGCATGTTTAAGTAAAAAAGTAGATCTCCAAATAATGTATATATACTGATTAAAGTTATATGATCATTCGTGTACCCTGAAAGAGATTGAGTGAATTTAGTATAACAGAAATAGTCCAGCATATGGTGGGAGGGAAGAAGGAAAGAAGGGAATTGAAAGAATTTCTCTTCCAATAAATAATATTGGGGCAAGTGAAAAAAAAAAAATAGTCCACCATATAAACTGATGGAATTTTCTTTTTTCTGTTAAAATAATTTTTAAAAGAAGAAAACAAAGCAACAAAAATTTATTGGTGGCACTAAATAGAGCAGTTTTTTGGGTTTTTTTTGTTTTGCGGTACACAGGCCTCTCACTGTTGTGGCCTCTCCCATTGCGGAGCACAAGCTCTGGACGTGCAGGCTCAGTGGCCACGGCTCATGGGCCCAGCCGCTCCGCGGCATGTGGGATCTTCCCGGACTGGGGCACGAACCCGTGTCCCCTGCATCGGCAGGCAGACTCTCAACCACTGCGCCACCAGGGAAGCCCCAATAGAGCAGTTTTGATAGAGGGAAAACGTAGAGGCAAAAGGGTTTTAAAAGTAGTCTGAACACAGTAGATTAAACCCAGGTTTTTTTTGAATTTTTTTTATACAGCAGGTTCTTATTAGCTATCCATTTTATACATATTAGTGTATATATGTCAATCCCAATCTCCCAATTCATCACACTACCACCCCTCCTATAATGTTTTTCCTGAAATGTTGTTCAGGTGTTTGATAGAAATTTTAAACCCCTATCTTTCTGTTCACAGGTTTATAATGTAAACAGTATTATCTATAAAAATTTATTTGTTTAATATTTACTCTCCAGGTATCAAAATGTCCTTTATGTCCTTATTCAGTTATTTGCATTACTGGGCCTACCTGGGACTGTAAAGTCCTGGCTGGCTGGGGCTGTGTGATTTACTAGTCAGACAGACCTGAGTTCAAATCCCAGCCCTGCCACTTGCCAGATGCGTGACCCTGAGTACATAATTCGCCTTCTCTGTAAGTTGGGGGTTGCTCTGTAGGATTGTTTTGAGGACTAAATGAGATGACGTAGGTAAAGTGCCTGATATGTAAGCACCAGAAAGCACTAACTTTATATATTTGGGTTTTAAAAAAACAAACATTTTATTTTGGGATACTTTTTTTGGGGGGCTGTGCCGCACGGCATGTGGGATTTTAGTTCCCTGACCAGGGATCAAACCCGCGCCCCCTGCAGTGGAAGCACAGAGTCTTTTCTTTTTTCTTTTTTAAATATTTAATTATTTGGCTGTGCTGGGTCTTAGTTGCGGCATGTGGGATCTAGTTTCCCGACCGGGGATCGGACCCGGGCCCCCTGCATTGGGAGCGCAGAGTCTTAGCCAGCGGACCAGCAGGGACGTCCTGGGGTACTTTTAGATTTACAAACATGACGGCAAAGATAGTGCAGAGAGTTCCCATTTACTCTCCTTCACTCATTTCCCCCTAATGTTGACAATTTACATAACCATGGCATCTTTATCAAAACTAAGAAATTAACAAAGGCATGTTACTATGAACTAAACTCCAGAATTTATTCAAGTTTAACCAGTCTTTCTACTGATGTCCTTTTTCTGTTGCACGATTCAATCTGACACCACATTTAAATATCATGTCTCCATATTCTCCTGGTCTGTGATAGTATCTCAGTCTTCCTTGTTTTTTTCACGACCTTGACAGTTTTGAACAATAAAATGTATATATATTTAATAATAGCTTTATTGAGCTATCAAGATGATTAACTTTATGTCTCAACTGACTGAGCCACGAATGCTCAGGTATCTGGTTAAACATTATTCTGGATGTGTCTGCAAGGGTTTTTCCAGAAGAGATTGTTTGGATCAGTAAACTGAGTAAAGCAGCTTCTCTTCCCCAATATAAGAAGGCCTCGTCCAATCAGCTGAGGGTCTGAATAGAACAAAAAGGTAGAGGAAGAGAGAATTCTCTCTCTCTGCCTGACCCGTTAAGCTGGGACTTCAGTCTCCTGCCCTGGGACTGGGATTTACACCATCAGTTCTCTTGGTTCTAAAGCCTTCAGGCTCAGACTGGAGTTACACATTTTGTTTATCCATTCAACTGTAAATGGAAAATTTTTTTTCCACTTTTTGATTATTATGAATACTACTACTACAAACATTTGTGCACAAGTTTTTGTGTGGACACATGTTTTCTTTTCACTTTGTATTACACTCAGGAGTGGAATTGCCTAGTCAGATGGTACCTTTAACATTTTGAGGAAGCAATAAACTGGTTTCCAAAGTGGCTGCATTTTACATCCTCACCAGCAAAGTACTAGGGTTCCAATTTCTCCACATCCTGGTCAACACTTGTTATTTTCTCTGTTTTACATTTTAGCCAACCTTGTGATTTTGTGTGAAGTGTATCTCACTGTGGGTTTTTTTTTTAAATAAATGTATTTATTTATTTATTTTTGGCTGCACCGGGTCTTCATTGCTGCGCGCGGGTTTTCTCTAGTTGCAGCGAGCGGGGACTCCTCCTTGTTGCGGTGCGCAGGCTTCTCACTGCGGTGGCTTCTCCTGTTGCAGAGCACAGGCTTTAGGCACGCGGACTTCAGTAGTTGTGGCGCACTGGCTTAGTTGCTCCGCAGCATGTGGGATCTTCCTGGGCCAGGGATCGAACCCGTGTCCCCTGCATTGGCAGGCGGATTCTTAACCACTGCGCCACCAGGGAAGTCCCTATTTTTCCCATTCTGTGTGTTGATTTATATACATATACTTTTTAACTTATCCAAAAAATCTCAAACTTAAAGAAAAGTTGCAAGTACAGTACAAATAACTTATTTTTCAAACCCATTCAGCATAGATTGCTCATCCAGTTCACCCCATCACTCCTGAATACTTTAGTGGGCATTTCCCACAATCAAGAACATTCTCCTAATCAACCAAAGTACAAGCATCAAAATCAAGAAATTAACACTGATACATTACTCCTTCTAATCCTCAGACCCCATTCAAGTTTCCCAATTGTGCCAAAAACGTCCTTCATAGTAAATGGATCCAATCCAGGCTCACCTGCCGTGTGTAGTTGTCATGTCTCTTTAGCCTCCTTTCATATAGAACAGTTCCTCAATCTTCCTTCATCTTCCTGCTCTTGAAATTTCTGAACAGGACAGGACAGTTACTTTGTAGAACTTTCCTCACTTAGGGTTTGCCTAATAGGTCCTCTGATTAGACTGAGGTTAGGTATCTTTGCTGGGACAACCGCAGAAGTGATGCTATTTTCTCCTCACTGCAGCTCAACAGGTGGCACAGAATTCCAATGTGTCCCACTACTGACGACGTTCACTTTGCTTAAGGTAGTGTTTTCCCGGTTTCTCCCCTGTCAAGTTACTCTTATTCCCTTTGCAAGTATTTTATGGGAGATACTCTAACTACGTAAATACCCTGTTCTTCATCAAACTTTCCATTTATTTATATCAGCATGAACTCATGTTTTTTATCTTAGTCAACGAGTTATAATCCATTACTATAACTATTTTGATGCTCAAGTTGTCACAGACTTGGCCACTGAGATTCACTTTTAGCTGACTTCTGTCTTTTTGATAGATCCCCAACATTCTTCAAGCATTTCCTTACTTTTTTTTTTCTAATTTATTTATTTTCTATTTATTTTATTTTTGGCTTCGTTGGGTCTTCGTTGCCACGCAGGTTGCGGTGAGCAGGGGGCTACTCTTTATTGTGGTGTGCGGGCTTCTCATTGAGGTGGCTTCTCTTGTTGTGGAGCATGGGCTCTAGGCGCGTGGGCTTCAGTAGTTGCAGCACGCAGGCTCAGTAGTTGTGGCTTGCGGGCCCTAGAGCACAGGCTTAGTAGTTGTGGTGCACGGGCTTAGTTGTTCCGCAGCTTGTGGGATCTTTCCAGACAAGGGCTCGAATCTGTGTCCCCTGCACTGGCAGGAGGATTCTTAACCACTACACCACCAGGGAAGCCCGCATTTCCTTACTTTTTGACACAAAAAGATGTTCCAAGCACATCTTATACTTTGCCAGCTCCAACTCTGAAATCAGCCATTTCTCCAAGCATTCCTGGTTCTTTCCAGTGGAGAATGGCATTTAGAAACCAAGTTGGATTTTTTAATTAATATATTTATTTATTTGGCTGTTCCAGATCTTAGTTGTGACATGCGGGATCTAGGTCCCTGACCAGGGATAAAACCTAGGCCCCCTGCAATGGGAGTGCAGAGTCTTAACCGCTGGACCACCAGGGGAAGTCCCACCAAGTTTGTTTTGTTTTGTTTTTTGTTTTTGGCTGTGCCATGCAGGATCTTAGTTCCCTGACCAGGGATTGAACCCAGGCCCTTGGCAGTGAAAGCGTGGAGTCCTAACCACTAGACCACCAGGAAATTCCCTAGAAATCAAGTTCTGGGTACTAGATGTGTGTGTTCATCACTATGGGATGTCACTATTCTCTTCTCTCTGAGGACAGATCTAGGGTCTATATTTATATATTATGCATGTATATATGTACACATTTACACCTTTATTTATAATTCTATTTATAAATATTGAAAACCATGACTTCACACCAATATCCAATTCCAGTCCACAGAGTTCATTCTAGTTTGTCCCCTTCCAGATTCACTATTCCCCTCTCCAGCAGTGGGAAACCTGGCTCCTGTCATCCTTAATATATTTACTTATCTGATCATTCCTCCTCATATGTAACCAATCTCCCATGGCCACCACCATCCTGTGCCCAGTCCTCAGGCCAACCTTGCCCCAAATAAATCTTTGATTTTTTAAAATATTTATTTATTTATTTGGCTGCACCGGGTCTTAATTGCGGCGTGTGGGATCTAGTTCCCTGACCAGGGATTGAACCCCGGCCCCCTGCATTGGGAGCGTGGTGTCTTAACCACTAGACCACCAGGGAAGTCCCCCAAATAAGTGTATCTTAATGAGAAGGATGATGAGTACGTTGATCTCTTTCTTTGGCTTAGTGTCCAGATTAAAACGTCTTTTTTTCTTATGTGAAAACTTACCCAACCTCCAGTGGCCATTATCAAAGAGATGTGAGTGGAAGGAAGTGCTTGATAAAGATTTAGAAACTGAACACTTCCTAATTCGTCTCAAAAGCCATCTAAGAGGGGCTTCCCTGGTGGCGCAGTGGTTCACAGTCCGCCTGCAGATACAGGGGACACGGGTTCATGCCCCGGTCTGGGAAGATCCCACATGCTGCGGAGCGGCTGGGCCCGTGAGCCATGGCCGCTGAGCCTGCGCGTCCGGAGCCTGTGCTCCGCAACGGGAGAGGCCATAACAGTAAGAGGCCCGCGTACCGCAAAAAAAACAAAAAACAAAAACAAAAGCCATCTAAGAACGTTTGAGGAATGTATTTATTATTAGACATCTTTGCTGTCCTCATTTGTTGCAGACACAAAAAGCGCTATATCCTGGGTCCCAGCCAACCCTGTTATTTTGGAGGCTCTCTGTCAAGAAACAGGGAGAAAACATCCAGTGTCTTCGATGCATTTGAAGAATTAGGTCTGACAGTTCCCTAATGAAGGCATATTTACCAGGTTCTTTTGTATAATGGTGGATATTGGAGGAAGATTGTAGGTAGTGGGAAATTCACCAAAACGTTTTCCAATCACCAGGGGAAGTGTTGGCTGCTTTTTGGTTTTGGTTTGGTTTGCTTTTGAGCCTGCAAGACTAAATCTTATTTAATTGCGCCACCTGCTGGCAACTTCACAGAATTTCTTTTTCTTCCAACAAAAGGCAAAACTCAACAGATTTATTCACAAATAGTCTTTTTTTCTTTCACCTGAAAAACTACTACTCACAGAGCTGGGGTGGTGGAAATATGTCAACATTCTTCATCTTTAGTAAAAAAAAATTTGCTTTCCACATTTTCAACAATGAGACTATATTACCTTTTTATGGTGACATATAATGTATACAGAAAAATGCATAAATTGTACGTGTACAGTTTAAATAGTAATCATAAAGAGAATCTGTGTGACTAAGACCCAGGTCAAGAATAACATTGCCAACAACAACAACAAAAAGAAGACATTGCCATCACCTTAGATAACCCCAGACCGCTCTTCCCTGATCCTAACCTTCTCCCTCCCTTCCCCTAAGGTAACCACTATCCTGATTTGGGGGATAATCATTTGAGCATGAATTACTTTTAAGCAGAAAACAACTAAAGTATTAAGTTTAAAAAATAATATAGGGCCTTCTCTGGTGGTGCAGTGGTTAAGAATCCGCCTGCCAGTGCAGGGGACACGGGTTCAAGCCCTGGGCCGGGAAGACCCCAACATGCCGTGGAGCAACTAAGCCCGTGCACCACAACTACTGAGCCTGAGCTCTAGAGCCCGCAAGCCACAACTACTGAGCCCGCATGCCACAACTACTGAAGCCTGTGCGCCTAGAGCCCATGCTCTGCAACAAGAGACGCCACCGCAGTGGGAAACCCGTGCAACCGCAATGCGGAGTAGCCCCCGCTTGCTGCAACTAGAGAGAGCCCGCGCGCAAAAATGAAGATCCAATGCAGTCAAAATTAATAAATAAAATAAAAAGTTATTAAGAATTTCAGAACAGTAACAGCAGAATATTAAGCCAAGCACAAGGCACTTCTGAGCATGAGGCCCTGTGTGACTCCCCTGTGAGGAGGGTTGTACTAACTGGTGTATTTTGAGTCCATTTAAGGGTTTCCTTGTTTGCATTTTCATTATTTTTCTGTTCTTTATGAGGTACCTATGAAACAGTTCATTCCTTTCAGGGCAGGTCCATTCTTGGCTTGGGACTCTTCTAAGATGCTCTGTCTCAAGGAGAAAACAGTTTAAAGAGAAGGTGGCTACCCAAACGAGAAAAGCCCAGTAATTGTCTGAGCAACTTCCTAAGGATACCCAAGAATCACCTTCTCTTTCCTTTTCATGGTTTGCATCCTTAATTAGAATTCATAACTTGGCAGTTGGGGAGGTTTTACTGCCTGCCAGGTTGAGACTTTCTTAGACAGTTTTCCCAACTTCTCCCTGTTCAACCAATCACTGTGGTCAAAAAGTCACCTTCTGCCTCAGCCCCTGCCAGCACAGCAAGTTCAAGAAAACACAGTGGTTCCTGGCCACTGGATTTGGAGCCAACCTTCCTCAGCCTGGCATCTGGACCTCCTCACTCCCAGTCTACCCCCACTCTGTTCATAGGGCGTTCAACACGATCTCCCATGTTGTGTGAGGCCATCCTTCCACTTTGGTCAAGACAGTGTCCGGAGTCACTACACTATCATGCTTACCTCCAGGACCTTGCCCAGGGTATTCGTATCCCTGAACCCTGCCGTCCTTCCTTTCTGAGTGTGAACTCGTCAAGGACAGGGGCTGAATTATATTCATCTTTGAATCTCCAAAGATAACACGTTTTCCACAAGGAATCAAGTTGATGAACTGACACAGGGGACTTCCAAAACATTTCTAACTTTTACGTCACAAAATCACACTTACCTCTATGCAGACTTGTTTCTTTTCTGGCTCTTATTCAACATCTCTTCCTAATGATTTCCTGACTGGGATTCCTGACGAGGACCTACTTTTATGTGGGCGAGAAGGTGTGCCTTATTTTTTTTTTTTTAAATAATACTTCTTTTCAACCTGGCACATAGTCACCCAAATGTGTCCTTATTGAGTCCTTAAGTCTTTCAGAATATAAGAATTCATGGTGGGACTTCCCTGGTGGTCCAGTGGTTAGGACTCTGCACTTCCACCGCAGGAGCCCAGGTTCCATCCCTAGTGGGGGAACTAAGATCCCACAAGCGCCGCGGTGCGGCGGAGAGAGGGAAAAAAAAAAGTCATGGGGAAAAAGAAAACAGGGAAAATTCTTTCAACCTAAAACCTTTACTTAACACACATGTAAAAAAGAATAGTCTTGTAAAACGTTTCTAAAATCGAAAATTAAGTTCCAGTGATCACATTCTGGCCTTACATTTCTAGTTTCCGTAATTGTGCAGCAAGGCATTCGAGCGGTCCCGAAATTCAGCTTTCCATTCAGCCACTCTTGCCGCGCTTTCTCCCTCCGCCCTTTCGGCTTTGGAACACGATCCCGCCCACTTCCGGCAGAGGCGTCCACAGCGCAGGCGCAACTCCTGGAGCCATTCACCGACCTCCTGGTCTAGTGCCGAAGTACGCGCATGTGCAAGAGAGGGGCGGGGCTGGTTAATTGGGAGGGAGAAGGCAGGTCCACGGAACTCACGTGACTGTCTCCGCCCCCCTAAATAGGCAGGAGCAGCCGAGAGCCGCCTCAGGGTTAAGACAGCGCACGCGCACTGAGTGAGGAACGTGGCGAGGAACGAGGGCAAGCCTTTACGCACGCTCATTTAAATAAGGCAAGCAGCTTCTCGCGTCAGTTCTTAACCCGCCTCCTTTCTGTTTTACCCGCCTCTGACTTTTAAAGGGCCAGAGATCTTTTTCACCGAATTGCTTTTTAAAAAAAAATTTTTTTGAGAGCCTTCTGTGTGCCGGGCCCAGCTTACATTGTCTTCTGTGTGCATTTTCCAATTTTTCCTTTGTAATACGTGTCATAATTACTTTAATATGTATATTTTTGCGTAAATTTCTTTCCCCGCCCTAATTGTACCATTCCCTTGGAGGCAATTCTCTGAAACGGGAGGCAATGTGGTGTTCTGAGCAGGTCTTCCTAGGTCAAAAAGTCTAAGATTGAATCCTGGCTCAGCCACTTATTTTGCTCTTTTACTCTGGGTATCTTCCTTAACTTTTGTGAACCTAAGAGTTTGCAGATTTTTAAAATGAAGGTAAGGCTACCTACCTCCCTCATAGAATTGTTGTGAAAACACACGTACATTTTTTTAAAAACTCTGTAAAGTACCAAGTACTGTGCCTCATACCAGCTATCTATTAAATATATAGTAGTCAGTAGTAGTTAAGTGGAATTAGAAAATAGCTTTATAGTTTCTGTAACATGGTTCCAGATGGTTCTTCAGGAGGATTTAACTAATTGCCAGGATGGCTAGTGGTAGGTAATGGTGCATTTTTCCCCACAGTGTTGGCAATATCACAGTCCATGATTTTTACACATTTTTCTAGTCTAGACAGTATGTAATGCATGGCAGGGTTATTTTAACTCTCATTTCTTTAATTGCTGGTGAGGTTGTGCATATTTCCTTGGGATGATTTATTAGCTGTATTTCTTTGCCTAAGAACTATTTTCAAACACCATAATTTCCCCTGGCTTATCCCGGTAGACATTATGTTAGGTTCTGACAGAGCATTTCCTTGACCAACTTTAAAAAAAAAAAGGATGGGGAGCTGTGGGCAGTGAAAGGAAACCTTGCAAGGAAGGGATAAAACAAGAGATCAGAGCTCATCCCTGAAAGCAGCACTGTCCAATAGAACTTTCTATGGTAAAGGAAATGTTCTGTATCTGCGCTGTCCCCTAGGAGAGCCAGTTGCCACAAGTGCCTACTGGATACTTGGAACGTGGCTAGTACAACTGAGGAATTGACTTTTTACTTTTATAAAATCCTTTGATGGCATAACCCTAGAGATTAAGAAAGGAGAGAAAGGAGAGGAAAAGAGGGGTCCCATAGAGTCGCTCAGAAGTGACCTCATCCTGTTTGGGGAAGGAAAAGCACCTCTTACTGAGGAGGCTGTAAAACATTTAGGATCTAGTCTCTTATGGTCTTACATCTTGACCTTAGGATTGATTTCTAGTACTACTGTGCTGTAGGTAAGTGGCTCAGTTGAGCACAGAAGTATTTGAACAACGTTGATCCCCTAGTGTGGTAAATGGACCCAGAGGTGACCATTTGTAAAACATTTGAAAAAATATTTCCATTGTTCCACTTTCAAAAATATTGCTTTTGTTAAACCCAATGTTTAGTTTTTCTTGTAATACATTTTGTTAACCTGTGTAAAAGGATTAAATTTCATTATGGTTTTTAAAATGCTATTTTTATGTGAATTTAAGTGCAGCCACATATTGTTTTTTAAAACCATATGGTCTACCACTAATTTCCCAAAGTTGCAATAAACTCTAAAAAGAAAAAAAAAGGTGGCCTCATATATACGATGGGACTCAAATTTAGACTTTTGGCATCGTTCCCAAGGGAGAGTCCCAGAGAGTCAGTCGTGACAAGAATGGTGTGCTCAGTTTGCAAAAATCTATCAAGCTATGCACCGAGGATATTTCCACTTTTATGTATGTATTTTATACTTCAGTAAAAATTTAAATAACATTTTCTGCACTTTGTGTTACCCTCTTTAGGCATTTCTCTGATTTTTAATTTAGCAGAAGTCTCAAAAAAAAAAAAAGTGGCCTGTGACTCTCTCTGGACATCTGAGAGCCCCTAGAGGGCGCTCGTTCTGCACCGGAGACTTTTAAAAAACAGCTTTATTGAGAGAATTCACCATACAATTCACCCGTTTAAAATGTACAACTCGATGGTTCTTAGTATATTCACAGAGTTATGCACCCTTCATCAAGTCAATTTTAGAATATTTTCATCACTGCAAAAAACAAACAAACAAACAAACCTGCCCTTTAACTATCACCTTCCCATCTCCCCATCTCCCCCTTCCCAAAGTAACCACTAATCTACTTTCTGTCTCTATAGATTTGCCTATCCTGGACATTTCATATGAATGGAAACAAACAACGTATGACCTTTTGTGTCTGGTGTCTGGCTTCTCTCACTTAGCGTAATGTTTTCGAGGTTCATTCATGTTGTAGCCTGTGTCAGTATTTCATTCCTTTTTATGGCTGAATAATATTCCACTGTATGGATAGATGACATTTTTTTATCCGTTCCATTCTCTTTTTTTTTTTTTTTTTTGGCCATGCCATTCGGCTTGTGGGATCTTAGTTCCCTAACCAGGGATTGAACCCGGGCCCCCTACAGTGGAAACATGGAGTCTTAACAACTGGGCTTCCAGGGAAGTCCCAATTCTAGCCATTCAAATCTGGCAAGTGATTATCAGAAGGGTGTACGGGACAGAAGACCTCAAGCTTGATGTTCCTGGCACTTCGGTATTAAGGAGTGGCCAGTCCATAGCACCTGCTCAGGAGCTTGTGAGTTATGCTACCAAATTCTGACTCCATAAGGAGAATAATCTCATAGATTTGTAACCTGCCCATCCAGATTGCCTGCCGAGGCAGATAAACGTTAACCTGCCCCAGATTCTTCTCTAGGGGACAGTCCTTGCTTCCCCTGAGCCAGGGTTTGATTAGTGGTTGTAAAAGGGCTTCTTGGAGGGGTGGGACTGAGGCTTGAGGCTGTGTCTTAGCCTGGCCTTGGGAGAGAGAAAACTAGACCATTGAGGTGCCACTCAGCGGGTGGCAGGGCAGCTCTGGACAAAGCCACAGCACAGGGATGGTTTGCACCAGGATAGAACCTGCTGGAACAGCTGGCCAGGTACGTGGGTAGGAGAGGAGAATGCCTTGAGGAGAACCACAGCATCTGCGGCATGACTGGCCCTGGGCAGACTCCAGACCCTAGGTGAGCCAGTCATGAATTTGGGATTGGAATTTGGAAAGAGCCAATTAATTTCTGTGAGTGTTTGGAACCGAACCGAGGTGGAACCATGAGCATGAGAAAGCTGATTGGCAGAATGAGAAAGATGAAGGAGACATGGAGAGAGAGAGAGAGAGAGAGAATGGCTTTGCTGTTGGCAGCTTTCCAACACTCTTGTATCCTTAATAAATTTCCTTAATTAGATAGTGTGAGATGGTTCTCTACCTGCAACCAAAGGAACCTTGGATAAGGCATTAAGATACACTGTATAGAGGGGTGGGATAGGGAGGGTGGGAGGGAGGGAGACGCAAGAGGGAAGAGATATGGGAACATATGTATATGTATAACTGATTCACTTTGTTATAAAGCAGAAACTAACACACCATTGTAAAGCAATTATACCCCAATAAAGATGTTAAAAAAAAAAGGTACACTGTATAAGGTCTATGTCAATTACCTTCTAATGAGACAGAGAGACACCCAACAAATTAACTACAAATAATGTGATACATGTGGAAATTAGAGCAAAATTCCCATTCCAGTGGGAGTGAAGAGCAAAGCAGTGAAGGGGAGCCCACTGGTAATCAAAGAAAAGCCATCAGAACAAGACTTTTGTCTATGAGATGGGTAAAGAGCTTTAAAAATAATACTCAATGTGGGCAAAGGGTAAAGATGGGGGAAAAAACAGACACTCTTCTATTCTGTGTATGGAACTGATACAATCTTTCAGGAGGGCAATTTGGTGACATATATCAAGAGTTCAGAAATGCTCACACCCTTTGACCCACAATTCTGTCTCTAGGAATCTTTCCTAAGGAAATAAGCTGCGATGCATAACCACATTTAAACGGAAGGACATTCATCAGATCAACATTTATAATGGGGAATATAGGCAATAAATCTGATGCCCATCACCAAGAGACTGGTGAAGAAACTATCCAGGTGTTAAAATGATGTTCTTGAATGAATTTCATCATGGAAAACTGTGCCATTCTCTGGGTCCGTTGTGTTTCTTCTATGGTCACAAGTTGGCTCCAGTTTTGTAAAAAAGAAAAAATGTATATATAATATTTATATGATTTGTTAAGGAACTGCTTCCAGTAGAAACTGGCTAATAGACGGCGGGGGGGGCGGGGGGTAGTAAGTTAAAAAGCCAAGTGAGTGCAGCCTGATCCTGAGGGGAACTCTAGAGCAAAAATTATACCTCAACAAATATTCTGGGAATTCCCTGGCAGTCCAGTGGTTAGGGCTCCACGCCTCCACTGCAGGGGGCATGGGTTCAATGATCCTTGGTCAGGTAAGATCCCTGCAAACGGCCTGGCACAACCAAAAAAAAAATTTTTTTTTTTTGTATTCAAAGAGACAGACAATAAATAAGGGTTGTGTGTGCGTGTAGTGCTACAGAGAATATGAAACAGGAATGAGGTTGGGAAAGAGGAAAACGTTTCAGAAAGTATATATGGAGATTCCAGTTTTATTTTATTTATTTATTTATTTTTTTAATATATATTTTTTATAAATTTATTTATTTTTGGCTGCGTTGGGTGTCCGTTGCTGCGCGCGGGCTTTTCACTAGTTGCGGTGAGCGGTGGCCACTCTTCGATGCGGTGCACAGCCTTCTCATTGCAGTGGCCTCTCATGTTGCGGAGCACGGGCCCTAGGCACGTGGGCCTCAGTAGTTGTGGCACGCAGGCTTCAGTAGTTGTGGCTCGCGGGCTCTAGAGCACAGGCTCAGTAGTTGTGGCGCACGGGCTTCGTTGCTCTGCGGCATGTGGGATCTTCCCGGACCAGGGCTCGAACCTGTGTCTCCTGCACTGGCAGGCGGATTCTCAACCACTGCGCCACCAGGGAAGCCCGGAGATTCCAATTTTAAATAGGGTGGTCCAGACACTCGTACTGAGGTGATTTGAATAAAGCCCTGGAGGGCAGGGCTTGATCCAGGCCGCTATTTGGAGGAAGAAATGGCCTGGCAGAGGGCACAGAAGAGGCAAAGGCCCTTAGGCAGGAACACGCCTAGCATTTTCCAGGAACCACAAGGAAGCAAGTGTGAGGCTAGAGCAGAGTGGGACTGGGCGCACAGAGTAGGGGACAAACTCAGAGAGGAAAGGGGAGGGAGGTGGGCAAATGACGCAGCACTTTGAAGACACTGTAGGCACTGTGGCTTTTACTCTGAGTGGTAAGGGGAACCACTGTAGGGATGTGAGCTGAGGAATGACTTGGGCCGACTTGTGTCTATGTAAATCATATGCATCTTCCGGTGTGTAGGGGCAATATAGCTTCCCTCAGATTCTCAGAAGAGTCTAATAAACCATCACAAAACAAAGAACACGTGTAATGTTGGCTTTCCCTTTAATTTTGCCCCTCTGTCTTTGCAACAAGGCAGAAAAGCCTTTGACACTTTCCTGCCAGCATCGGGAGTGGTATTTGCTCCGGGGAAACCGGGACGGGAGGGAAGCGGGGGTGGGGAGGGCAGTAACCTCCCGGGGCACACCGTGGCCCAAGCTCCGCGGATATCAGGTCTCCCGGGCTCGCCCACCAGCCTTTGGCCACCGGGCCGGTGCACCAGCCAGTACTCGACCTCCGCAGGCCCGAAGACGTCCTTCCTCGTCGCGGGAGGATCTACAGCCTTCCCCACACGCGGCCCCGAGCTCACAGTCTCCGCAGGAAAGGGCGGGCCCTGCCGGCTGGCTTTGCTGGGGCCCCGCGTTGCCATAGGGACCCTGGCAGGGCTTGGGACGCCGGAACGCGCGCTGCGGTCGATTGAGGCCGGAGGCTGCGGGCGGCGACTCCACCGTTCTCGGCCCAGGACTCCAGATGCAGGATCCGCCCCGCAGGAGAGCGCAGGTGAGCCGGCGTAGGTGTGACGAGGCGCGGGCTAGCGGCTGACCCCCGGCCGTCTGTGCCCTGCTCCTTCCACTTTACATGGTGGTAATTATTGTTATTCAATATCAAAACAACACGAGTAGAGTACGCGCACCGAGTGGCAAAGCCTTCTTTCCCCCCCCTTTTTTTTTTTTTTTTTTTTGTGGCCACGCAACGTGGCTTGCGGCCACGATCTAACTCGCGCCCTGGCAGTGAAAACGCCTAGTCCTATCCTAACCACTGGACCGCCAGGGAATTCCCCAAAGCTTTCTTTCCTTATCAGGAGCTCTATGTATTAAGACCACAACCTCCTCTAGGGTAGCATCTACGTTCCTGAAAGTGTGGGACAGAGGTTGAGTTACACTGATGAAGCATTAAGTATCACCCAATGACATCGTAAGAAAGTTATTAGATTCTGGGTTCTCTTACGGTTCTGAGTAAACCAAGGAGAAAGTGTCAGTTTGGGGCTAATATGGCATTAACACCTTTCTGAACATTTGCTAATCTCAACTGTAAGCCCCAGTGTCTAGCTAAGACTCAAGTAATGCTTGCAAAATCTTCCTTGGATAAATGTATTGATGTTTTAAGTGAATTAACTTCAATGTAAAGATTAATCATAGTACACATGATACATGCAAATGGGAGAAAAAAGAAAAACATTAAATTTAGGACCTGAGACTGTTTCCCTCTGCCCAGTTTTCACCCTGGCTGTCTTCCTTGCCTGGAGTGACTTTCCCAATTCCTAGGCATGATTGTCAAAATACGAACTAGCCAGTACAGTTGGCCAGCTTACTCAGAATCACTGAGGCCCCTGCTGTGGCCCTACAGGGAACTCCTTGATAAGCAGGGCCCAATGCAAAAGGAAAACGTGAGGCAGTAGCTCATACAGTATTAAGAATTTCAAAACAGCGACAGAGCCCGAGACCAAGTACACACCCCTCTAAGGACCAGGCCCTGTGCAACTGTTCAGGTTGCACACCTGTGATGCTGGTCCTGGGTGGGTGGATGCTTGGGACACCAAGATCTCCTGAAACCTGCTCAGCCCCGAGGTCATTCTCATTGGTCAATACCTCTGCCTGGGAATTCCCTGGCAGTCCACTGGTTAGGACTTCGTGCTTCCACTGCAGGGGGCCTGGGTTCTATCCCTGGCGGGGGAACTAAGATTCCGCAGGCCAAGCAGTACGGCAAACAAAAACAAAAACAAAAAAGACTTCTGCCTGCTGATGGTTAAATAGTTCGCTCTAGTCCCCCACCCCCGTCCCCTCATTCCCCCATCCCTCCACTCCTCCACCCCCATCCTTGGCTGCTAGCACTGCTTGAGTGTGTGTGTGTGTATTTCCCATTTATGGAGCAGGATAGATGGTACCTGCTGAGGGGAAACAGAGATCCCCGGATTTGGAGACCATCTTTGTCACCTTGCACAAGTCCCCTGGAGAGAAACACATAGACATGAATGTCTGCACTGGGGACAAGAAGAGCATAGATGGGGGGCTCCCAGTCTGGGGAGAGACCCAAACCCCACCAGGCAGGGTGGGGAGGAGAGCCCTGGTCTGATGAAAAAAACCTAACCAGGCAGACAGGAAGAGTACCTAGGCAGAGGGCAGAGGGCAGAGGCAGAGGGTGATCAACCATCCTGGTGTGCCTGGGACTGCTCCAGCTTTAGCACTGAAAGTCCAATGTCCTAGGAAGCCCCTCAGTCCCGGGCAAACCGGTACAGGGGGTCTCCCAAGAGGCAGTCTCTTCAGCTGAGGGGCTCTCCTGACAGCTCACAAACCCCTGCCAAGCCAGCCCCTAGGCTTTTCTACCATCCTGTCCACCAGGCATAGGGGGCAGGACCCAGGGGGCTAAAGTGTTGGGTGTCGAGCCAGTGGCGGTAGCGGGGGTGCCCCTGTGGGCTGTGTCATCACGGCTGTCTGCCAGCCCAGACAGAGGGGCCTGGCTAGGCCCCAACTCCCCAGAGTGGGTTGTAGTGTTCACGACTGAGGGCTCCAGGCCCGCATCCACGCTGGTTGGTCATACTGGTTATTAAATATGTGACTTTCACCCTCTCCCCCGGGGCAGCTTCTCCCCGATGTCATCACAAACCCCTCTGCCCTGTTGGTTTCCCTGGGTTCCCATCCCAAGCAATTGTGCCATCAGATTCCCCGCCCCAAGGGGCCCCTGGAGAGGCAAGGGAAGAGAGAGCCTCCCAGGGGGGTCAGTCCAGCACAAAAGAAAACCCCGCAAGGGCTGCTTATCTGCCCTGGGGACTCAGAACACACGTGACTCGTCCCACTTGACCTCAGACAGGTGTCTCCCTGGGAAGCCCCAGGATCCTGGCATTACTTACGGCAAACTGAGCCCCTGATGTCCGTAACCTTTTGCCAGCACCCCCTGGCCCACAGAAGCAGCCACCATGCCTATCACCAAGTGCCCACCAAAGTCGGAGCCCCTGTGGAAAGCATGGGACCGGAAGGCCCAGAAGAACGGACTGAGGCACCAGGTGTTCGCTGTCAATGGTGATCACTATGTGGGCAAGTGGAAGGACAACATGAAACACGGTAAGTGGGGGACCTTCAGGGGCTCAGGCGGTGAGTATGGGGTCTGGGCCATGGTGGGCAACTGGGGCCAAGGAAGCAGCTTGCATAGCTCACTGGGGATATAACATGTATCTCTGAGGAGTGAATGCTGACTTGGACCAACCAGGGGCCTCCTCCTGCTGGGGTTCTGGAACCCAACTCAGCCCTGGCTTCAGCTGAGCAAAGGGACCAGTAGGGGACAGAGCAGTCTTTAGGCACCAGCCAGAGCCTCAGCCGGGACTCTCAGGACACCAGCTCATTCTCTACCTCTGACACCTGGGCTAAGCATGGGGCTGGCTAGCAGGAGGAAAAGGCGGCCCCCAGAAAGCAGCTTGCAACTGGGATTCTGGTCTTCAAATTCAGCCCTTCAAACCAGTAGGGGGCGAGGGAGGACACCCGCTATCCCCCACCCCCTACCCCCCCACCCCCTATACTTCCACCCCCCACCCCAAGTGGCTGGGGCTCTGACTTTAACTGGGCTGGGCTCAGTTTAACTAGCAGGAAGTACGGGGCTCTTTGTGATACAAACTAAGCCCTGAAGAAAAAGAATAAGTTTTTATTCAAAAAAGGTGTGATGGCTTCTCAGTCCAGTCTTGCAATTCCAGATTCTCTGCTCTTAACCATTCTTCTCTCCTGCCTTCCTGCGTTAAGTGCTTGAGTCCATAAAGCTGGGTCAGAATCTCAGCTCCAGTAACTATGACCTTGAGAGATCTACTACAGTACTCCAAGCCCCAGTCTCCCCATCTGTAAAATGGGAATAATACCTATCTGTTAAGAGATGACATCTATCAAGTATTTAGCCAAGAGTCTGTGCAGAAGGGAACTTCTGGAGTGTTCTCGGAGGGCTGACCATGGCAGGGATCACTACTTAGAGCTTCCTTGTCCAAGAAGGCCCCCAAAGTTGACCTCACCCAGTGTGTAACACAACACCCACCCTCAGCACTGACTTAAGCAGCTGCTTGGAGCTCTACGTGCGGTTAAAGATGTCTGCCTGCATGTTTCAATCCTTGTGGGCAGCCTGTGGTGTGGACAGAGCCCTGGACTTGGAGTCAGGACCCTGAAGTTCTGAGCCTGGCTCTATTACTGAGTAGCTGTGTGACTTTGGGTAAGTCATTTCCCATTCTCTGGACTTGGCTGCCCTACCTGCGATATGACCTTGTGGGCTGGTGTGGCCCTCTGAGTCCTCCCGTGTGAGTTCTGCCTCCCCTCAGACCCTGGAGGCATAGAGCTGATGGGGCTGGGGCTGCAGAAAGCAGATCTGTCAGAGAACCCAGGTCCAATGCCCCCTCTCTTGACTCACCTTTCGACCACGCTGAAGTGGGTTGCTGTAGTATAAGCAGGCTGGAAGCAGTCAAGAGAGCCGTCATTCAGGGCAAGGCCCCAGTGGTTACCCAGACCACTCACTCCACTAATACTCATTGTGCTCCTAGTCTGTGCCAGGCCCTATACCGGGCATCTGGAAGAATCCCAACACTCAGGGTCCTTCCTGTCTCACTGACAACCTGCACAGTAGGTAATGTCCCATTTTACAGATGAGGAAACTGGGGCTCAGAGAGAGGAAGTGACTTACTCAAGGCCACACAGCTAAAAGTGGTATCATCAGGATGTAAAGGGGACCAGAGAGAAGCCACGAAAGGAGCCATGAGAACATGTTTGAGCCGAGCCCAGAGGATGCAAATGATTAGCCAGGCAGGGGGGAGCATGTCTTCTAGATAGTGGAATCAGAGATGGGGGGGTGTTTTTCACTATAACCTCTTGTTCAAGGAACGGACTGGAAACCAGTGGGCTGGAACACAGAGAAGGAGGGGAGAAAGGGGCAGGTTAAGAGGGCCAGTCGTATAGGGCCTCTTAGGCCTTGGTAAGTTCTGCCTTCATCTGGGAGACAAACAGTCTCATTGGACCAACTTGGTCACATGCCCTTCACTGAACCAGTCACAGAGGCCTGGGTGGATAGAATACACTGATTGGCTAGGCTTGCCAGGAGGAGAAGTCAGCCCCATGCAAACCTGAAGGACTGAGAGGGAGGGCTGTGTCCCCAAAGGAAATAAACTAGAAGAAGAACAGATGTAAACAACCCTTCATCCCCTGCGATGTGACTGGACCCCACCTCAAGGGCAAAAATCATTGATATCATCTTTTCTATTTGCAGGTATTGTCCTAAGTGTTCTACATATATTAATGAATTTAGTGAACAGAACAACCCCATGAGATACTCTTATCCCCATTTTGCAGACGAGGAACCTGAGGCCCAGAGAGTTAAGTTACTTGCACTAGATCAAAAAGCTCACAGGGACAATGTTGGATTTGTTCCTGAGCTACCAAGGACCAAGACATGAGTTGGCGTGCATAGGTACTCCGCAAATATTGTATTCATCTCTTTGTTCAACAAATATTGGTCACCTACAACATGCCAGACACTGTTCTTCCGTGCTGGATATAGAGCAGTGAACAGAACAGACCAGTCTGTGCTCTTGTAGAGCGTACATTCTCCTGGAAGAGACAGACAATAGACAATAAATGATAAATAAGTGAATTATCTATTATGTCTAGAGCTGAGAAGTGATATAGAAAGAAACAGAACAGGGTAAGGGATTAAAAGAAGCTTATAGGGAATCATTTTAAACGGGATGGTCAGGGTAGGCCTCATTGAGAAAATGAGATTTCAGCAAAGACTTGCAGGAGGTAGGGAGTGAGCAAATATAGAGGGAAGAATTTTCCAGGCTAAAGGAGAAGCAGGTACAAAAGCCCTGAGGCAAAAGCATAACAGGTGGGTCCCAAGAACAGCATGGAAACCACAGTGGTTGGAGGGCAGAATGGAAAACGGGAGTGGAGGACACAGAGCGGTTGGAGTAGTAGGAGATGGGTTTCCATGTGTGTTCAGGAGAACTGAAGAGATATGCAGAACATTTTCTAAAAATCCTGACCATCTGGTGTATCCATTCAGTATTATTAAAAGATGAAGCTTGGGACTTCCCTGGTGGCACAATGGTTAAGAATCCACCTGCCAATGCAGGGGACATGGGTTCAAGCCCTGGTCCAGGAAGATCCCACATGCCACGGAGCAACTAAGCCCATGCGCCACAACTACTGAGCCTGCGTGCCACAACTACTGAGCCCGTGTGCTACAAGTACTGAAGCCTGCATGCCTAGAGCCTGTGCTCCGCAACAAGAGAAGCCACTGCAATGAGAAGCCTGCACACCACAACGAAGAGTAGCCCCCGTTCACCACAACTAGAGAAAGCCCGCGCGCAGCAACGAAGACCCAATGCAACCAAAAATAAATAAATAAAAATTAAAATTTAAGAAAAGACGAAGCTGAAACACTGAAGAGGCAGATTTCTACTTGGGGTCTGCTATGTCAGTTTGGCTTCAGGGCAAAGGGCTGTAGAAATAGAACTTTTGGGGGGTTTTCCTGGGTGCTGGGGGTCTGGAGACCGGGCACAGACCCTGACCCAGTTCTTGAGAATTGTCCAGTCTAGGGGCCCCTGAGGCCCAGCAGACACAGCACCTGCCTCCCGGCATCCCCAGCCCCATAAAGGCCATGTCTACCATGTTGGCTCATCTTTGTGTCCCTAGGGAAAGGAACACAGGTCTGGAGGAAGAACGGAGCCATCTATGAGGGGGACTGGAAATCTGGGAAGAGAGATGGCTATGGCACCCTCAGCCTTTCTGACCAAGAGACCGGAAAGTACAGGAGAGTCTACTCAGGCTGGTGGAAAGGCGATAAGAAATGTGTGAGTGGTTCCCATCATGCCCTGGGGTGTGGGCCAGGCTGAAAGCAGGCTGTGTGTGTGTGGGGGGGAGGGGGAACAGTCAGAGAGGCCTGGGAGAAAAGGGTGGGGGGATCTAGGGGAGGAGAACAGGGTTGCTGTGTGGGTGGGAGAAGGAAGGGGTGGGGGAACATCAAGGCTTCTCAGAACAAAACCCAGGAAACAGGAAGCAAGAGGAGAGGGCCCAGGGAGGAGCCCATGAAACCCTGTGGCTACAAGAAGCCAGCCAGGCTGTGGGGGGCCAAAGTCTCCTCCCAACCTCCCCACTCATTTCCTGGCTTTCTTTTCCCCTGGCATCCCTTTCTGAGAACCCCCCTTCTGTTGGGACTGGATAAGAGGTGGCAGCGGGGGTTTGGAAGAGTGGGAGCAAGAAAGAAAGCAGAGGCCACACCCTTGGCCAAGAGAGGAAGGTCTTGAGGGATAGAAACCAGCCAGAGGCATGCCCCCAACCCATCGACACCTGAATCCTCACCATAGGTCATGGAGACAGATAATAATACAGTATTGCTATGGAACAACAGCTACCGTAACCCTGGAACATGATATATTGTAAACTCTCACATCAACAAAACAACATCATCATCATCATTATTATTCCCGTTTTACTGATGAGGAAACAAGCTCAGAAAGGCGCAGAAGGTGAAGTGCCTTGCTTGGGGTCACACCACTGGCAAGTTGTAGAGCCCAGCATTTCATGATCTCTACTCTCAAAATGTTTATTGGCCAGTGGGGATAAAGCTCCCAAAATAAATATTTTACATATAATATGGTGCTAGGATAGAGGTTTTTACAGAAAGTCCAGAGGCAGTTCATTGAGAATTCAGGGCAGGCTTCCTGTAGAAGGTGACACCGTAAGATGCAAGGAGTTAGGGAGTAAAAAAGGAGAAGAGGAAATACCAAAAGGAAGGATATAATAAACAGCAAGGTGTGTCTGCCCACAGGGGTGGGAGTGAGGCCTTGAAGGTTATGTAGGGGATGAGGATGTTGAAGAGTAGACTTGGGCTGCATAACCCACCCTCTTCAGGTGTGATCTGCGGGGAGTTTGTGGTGATTCTCTGCGGCTGCATGATAAGTGATTATGTCCATTTTTCTGGGGAGAAAGTCCATAGCTTTGATCTGATTGTCAGGCATCTGCGACTTTTAATAGGATCAAATCAGAGTTGAGGAGACGGGGCAAATGTGATCGGATAGACAACGTAAAGATCTCCTAGGAGCTGTATGGCAGATGCATGGGGTCAGGGAAGAACGGGAGAGTGGAGGAGGTAGACCAGTGAGAAGGGATGAAATGATGGTGGGCTGCAGGAAGGCATAGAGGAGAATGGACGGCCTGGGAGATTTTTCGATACACGAGCGTCAGCTTGGATGTAGGGCTGGGGGAGGAAGCAGGGGAGAAGCCCAGGTGTGTGGCTTGGGTGCCAGGGAGGATGGTGGGAGTTCCTAGTGGTGTGGGACGTCGTGAACAAGGACACCTTCGTGCTTTCAGGGCTATGGGATCCAGTTTTTCGGACCCAAGGAGTATTACGAGGGTGACTGGTGTGGCAACCAGCGCAGCGGTTGGGGCCGCATGTACTACAGCAACGGAGACATCTATGAGGGCCAGTGGTGCAACGACAAGCCGGAAGGGGAGGGCATGTTACGCCTGAGTGAGTGCTTAGCCCCACCCCAAATGGCCTGTGGATCACGCCCACCCGGCCACGCCCTCAAGTCACATTCCTCTGGGCCCCTCATGGCCACGCCCCATCAGGCCAAGTCCCCGCATAGACCTGTTCCGACTGGGTTAAGCTGAATGACAGGACCCGGTCCTTGCCCTCAGGAAGTTTATACTCTATAAGGGGAGCCTAACAATAAATATAAACAATTAAGACATTGTCTTATGGTCGTAATAATCATAGCCTACACTTATACAGCCCTGAGCTCATTTAATCCACAAAGCAATCCTATAAGATAGGTGCTCTCATCATCCGCATTTTACAAATGAACAAAGGCACAGAGAGGTTAAGTCATTTGCTCAAGTTTACGCAATCTGTTCTGAGGTCAGAAGTGCTAAGGAATTGCCCTTGAAAACAGGAAGACGTGTTGGAGAATGACAAAGGAGTTGGGGTCAGGGCTGTTTAGATTGGCTTACAGTCAGAGACCGCCTCCCTGAAGAGGTGTTGTTTGAATGGAGAATGGAAGGAGGAGAAGGAAGCGGGATATGTATTGCGCTGGGGAAGAACATTCCCAGGCAGAGGAAAGAGTTCTGAGAAGCTTGCATTTGTATCAGGACTTAATCCATTCTCTACAAAGCAAACAGAGCCAGCTTTTCATAAATTGGACCTTGTCACTGCCTTGCTTTCAACCTTTCCATAGCTCCCTATTGCCCTCAGACTCAGTTCAGAGGCCTGACTGTGGTCTGTGGGGCCCAGCATGATCTGGCCCTGCTCACCACTCCAGTTTCACCTCCCCTCTTCCCCTGGACGCCCTTCTTTTTGGCCATACTAACTTTCTTTCAGTTCCTCCCACTTTCTGCCTCAGGGCCCTTGCACTGCTGTTCCCTCTTCCTGGAATAGAAAGATTCCCACAGGGACTTCCCTGGTGGTCCAGTAGCTAAGACTCCACGCTCCCAATGCAGGGGGCCTGGGTTTGATCCCTGGTCAGGGAACTAGATCCCACATGCTGCAAGTAAGAGTTCACATGCCACGACTAAAAAAAAAAAAAAAAAAAAAAATTCCCGCATGCTGCAACTAAAACATCCTGCATGCCACAAGGAAGATCCCGCAGGCAGCAACAAAGATCCCATGTGACACAACTAAGACCTGGTGCAGCCAAATAAATAAATATTAAAAAAAAAAAGAAGATTCCCCCAGATCTTTGCATTTGTACGTTCCACCTAAAGCACATTCTTCTCAGCACTTGCTTCCTTTCCTTCTTAGAACTAGGTGTATAATCTTGGGCGAACTACTTTGCATCTCTGTGCCTCAGTTTCCTCTCCTGTAAAATGGGAATAATGGCAGTACCCACTTCATAGGGCTATGGGGAGGATTAGATGAGGGAGTCTGTGTAAAGTGCTTAGAACAGGGCCTAGCACGTAGTAGGCTGTCGATAAAGCTAGTATCATTGCCCCTCCAGACTGTGAGCCTGCAGAAGGACTGGGAATGTGTCTGTTTTGTTCCCCACTGTTTCCCCAGTGCCTGCCATGTAGTAAGTAGATACTCTTGGTGAGGACACAAACCAGAGCCCAGTCTCCTGAAAACTCAAGATTCCAACTTCCAAAGAGATTTTTTTTTTTTGGCTGTGTTGGGTTTTCGTTGCTGCGAGCAGGCTTTCTCTGGTTGCGGCGAGCAGGGTCTACTTGCAGTGCATGGGCTTCTTATTGCAGTGGCTTCTCTTGTTGCAGAGCACAGGCTCTAAGCACGCAGGCTTCAGTAGTTGTGGTGCGCAGGCTCAGTGGCTGTGGCACACGGGCTCCATGGCATGTGGGATCTTCCCAGACCAGGGCTCGAACCCGTGTTCCCTGCACTGGCAGGCGGATTCTTAACCACTGTGCCACTAGGTAAGTCCCTCCAAAGAGATTTGACTAAACCAAGGCATTGGGCAGCTGGGGAGGGTTAAGGGTAGCCACTCTGTCATTCTCAATCCCCTGTGCATCCGCCTCCGTGCCTGATTTCAGTGTGCATCTCCTAGTAGTAATAGCCTGCTTTCAGTGAGCACCTTCTGTGGCCCGCACAGTGAAGGAGCTCTAAGTGCACCGTTTCTAAGGCTTGGACTCTGGAGCCGGCCAGCCTGGGTTCAAATTCTAGCTCAAGCTCTTACTAGTTGTGGGACCTTGGGCAATTAATTTCTTTACACTCTCTCTGCTTCATTTTTCTCAACTGTAAAGTAAGGAAAAAATAAAGTTTAACTAGAGTTATTGTGAAGGTTAAATGAGGTTTATATTTGTAAAACGCTTAGCATGACACGGAATAGTAAGTGCTCAGAATCAGTACATCCTTGTATGAGCTCAGCAAACTATTGGCCAAATCCAGCCCAACACATGTTTTGTAAATAAAGTTTTATTGGCACACAGATGTGCTCGTTCAGTTATGTATTGTCCACAGGCTGCTTTTTTAAAAAAATTAATTTATTAACTTTAATTTTGGCTGCGTTGGGTCCTTGTTGCTGCACGCAGGCTTTCTCCAGCTGCGGCGAGCGGGGGCTACTCCCTGTTGCAGTGCGCGGGCTTCTCATTGCGGTGGCCTCTCTTGTTGTGGAGCACGGGCTCTAGGCACGTGGGCGCGTGGGCTCTAGAGCGCAGGCTCAGTAGTTGTGGCACACGGGCTTAGTCGCTCCGCGGCATGTGGGATCCTCCCGGACCAGGGCTCCAATCCGTGTCCCCTGCACTGGCAGGCGGATTCCCAACCACTGTGCCACGAGGGAAGTCCCCACGGGCTGCTTTTGTGCTGCAATGGCAGAGTTGACCATGCACAGCAGAGACCCTATGGCCCACGATGCCGAAAACACTATCTGCCCCTTTGCAGAAAAAGTTTGCTGACCTCTGACCTAGAGTTCATCCAATACTCTTCTAAGTCCTGTCTGTGTATGGACTCATTTAATCTTCAGAATAATTTTATGAGTGAGGAGCTACTCTTGTCCCCGTTTTACAAATGAGGAAATGAGACAAAATGGTTCAGTGACGTACTCAAGGTCACACGGCTGGTAAGTGACTGAGCTGAGACATATTGGCTTTATTATTATTATTTTTACACCACCACCACCGATATCCAGTGGGAAGTGGAATTGATTCCCGATTAAGAGCCGGGGCTCCTGATATGAACAGGATTTGGTTTGAAACCCTGCCTCTGCCACTTCCTAGTTCTGTGACCTTGTGCAAATCAGTCAAATTCCTGGAGCTTTTCAAGTTCCATGTATAAAATGGAATCCTTCATCCTTCACAGAACTGTTTTTGTGAGATGTGAGGTCAGAAACAGCATGGAACCAGGCACAGAGTAAGTGCAGGAAGAACATTGCCTGTCAGTATTATTCGCTATATTTTTTACAGCTAGGAAACTATGGTGCTCATCTAAGTTCCGGGAGGTAGTGGAGGTGAGATGTGAACCAGGTCTGAAACCGGAAGTCGCTCACACCCCAGGGCTCTATGGCTTTCTGGTGGGCATGATGTCTGGCCTGGCAGTGGCCAGGGTCCAGCCCGGGTATATGTAGTCTGGCCTGGTTTTGTGGGCCAAGACCCCTAACTCCCTGTTCTTTCCCCCAGAGAACGGGAACCGCTACGAAGGCAACTGGCAGAGAGGCATGAAGAATGGGTGGGGGCGCTTCTTCCACCTGGACCATGGTCAGCTGTTCGAAGGCCTCTGGGTCGACAACATAGCCAAGTGTGGCACAATGATTGACTGTGGCCGTGATGAGGCCCCCAAGCCCACCCAGTTCCCCATTCCTGAGGTGGGAAGCTCTCCCGGATCCTGGGGCCACATGCAGCCCAGGGAGAGACAAAACAGCACCCACAGCCACACCCAGCCTGTCCGAGCCCAGCCCGGCCAGGAAACAGACGCGGTTTTGTTTTCAGTCAGGGCGACCCCAGGGAGGCTGGCAATAACCCCCAAAGCAGGCAGCGCCCCGAAGGCTGGCAGCCTGGGCCTTCCATGCTCCCCAAACCAACCCCTGCTGCTTCCCTCCAGGTCAAAATTCTAGATCCTGACGGCGTGTTGGCGGAAGCTTTGGCCACGTTCAAGAAGACACAGGAAGAAGGAGATTGATGCCAGGTGAGAGGTGGGCACACCTGCCACCCTCTGATGTGGTCCGGGCAGCTCCTGGGGTCTCCTCTGGCCTAGGGGCTCAGGGGCTTGACCAGAGAGGGTGGGTTTCTTGCCTCCCGCAGTCCTGCTGGTCGTTTTTGCTTCCTCCCCTTCAAAACTCTTTTCTCTGCAGAAGTCCTGCCAAATCCTCCCATTTGCACCCTGGGCTTAATCGGATTGGAGTCAGGTGGTCTGCTCGCCCTGGAGGGCCCTGGGCCTCCACTTGCCTATCTGTCTTGTGGGCCCTTGTTCAGTGCTACCTCTCCTGGTGTTGGTAATAAGTGGGGTCGAGGGGAGAGCATTAATACAGCATCTTGGAGACACCAGCCCCGCCCACCCCACCCAGCTTGCCCCTGCAGAAAGAACACCAGCGCTTCAGGAGGAATTCAAACTGGAGTCACCCAACTGCTTGGACCGGTGCAGCTCCCACTGGTAGAGCAAAGGGGGACTTGGGCACACGCTCGGCACCCTCCGAAGGCACCTTGCTCCTCCCAGCACTGGATCATTCCTGACCAGTAGGAGGCCAGTGGTCCTCTCCCCAGCTGGCCTTGGGGACGCCTTTATTCTTGGACCCCATCCCTGAGCACCCCAGAATAAAGGAGAGCCTGGCAGC
This sequence comes from Aethalodelphis obliquidens, assembly GCF_003676395.1. Taxonomy (NCBI): domain Eukaryota; kingdom Metazoa; phylum Chordata; class Mammalia; order Artiodactyla; family Delphinidae; genus Aethalodelphis; species Aethalodelphis obliquidens. Next base: position 16,577,969 of record NW_020837972.1, on the reverse strand, counting down.
ATGAGCCCGGGGCCTGTGGTGGGTGGCCGGGGTGCGAGGGAGCCTCAGGAGGGGTTTCAGGTAGAGAAGAGGGGTCCCCATGGGTTGCATGAATTTACCTTGGGGCAGAAAGGGGTAGGTGCCTCCAGGTCTCTGATCTCTGAGATATTCCAAGAAGGTAGAGCCTGCATCTGGTTACATTGGTCACTAAGATTTGGCATTAAAATGTGACCTGGCTTCTCAGCCTAACACAGGGGCTCCCAACCTTGGAATCCTGTGGGAGATTTAAAAGCTAGGAATGTCTGGATCCCATGCCCAGAGATTCTCATCTGTCTGGGGTGAGGCCTGGGCCTTCAAAAAGCTCCCCAGCTGACTCTCTGCAGCTGGGGCAGAGAACCTCTGACTTACTGGCTTTGTGATCCTAAGTAAGTGACCTCAGTTGCCCCATCTGTAAAATGGGACTTCAGATATCTCACAGAGGTGTTTTGAGGATTTTCTAGCAGACGTAAAAATAACAAATAACATGTACTAAGATTAGTTGTAAAGCAGATTTCTGGGAAGGGCTTTGTATAATTCTAGACAACATTCCTGCAAGATAAGAGGAACTCTTACATAATGGGTAGGAACAGGAGTTCTGCAGTGACTCCTTGAGTGTGAATCCCAGCACTGACTTACTAGCTGTGTGTTCTTGTGTATGTCACCCAACCTCTCTGTTCTTCAAGTTTCCTTTCCTCTAATATGGGACAATAACAGTACTTACCACCAGGGGTTATTGTGGTTACTGGAGAATGAAATAAGGTGTGGTTCTAACCCGAGGGAGGGTGGTTTTGTCCCCCTTCCTTCCCCGGGAACATCTGGCAAAGTCTGGAGACATTTTTGGTTGTCACAGCTGGCAGGGAAGAATTCTACTGGCACCCAGTGGGTAGAGGTTGTGATCCTGCTAAACATGTTATGATGTAAACACTCTACAGAAGAATTATTCAACCCAACTTCAACGGTGTAATACCATGAAATAACCCTGAAATACCACAATGTTCATAAAGCCCTCAGCAAGTACCCGGCATATAGTAAAGCGTTCACTGATACTGAAGTTCTCTCTGCCATCTAAATGCCAAGCAGGTGGCCCGACCCATGGCATCGTTCTCAGTCGGTACCTCTGAAGCCGGGAAGCTGAGCCTGGCTGCCTCTGGACACATAACCAACCACAGAGCCACTCAGTGCTAGGCCCAGCACTGACAGCTTTACACGGGTGCTCTCCCATGACCCTTCAACAACCTATGAGGTGTCCTGCTATTATTCGTGTCATTTTAGAGGAGGAAACTGAGGTTCAGGGAGGCTCACAAGTCACCAAACTAGAAAGTGACTGTGCTTAAACTTAGGCCTGTCCGCTCTTAAGGTGAGAACAGTGGCGGTGCGTATAGAAAACTACCATTTTTTCAGAAAAGGTAGGATGTGTACTTGTTTATGTACAAAATGTCTAGATGGGAACAAAATAAACTGGCAACAATGGTTGTCTCTGGGGAGAATTGGGAACCTGGGAACAGGGGAGGGACAGCAATTTTTCACTGCTGTGTTTGGAACCTATGAATGTATTATCTACCCAGGTCTCTGCAGAAGCAGGGAGGTGGGTATCTTAGGGGAAGGATGAAAGAGGCCTAGGTTTTCTCTGGCGAGCAGTGGAGATTTTCACACAGGGGCACCTGCCCCACCCTACTCGGTCCCAGTCAGAGGGCCTTCTGGGGACAGGGGAGGGGTGGGTCCTGGTGTATATCATGCAGGACAGAGGCAAGCTGCAGTAGGATAAAGGGGTCCCCCTCCTCCACTCAGCCCACCAAGCTGCTGTGGCCATGTCCAAGTCTGCACAGAAGGACAAAAGCTTAAGGCCACACTTTCCCACAACCAACTCTCACTTCAGCCAGAGCACTTGTGTTTTTATAAAACCACTTTCTGTATCAGGTTTATGGGACACAATGAGCTGTCAAACACAAATGCCCTCTGGGGCCAGGTGAGTAACATATGAAGCTGGGCTGGTGTCATACAATAGGGAGTGGTGGGGACTGTGGCAAATACATCTCCTGGGTAAGAGGTAGCTGCAACTCAGCTCCTATTCATTGTTGCTCTGCAAGAAGGCGGGCCCAGTAATGCTGCTGCTGGATCTTCCGATTTCTTAAGCAAAGCCAGAATCAGTCTACGTAAGATTTTTTGAGTGTCTAGGCTCTGAGCCAGATTTCCAGGCTCGAAAACATCCTCTTTGGACATCAATTTTTGTCATCTGCAAAATGGAGAAAAAATTCCTCCCAAAATGCATAACCTGATCATACAGATGAGGAAATATCAGAGAAACAAGACAGAGGCAGCATTCTACAAAACCACTGGCTCACGCATAGCACAGGGAGATCAGCTCAGTGCTTTGTGACCGCCCAGAGGGGTGGGAGGGAGGGAGATGCAAGAGGGAAGAGATATGGGAACATATGTATATGTATAAATGATTCACTTTGTTATAAAACAGAAAGTAACACACCATTGTAAAGCAATTATACTCCAATAAAGATGTTAAAAAAACCCCAAAACACTGGCTCAGACTCTTCAAAAATGTTGATATTACAAAGGACAAAGAAAGGCTGTCCCAAATAAAAGGTGACTAAAGAGACATGACAACCCAATGCAGTGCATGATCCTGGATGGAAAAATCACTACAAGAAAGGACATGATTGGGACAAAGAGGGAAACTGAAAACGAATGTTGTTGTATTAGATAATAGTATCGCATCAATGTCAAATTTCCTGAATTTGATCATCGAATTGTGGTTCTGTAGAGGAATGTCCTTGGTTTAAGGAAGAAATCTGTAACTAATGCATATGGCTCAGGGAGAAAACATACTGTCATTCTCATTACTCACACTTTCAGTATTTGCAAATTTGCCTACTTGCTGAGGTCAAACAAGGTGACCCTCTGCCTTCTTTCAGCTCATGCTGTAAACAAGTATCCTTTTCACACTCTATTTAGTGCTACGTTTTTCACATTTTGGTGCTTTTTGTTGGTGATTTCACTACTTAAAATGGTCCCCAAGGGTAACAATGAAGTGCTGTCTAGTGTTCAGAGCACAGGAAGGCTGTGATGTGCCTTACGGAGAAAATGTGTGTTATGTAAGTTTCAGTCACAAGTGAGTGATAGTGCTGTTGTGATAGCAATAGCGTGTAAGTTCAATGTTATATATAACATACATTAAGGCGTCTTTAAAAAGAAACACACAAAAAACAAGGCTGTGTATTGATTGGTTGACAAAAATGTTGTGACCAGAGGCTCGCAGGAACATAACCCCATACTTCTCTTAGGAGAAATACTAATTCAGTGTTCTGTGACTACAGAACAGAACCACTGCGAATAAGAATTGACTGTATATATATTTCAGTTACTCTTCATGGAACTTTTGGGGGTAGGTTTGAAATTTCCCAAAATGTTGAAAAAAATTTTTTTGTTTAGAGGCTCACCTATTGGGGCACCAGGAGAAATACCAGGCAGTCCAGACCCAACAAATACAGACACAAGAGGAGGTGTCCCTTATGAGTATATTTCTGTGTTCGCACACGCACACACACGCACACAATCGACACTGAACGGGGAGGGGGGTCAAGACGGAAAGGACAGGAGGCACCCAGGTGGCACTGGCACAGGGGAGGAGGAGGGACAAAGGGAGCGTTTGTCCCCTCTCTGGCTCCCACCGGTGGCTTCAGAACAGGAGGTGAACCTGGAGCTGGAAGAACAGGAAGTGCTTATTCTCTTAGAGGAAAGTTTCAAAGTGCAGTAATTTCTCTTTAAAAAAAGCCTCTTCCCTCCACTCTCTGCCCCCTGACAAAAGCCCAGCCCCCTATACAGGCTGTCCTTGAGGCTGGGCCGGGACAAGGTCGTGGGGAAGGGCGTAAGGCCAAAGCTCCGAAGTGCCCAGCCCAGGAGGGCTTAGGCATAGTGGCTGCCGGGGGTCAGGGGGTGGTCCCCTCTGTGGTCCAGCTGGTCCTGCAGGCGGGCAAACTCGGCCAGCTCATTGAGCTCCTGGAACTGTCGGTCCGTCTTATGGCTGACCAGTGAGCGGTAGAAGTGGACAGCAAAGACGATGAAGATCAGGCCGAAGGGGACCATAATGGTGGTGGAGGCGATGGCGGCGGCCTGTCCTGGGGTGATGCCGCCGGCGCTGCCGCTGACGTTGGCGGCCGCGCCGCTGGCCGGGGGCTTGCTGGTGGGCCGCACCTGACCCGGCTGTTTCTTGAGAGGCAAGAACTTGACCCAGCAGAGCAGCACGACCTCAGCCAGGAAGAGCAGCGTGCCGATGACAGTGGAGAAGGCCCAGGCCAGCTCGATGTGGCGGTGCATGCGCTCGTGGGGCGACTCTTTGACCGAGTTGAGGTTGTGCACGTTGCTCACCGCCTCGATATTGGGCAGGATGCAGGTGCTGATCATGAGCGCAAACAGGTGCACGGCCACCAGCACCGTGGTGCAGGCACTGAAGGCGATGAGCAGCCCCGGCGGGTAGTCGTGGTCAGCGTCCAGCTGCACCTCCACCATCGCCACCTAGGGTGGGGGGGAGGAAGAGGTGGGCTAAGTGACAGGATAGTCATGGCTCAGAAGCTCTCCTCCCATCAAGCTCTGGGACCCTGGGTAAGTCACTTAGCCTCTCTGAGCCTCAGTGTCCATATCTGTATAATGGGGATAATAAGACCCACCCACTTAGGGTTGAGAAGCGGCAGGAAGTACTGGTAGAGGGGGCAGGCTTGGAGCCCAGGCTGCCTGGATTTGAATCCCAGTTCTGCCACTCACGAGCTACGTGTCCTTGGGAAAGTCACTGAACCTCTCTGTGCCTCAACTCTCTTATTTGTAAAGTAGGGATATGGTATCAGTTAATAGGATTATTTTAACAATTAAATGAGAGCTCCTGGTAGATGGCAAACACCTCCCAAATAGTAATCATCACAAATGGTTAAAATGGTAAGTTTTATGTAAATTTCACTATGACAAAAAAGTTTACATGAATGAAAAAAGGCTCCCTTCCTGTTGGCACCACACTCCCAATTCCCAAGCAGAGGTTTCTTACTGAAAATTATTCTATTTTTTAAAATATATTTATTTATTTTATTTATTTTTGGCTGTGTTGGGTCTTCGTTGCTGCGCACAGGCTTTCTCTAGTTGCAGAGAGTAGGGGCTACTCTTCATCGTGGTGCATGGGCTTCTCATCACAGTGGCTTCTCTTGTGGCCGAGCATGGGCTCTAGGCACGCGGGCTTCAGTAGTTGCAGCACGCGGGCTCAGTAGTTGTGGTGCATGGGCTTAGTTGCTCCGCAGCATGTGGGATCTTTCCGGACCAGGGCTCGAACACGTGTCCCCTGCATTGGCAGGCAGATTCTTAACCACTGCGCCACCACGGAAGTCCCAAGCAGAGGTTTCCTCATGCCCTGCTCTGGGGACAAGGAGAGGGGTGGGGTGAAGGGATGAAGGCCCTCCCAGGTCATGCCTGGGCCCTTTCTGAGAACACAGTGCACCAACCAAGAAGGAATTAAGAGAGGCTTCCCAGAAGAGTTGGGCTCTGGCTGGGTGCTGCGGTGCAGTCGGCAAGCCCCAGGGCCATCTCCTCCTCCAGCCCCAGTGCTGGGCTCAGGGCCCCAGGGCTGATGCACTAGCTGCTCCCCAGTTCCTGGAGACCTGTGGATCTGGGGTCACGAGGGGCATGCTCCAGGCCCGCCACCCACCTCCTGTCACCTGGGCCTTGCAAATCACCCCCATGTGAAGGATCCAGCTCATCAGATATGGGCCGGGAGAAGCGGGCAGTGGGCACACTGCCAGGGTCTGTCTGCAGAGGCTGGAGGGAGTGGGGAAGCAAGTGCCAATGGCAACACCATTAAGGAGAATGACCCTTCATAAAGGGTTCGCTGTGTGTGCCAGGCTCAGAAGGGGGAGGCTTGATGCTGAAATGTACCCACGAGCCCCACACCTGCCCCGACCCCTCCTTACTCCGGGGGAGGGGGTGGGCTCCTTCCTTCCCAGCTTTCTTGTTTGTAAGGCCTGGCCCTGTTTGCTTTCATTTCTTGTACCTCCACAGCCTTCCTAGGCCTGGAAAGGCAGTGTAGGGCAGTGGTTAGGAGCACAAGCTCTGGAACCAGGTTGCCTGCTTTGAGCCCTGACTGCTCTGCCCTTTATTAGGCTGTGAGGCTCTGGCAAGTTCCTTTAAATTTCTGGGCCTAAGTTTCCTTATCTGTAAAAAACAGAATATTGGGGGACTTCCCTGGGGGTCCAGTGGGTAAGACTCCGCACTCCCAATGCAGGGGGCCCAGGTTTGATCCCTTGTCAGGGAACTAGATCCCGCATGCCACAACTAAGACCCAGATCAGCCAAAATTAATCAATTAATTAATTAATAATTAAAAAAATAGAAAATTGGGGGAATTCCCTGGCAGTCCAGTGGTTAGGACTAGGTGCTCTCACTGCCGGGGCCCAGGTTCAATCCCTAGTCGGGGAACTAAGATCCCACAAGTTGCGCGGTGTGGCCAAAAAAAAAAAAAGACTGGTACATCACTCAGAGTTGTGAGGACTGAGTTAATCCCACATTAAATACTCAGTGCCTGGCACAGAGTAAACCCTCAATAAAGAGGCTTTACTATTATTATTGTTATTCAGTTTAAAAACTTCACCCTCAATCCCAGTGTCTCTATATGAAACCCGCTGGGTTTCTATCCTCCTGTCCAGCCTGAGAAAACCAAAGCCAAACTGGCAGCCCTGGGTTTTGGCTCCAGAAACACCCTTGCTTCGCTGGGTGACCTTGGTCAAGACCTTCCCTGTTGTCTCTGAAAAAGGAGGGTATGTGGCAAAATTAAGGTCGCTGTCTAGAGCTGATCTGGGGTTGGACACTTTGAGAATTTGGTGAAAATACTGGATACGCCTTAAGACAGCCAGGTATATACAGTCATATGACTTTGCAGACAATTTCAACAGGAGTCACAGACTTCTGTCTTAGAATTCCCACAACTGATGATTGTATAAACTTTTCATCCCAGGAGTTTGTAAAATGTTTCAAGCCCATCTAAATCTGGGGCAGTGCCATGAGGATTCTGACCATTTTTAGGATCACTCACTGGTGGCCTAAGGCCAACGCTGAGATTGCTCAGCACACGCGGGTGAGGGATGCAGGGCATCCGGGCAGGCCACCAGGGCACGGCAGGTTAAGGGCTGCACCCCGGGCTCCCTGGTCTCTGTCCCCGGGCCTGACCACACTGGAGAAGGGGGGCACCTCTGGCAGGGCGTACCTCCTGCCACGTTCCCCCCTCCCCAGCACTTCCTCTTCCTGTTTTGGCCTGCTGCCCCGGAACCTGAAACCGGAGAAGGGACCAGCAGGAGAGTCTGTTGCTTGGCTGCCTCAGGTCCACTGGCTACTAATTCACTCACCTGAAATGTCCAGACCCATTAGGTGCATCAGGCCCTGAGCTGGTTGCTGGGGGTCTATACGGCGGCAGGGGCAGGGGGAACGACACACACATATACAGGTATATGTTCTCTTAAGCCTGGTATCTCTACCTCTACAGAGCCATTAGGAGTGAACTGGCTCCTCCACTTACAAAGCTGGTAACCTCTCTATGCCACAGGTTCTACATCTATAAAATAAGGGCTGTTATGAGGGTTCAACAGATTAATGAATACAAAGCCCTTGGCACAAAATCTGTCATATATATATATGCTTAATAAAGTGTCAATGATTACTAGCAACATTATTATTACTTTTTTACAAATGAGGAAACTGAGGCTCTGTGCAAAGGGGGTAATACCATTTTCCTCACACCTGCTACTACAGACCGAATGTCTGCAAACCCTCTAAATTCATATTTTAAATCCTAACCCCCAAGGTGATGGTGTGAGGAGGTAGGGCCTTTGGGGGTGATTATGTCTTGGGGGTGGTGCCCTAGTGCCCTTACAGGAGAGTTGCCCCCAGCAGAGACCCCCTCACCACTCCTGCCAGGTGAGGACAGTAGTCAGTGTCTATGAACCCAGAAGCCAGCCCCTCACCAGACACTGAATCTGCTGGCACCTTGATCTTGGACTTCTAGTCTCCAGAACTATGAGAAATAAACATCTGTTGTTTATAAGCCACCCAGCTTGTGGTATTCTGTTATAGCAGCCCAGACAGACTAAGACAATCACTGAGGGGATTAAATGAGGTCTTGACAGGGGTTTAACAAAGGGCCAGCCCCCAGAAGGTACTCAATAACTCTTAGTTAAAAAGAAAAACGCGGGGCTTAAAGTGGAAGACAAACAGCCCCTGCACGCCCTCAGCTGAGGCTGCTGGGAGCTGACCCTGTGTGCCCGTGTTCTGTTCCCTGGGGAGGGTGAGGGGCTCAGACCCCCCACTCTGGGCCTGGCCTGCTCCAGCTCCAAACCCTCGGTACAAGGAGAATGCGTGCCCCACAGCACAGCTGGCCAGATGGCCACCTTGGCAGGACAGGGACCACCTTGCTGGACCCTCAGGCTCTAGAGCCGTACACACAGCTGTTGGGACACACCTGGCCTGGGGACACCAGAATTTCCCCCGAGGTCTTGGGCTGGTGGGGAGCCTGGGCAGCTCAGCCTGTGACGCTGGGCCTTCTGAGGAGAAGGGGCCTTGCCGTGCTCCAGAAGAAACCCCATCATCCTCGCCGGACCCTACAGTTCCTGGAACTTGGAGCACGCTGGCGGGCTGTGTGTACCGTTCCCACATTGGGGACCAAGCTCAGTGTCCTGGGGCTGCGTGAACGAATGGCTGGCACAAATCATGGCTCCTGAGGAAAACTGTTCACAGGAATAAAAACTACTGCTTTTTTCAGAATGCGTCCCACTTTGGAAATCTCCCCAAGGGCAGGGAGGGTAAAGCCAGGGGGGGCCTCTCGGAATCTGGCAGGCAACTCCCAGGGCCCCAGCTGAGTCCCAGAGAGATCAGATCAGATTGCAGCAGCTTCGCAAGGTAAATATAGCCAGAGTGCTGGGCCGTTAACCTAAAATAAACAGCTCCCAGCCAGCCACAGGCCTGCTTAAACCTGGCCATATGGGTCCTAAAGGGTGAGGAAGGGCGAGGGACGGCCAGCCCCACCTCACTCTGGTCCGCGGACCTCTGACACCACCACCCCGCCACGGGGACACCAAACCTCAAGCACGAGCCAAGAAGAGGCTCCTGAGAAGGGCAGGGCCTGGCTGGCCTCGCTGGGTGTCTGCCCACCACGCCCGGATGCCAACCACTCTTCTCACTCCTGTTGGGCTCCATGGAGACCCCTGCCACCTGGCGCCGAGGCCAGGCCCTTCCAAGGCAGCCTTCCCCATGCCTGGCCTTACCCGGGCGCCCAACAGCTGGAAGACACAACTCTCCTTTCCCAAGCCTGGGCTTCTCCTGTTCACTGGAGCCGCCATGCCACAGTCACTCTGGGTCACCGAGCGCTGCCTGAGCCTGCTGGCCCCCCCTCCGATGCAAACTATCTATTAAGAGAGGATTGAGGGCTCATCCAGTAATTTACAAACTCTTTTGACCACCATGGACCAGTATTCCAAAGGTTTCCCTAAATAGACACACACCCATTTATAACAGAAACAAGTTTCCCCAAACAATAATTACCCTGAAAGCGTGCTAACCCAGCCTCCTCTTACACATGACGCATGCTGCTGCTTTCTGTTTCATTCCACTCTTATTCCAAAAAAAGAACACACAAAAAACCTGCCGGTTGCGAATCAATGTCACAAGCCACTAACAGGTTGAACCTGCAGGTTGGGGGGAGGGGGTAGAGAACAGGTCTAGCCTTTCTCTTCATCTGGCTAATTTTGACGTCCTCAGGTTTTTACCTTCCAAGTCACCCCTGTTCCATGGCCTCCCAGGTAAGGACGGGGCCATTCATTCGTTCATGGACTATTTTTTTTGTGTGGCTGCGCTGCGCGGCTTAAGGGATCTTAGTTCCTCAACCAGGGATTGAACCCGTGCCCTCAGGAGTGAAAGTGCAGAGTCCTAACCACTGGACCGCCAGAGAATTACCCTCACGGACAACTTTCATCGAGAACTTACTATGTGCCTTAAGGATCTTGTGGTTCCGCTGGAGAAAAAGCAGAAGACAGCAGAATCCCTGCCCCAGGGAGGATGACAGGTACTAAACGTTTAGGCAAGTATTTTCAGACGGTGGTAAGTGTCCCTCCACCGACTCTCCTCCACCACTGCGCTTGCCAAACACGTTCTGAAGACGTAATGACACGTCTGGTTTCCTCCACTCTACTTCCCTGTTTCTCTAGCTTCCAGCACTGGGCCTTGTCCCTCTAGGGGCCTCACTAAACGAATATTAAAGGCAAGACTTGACCTTTGGGTATTTCAGCCCAGGGTTTCTAAAGTGTCCAAAGACAATCCTATGTAATCCATTGGAAACCCTAAGAACTCTCATGACATTCCTTTTTCAGCTCATCCTTTCAACTTTTCAATGTTTGTTTGTTTGTTTGCGGTACGCGGGCCTCTCACTGCTGTGGCCTCTCCCGTTGCGGAGCACAGGCTCCGGACGCGCAGGCTCAGCGGCCATGGCTCACGGGCCCAGCCGCTCCGCGGCTCCGCGGCACGTGGGATCCTCCTGGACCGGGGCACGAACCCGTGTCCCCTACATCAGCAGGCAGACTCTTAATCACTGTGCCACCAGGGAAGCCCTCAATGTTGTATTTTTATGTACTTTTTTTGTTGTTGTTTTGATTTGTCTTTATGTACTTTTTTTTTTTTTAATTTCTGGCCACACAGCTTGTGGAATCTTAGTTCCCCAACCAAGGACTGAACCCGCATCCCTGCAGTGGAAGCGTGGAGTCTTAACCACTGGACCGCCAGGGAAGTCCCCTATGTACCTTTTAATACTTATGTTTTATTAGCACACATATCATTCATTACCATACATATACGTATACATATACACATAGTGTGCATACACATGTATACAAATACTGAGCCTAGTGTTGACAATATTTTGAGCAGGGTGTGCACTCAAAAAGTTTGGAGACCACTTAAATCAGGGGTCGCCAAACTGGCCTTCAGTGTACTTCTTTGCAAATAAAGTTTTACTGGCACACAGCCATGCCCACTCATTTATCTAAGGTCTGTGGCTGCTTTTGAGCTAAAATAGCAGAATTGAGTACAGGTTTCCCCCTATAATGTACCTCTGAAACCTTTTGTAAGGTGAAATGGCCTAAAGGGATGGAGCAATTACCTTAGGAGACATCTTGCTAACAGACGCACAAATAAACCGAGATTAAAGCACAGATGCTAAAAGACACAGCTCAAAGCTCTGGTGACTTGATGCCGAGATGCTGAGTGCGGTTCCAGGGAAAGGAGTTTGGTGGTGCCAGTCTCACCCCTTGGGGTGCGTGCTGCCTCTATAACGGCTCACTGCAAATGCTATTTTCGCTTTTTACCTTTCTTTGGTAAAAGTAAAAATTCTCTTTGGGTTTCTTTCAGGTTAGTGAAAACAGGTACTAACGTAGGTCTTTCGTAAAAGCGAGGTGGTGTAAAGCGAACTTTCGAAAAGTAGGGGACACCTGTGGTTATCACTGAGACTGTGTGGCCTGCAAAGCTGAAAATACTTACTTTATAGAAAAAGTTGGTCCGTTCCTGGGTTAGACCAATGCTCCCAAGAAGGGCTGTCAAACCACAGTCCCAGAAGATTCTCCTCCGAAGAGTTTGTGGTTCCATCCGTTTTCTTTTTGTTTTTTTTGGCCATACCGCACAGCTTGCGGGATCTTAGCTCCCCGACGAGGAATTGAACCCACGCCTTTGGCAGTGAAAGCATGGAGTCCTAACCACTGGACTGCCAGGGAATTCCCGTGTTTCTATCAGCTTAAGGCATCCCTTCTGGGGAGCATATTCAAGGCCTCTCAGAAGAAGTTCCACCAGAGAGAAACTTGCTCTTGTTTAAACTTTCTCAGTTTCATTTCTCCAGGGAATCGCCTTCCCAACATTGATTACCACAGTGCCACCTTGGGAGCCCTAGAGAAGCTCTAGAAGCTCTAGGGAAGCCCTAGAGCTCTCCTTCATCAGCCCTGGATCCAGCAGAAATCAGCAGAGCTCAACAGAGACCCTGGCTGAAAATTCCAGACACGTGCCACAGGCACTTGTGAAGTTTTCCAAAAGGCTCCTCGGCTAGGCAGGGAGTGCCTTCCCCTTGGGACATTCAGCAAAGTTCCATTTGTACACGGCCCAGAGTGCAGAACTGCACATCTGGAAGACTTCAAAGGCCCAGTTTTCAACTAACAGCAAGGGACACAGTGAGAGGGTGGTTGAGTAGAAAAGACTCCAAGTCAGAGGGACTGGGGCTTGAAATCTACTAGCTGGGTGATCAGAACCTCTGTAAGCCTCTGCGGAGGTGACAGTACATATGTTTAAGAGCTGTTCTGAGGACTAAGTAAGAATGAAAGAAAAGGATCCAGGCTCTTGCCTGGTGTTCAGTAAATAGTAACATCTTCAACATTATTCAAGAATTCATCATGGAACTCCTCTGCTCCAAAACCTTCCATGGCTCCCCATTGCCGATACCAGAGTTCAAACGTCCCAAACAGCAAGTCAAGGCCCTGCACCGTCTAGTCTGGCTAGATTCATCTTCCTCTACTATCCCCAACACACCCTCAACTCCAGCCACACCACACTCTCTGCCTTTTCCTGGAGACCCTATAATTCCTCACCTTAGTAACTGTGCTCCTAATACTTCCTCTGATAGAGGGTTCTTCCCTAAGCCCTAACTCTACCACCCTCAAGGCTAGGCTGCAATCACATTCTTCCAAACCAGTTAACCCTTACATCATGGGAACAAGGGTGAGAGAGTTTCCGTCGTACCTGGGCCAGGTACTTTTCTAAGCGCTTTGCAAATACAAATGAATCCTCACACCAAGCCTACGAGGTTGGTATTACTATTACCCCCATTTTACAGAAGAGGAAGCTGAGGCCCAGAGACATTAAGCAATTTCCCCAGGATCTCACAGTTATAAGTGGTAGAGCCGGGGTTTGAACCCAAGCTGTCTGGCTCCAGAGTCCCGGTTCTTACTCTGCTCTCCAATACGTGAGCCTCCCAGCTCTGTCCTCCCACCACTCTCTCTGGTGCTTCCTCTCCCGTAGCAGTGGGGCCACACCACAGTCACAGGGCCCCACAGCTTACCAGCCAGGTAACCTCGGACAAGTCATTCACTGCGGAACCACACTTACCCTCACTCCCCAGGCTGTGAAAATCACAAGAGATAGTACAAGGAGCATACTTAGTACAACGTCTAGCCTATTCCAAGAGCCCAATCGACAATGGCAATGATTACCATGAGTAAAGAGCACCAGGACTTCCCTGGTGGGGCAGTGGTTAAGAATCCACCTGCCAATGCAGGGGACAGGGGTTCGAGCCCTGGTCTGGGAAGATCCCACATGCCGCAAAACAACTAAGCCTGTGCGCCACAACTACTGAGCCTGTACTCTAGAGCCCAAGAGCCACAACTACTGAGCCCACGTGCTGCAACTACTGAAGCCCGCGTGCCTAGAGCCCGTGCTCCACAACAAGAGACGCCACCACAATGAGAAGCCAGCGCACCGCAATGAAGAGTAGCCCCCGCTCGCTGCAGCTAAAGAAAAGCCCGCGCGCAGCAACGAAGACCCAATGCAGCCAAAAATAAAATAAATAAAATAAAATAAAGAATCTGCCTTCCAAAGCAGGCGACGTGGGTTCGATCCCTGGTTGGGGAACTAAGATCCCACATGCCATGAGGCAACTAAGCCCACACACCAAAACTACTGAGCACGTAGGCCACAACTAGAGAGAAGCCCGCACGCCGCAGTGGAGGATGCCACGAACCGCAACTAAGACCCGATGCAGCAAAAATAAAATAAATAAATAAATATTAAAAAAAAAAAAAGTAATGAGCACCATGAGTAATTTGTTCCTCATCTCCACGCCCCCTGAACTCGGAACGTGTCACAGAGGCTCAATAATGCCTTATGATTTGAGCCCTTCCTTCCAACTCATTTTCAGAGAAATTCCAAGCAGCTTCTGAACCCACTCTGGAACCTGGGAACAAAAGGGTGCTGGCAGGTGGAGAACTTGAGGAGGCAGATAATCCAAAACTAATTGATCCCAGGTCACAGAAAGCATTTTGTTTACCCTTCCCAATTATCTACTGCTTAGGCTAACGTTACAGGCTGCCCTCCCCAGCACACCACGATGGCCGCGTGTGCTCACCGCGGCCCCAAGGGGACAGGATCAGGCCGAGGCTGGCTGCCTCTTGCTGAGAGGTAAACTGAGGCACAGATGGCCCGAGTCATGGCACCCTCGGCTCAAGGAGCACTTGCAGGCTGCTGATCATGTGCTACATCCAGGGCCCCTGGTTTTAAGAGTCTGGGTGCTGAGCCCAGACAAGTTCTGCCGTTTCTGGAAATGCCACCAGGAACGGGAATCTTGTCTGAAGATAATTCCTCAATCCTTCGTGGGCCATCGGACCTTGTAATGACTCCACATGCAAGTCCACGGGAAAACAGAATATGTGCCTCCTTTGCACACATGACAAAACTGGCCCCAAAGAGTAAAGCCGCTGTCTGAGGTCCCATGGCCTCAGGGCACCTGGCCAGGCCCTTCCACCCATGAACGGGGAGTCTCTCCATCCCCTCCAGGCTCGTGGGAGACCCTCCCTCAATCTCACCTTGTGCGCAGGTGAGTCTGGCATCCTCACCAACTCTACCACCCTTGGAAATCAAAGGTCACGTCATGTCACTTCTTCTGGTGTTCCAGGTCTCTAGGAAGGAAGCCCTCTGGGGGCAGGAAGTTGGTTGTGCTGACTCACAGGCCAAGGGAGAGTAGTCCAGGAAACCTGCTCACTCTAGTTTCCATGGCGCTTGGCTGTGTGGCACCCCTTCCTCTCCAAGTATCCTTCACGAGGCTGGGTGGCTTTGGTGGGATCGGGATGCGGGCAGACCCGCCCTGCTGAGCACCCGCTCTCCACCCTAACGCCATCTCTTCCACTCATTTCCAGACTCATGGCAAATGCACTCTCTTGTAACTGCTTCCCCAGAACAGAGGCTGGTTATGGGGTTTAGCCTTCCCGGCTGGCAGAATTTTGGGGATTTCATCAGTGGAGCCAGGAAACCTTCTCCACCCTGACTGGGTAAAATAAAGGTCCCCAAGAAACAGCCTGGGTGAGTCAAGGCCCACCAAGTGCCTCTGGCCAGCCCTGCTGCCTGACTTCCCCACACTGTTTTTAGCAAGAGGAAGAGGGAGATGACATCTGATTAGGAGGCGCGGCTTCTAAGACACGATTCAAGAAGGCAGGAAAGCGTCACCCTTACATCTCCTGGAGTGGGAAGGGGCCTGGGCAGCTGTGAATTTATGACCCCAAGAAAAAGAGGAATAGGCAGGGCTTCCCTAGTGGCGCAGTGGTTGAGAGTCCGCCTGCCGATGAAGGGGACGCGGGTTCGTGCCCCGGTCCAGGAGGATCCCACATGCCGCGGAGTGGCTGGGCCCGTGAGCCATGGCCGCTGAGCCTGCGCGTCCGGAGCCTGTGCTCCACAACGGGAGAGGCCACAAAAGTGAGAGGCCCGCGTACAGCAAAAAAAAAAAAAAAAAAGAAAAAGAAAAAAGAAAACAGAGGAATATAAGCATCCCACCATCTGAAACCCAGAGAGCTGCTGTGAAGAGCCGACACCCACCCCCTAACTGTAACATTTTATTTTGCTTAAGAGAAGTTTTTCTGCTCTATTTCTCGTTCCCTACAAGGCCTGGTCCTAACAGGTCCCTGGCAGGACATGGTTCAAAGCTCCATACACCACAAATGGTACAAGTGTCCAAGAGAGTTCTGGATGTCAGCCGTCCTGGGTTCAAATCCCGCTCCAGCAGTGAGCTGTGTGGCCTCGGGAAAGTCCCATGAAAAAACTACCTCAAAGAGTGGTCGAGGACTTAGTGCATAAGTTAGGGAACCTACACAGTGCCAAGCACCTAGTGGGTGCTTGGTAAGTGTCAGCTATTCCTAGGATTTGGGGCTGATAGGACAGCACCCCTTCATATAGACCTAAATTAAAAGCTAGAGTGACACTTCTTACAAACACACACATTCTCTCCTCCCCTCTCAAAGGCTTCCTCGATTAAATTCTGAAAGTCAGAGAAACTCAGTAGCAGCCTTCATTCACCAATTCAGAAACCGAGGCCCACATAGGGATTAGTCTGAGGGCGCACAGGCAGCAAGTGGCAGAGCCGGGAGAGCTCTTCCCCAACCTCAATCACCTGGCCTTTCCACCGTGGCCCCAGGGTGCTCTGGGACTGCTAAGGGCTTCTAAAAAGTTCTTGCTCCCGTGCATCGCCCACTAGTTTGAGGAGCACAGGGAGAGTGCCAGACACGCTCCTTTCCCAAGAAAACACGAAGGGTGCAGCCACCCCTCCCTCAAGGCCAGGGAATTACCTCACTCACTGGTGAGGCAAGAGTGCTCTGGGCTAAAAACCTTGGGGGAGGGGGAGCAGACCCCATTCATGCAGGCTGAGGTCACTGAAAGTGATTATCAGGGCTTGTTCTGTAGCTCCCTGCCCTGGGAGACTCCAAGATCCCCAGCATGAAGGCATCCTCGGGGCCACTTCTCAGCCCAACTTGCAGCCTCACCTACCCTACTCCCCAGAGGCTGGTTCTCACTCCGACCCAGCCCGAATGGGGAGCGGAAACTAAGTCCACCAGCTACATCAAGAAAGAGCCCATTCAACGGGAACATGTCCCATGCTGCTCCCCCACACCCAGTGACTCACTGGCAAGTTTCTGGAGAAGAAACTGAGGTGGGGAGCGGTTGTCAAACCCCCAGGCTGAGGCCTCGGAAAATGCCATAGGAGACAGGGTGTCGGGAAATCCCCTCTACCAGGTAATAAAAGAACCTGGCCTCAAGTGTGGGGGAACTAGGGAGACGCCTCAGGAGTCCTTTACCTCCCAACCTCCTGATACCTGCTTCCAAAGAGATCAGTCCACGTTATGTCTTTCCTTTCCCCCTGAACATCTGTGGGAATGTCTTCTTACAGATCTGCGTCGAGGATCCTGCTGTTTCTCCCTCCTTGCTGCATCAAGCTTGCCCATCTGAAGGTATCTGAGCCCCCCAACCCTGGACATGTATATGATACCGTCTCCCACATCGGGTGTCACGTGTCGCCCACCTCTCATGTCCAGCACCTCTGGACCCCTCCCGCGTCCACGACAGCTTTCTCCCAGCTCTTCCCTTCACCCCCAGCCCGCCTGGCCCGCCCAGCCAGCTCCCCTGTGGGCCCCGTCAAGTCTGCGGGTGACAGTGGCCAGACCTGAAAGGGGGCAGGGCACGGCGGCCCGAGCTCACCATGGCGAAGCCGGAGAGCAGAGCCGAAGTCCGGCTGGAGGCTTTGAGCTTGGCGCGGCTCAAGTAGAGCTTGCGCCAGGACAGCGCCTGCATGGAGTGCTCGTTTAGGCTCATCACCTCCGAGTAACTCTGGCCGATCCAGTCCGGGTAGGTCACGGCGGGCGGCGGGGGCGACGGCGACCCCGGGGGCTCCCCGTCCACGCTGCGCCGGCGGCTCCGGCGGCTGCCGCTGGTAGTGTTGCCGCAGCTGAGGGGAAGCTCAGGGCTGTTGCTGCTCGGGGGCGGGGCGGGCTCCGGATGCATGGAGCACGCTGAAAAGGCGCGGGCCGGCCCAGGCGCCTGCGAAGGCAGCGGCCCCCACCCCCCCCCGCACCTCCGCCTCCGCCTCCGGCTGAGGCAGCCGCCGCCTGGGCCCCTCCGCGGGTCCGGCCTGACCCGGCCGGCCGCTAAAGACGAGAAGGTCGAGGAAGCGAGTACAGCACAAGCTCGCAAGCCCGCCACGCCGCTTGCAAAAGCCCGGGTCTGCAGAGACGAAAGCCTGCGCGCGAGGCAGCGTCCCGGATCCCCGGGCCCCGGACCCCCGGCGCGCGCCACGATTGGCCGCCGCCGCGGGCTGATTTGCATGCTCCCCGCCCACGAGGGGTGGGCGTGGCCTGCACGAGTCAGGTGACTCGTTCCGTCGGACGGTACCGCCCACAGTCCCTGGCCACGCGCCGTCAGCGTCCGCGCCTCTTCCTGGAAGTGCCCCAGCGCCCGGGCCTCACGGCTCTCCTGCTGCCGGCGCCTCACATCTCCACAGCTGCTCCAGTGGCCCTTCTTCCAGAGCTCGGACTCCTGGGTCGCGCCACCTGAAGTCACCTCTGGGCGCCTCCTGAAGCCCGTTTCCCCCTTGGAACAAGGTGACTCAAGGTCTGCAGAAAAAAAGCAGACTGTGATCTGGAGTTCATTCATTCTCTATTTATTGAGCACCTGCTGGGTGCCAACACTGTTCTGGGCACTGAGGGTAGGGTGGTGAACAAAATGGACAAAATCCCCTGCCTTCGTGGAGCTTACATTCTAGTGGCGGAGACACGCAAACACCGAGGAGTAAATTATAATAGTTTAGAAAGTGATACATGTATAGAAAAAAATAAAGCAGGGAAAGGGGGCACTGGTAGTGCGGGGGCTGCAATTTTAATTGAAAATGCTCTGGACAAGGTGTTTTGTTGTTGTTGTTGTTTTAGGGCAGGGATTTTTTTTGTCTGTTTTGTCCAACTCATTCACTTACAGTTCACTGTCTTCTGAAACAAGCCGGGGTGCAGGATCATAAACCCATTCAGTAAGTTTACTGCGCGCCTATCAAACGCTAGGCTGAGGGATTCCAAGAAAATGGTAACTTTCATGGAATCTTATAGTTTAGTGAAGAGAACAGGCAAACAACAAACAAAATAAGTTCACATCTTTCTGACTTGGTCACTTTTGAGCTGAGACCCGAACCAGCAGTGCAAAGAAGCAGGGACCTGCTTTCCAGGAGTGGAAGGGAACAGCAGATGCAAAGACGCTGAAGCAACGATATCTGCCCGTTGGATCATTAGGAGGCCAGTTAAGCTGCAGAATACTGGAGGGCAGAGGGGCAGTGGGGGTAGAGTAGTGAGCTAAGAACTGTTCCCTAGGGTATCGACTCCAGGAGGGCAGGGACCTTCACTGTCGGTTTCACAACTCTACCCCCAGCATCTAGAGTTATTGCTTGGCACACTGCTCAGTAAATATCTGTTGAATGAATAAGTGCGGGAGAGAAAGGAATGAGTGAAACTCATAATTAGCCCAGAGTCAAGTCACAAGCATGCGGCATTCCAGGTCAGCTATGTGAAATTTAACTCTTGTCACCACTAGAGGGCGCCCCTCCACTCACCCACATTATGGGCTAAAACTGAAGGCCCCCTCCTCCCAAAAGTCTCTGGGATTCTCCCAGAGACCTTTGTTTTTATGAGACCGGGAAACTTGGAATTTTAAATCTCACCCCATTGGGCTTGTTTCTTTGGTGGCCTTTGTACTTGTTACCTCTTTCACTTACCATCTGTGTCTCAGCTCAAATATCACCTCCAAAGAGAGACCTTCCTTCTCTGTTTAAAGTTGCCCCTGTTTCATGTTCTGTCCCCTCGCCCTGTTTTATTTCCCTTATAGTTCTGATCACTACAGTATCTGAAATCACTTAATTTATGTACTGACCTGTTTGGCTGTACTCTCCTCCCCCCGCCCCCGTCCCGGCTCCCCCAGGAGATGAGTGTCTGAGAGCAAAGTTCCCCTCTGTTTAAATTACTTCCTTATCACCCAGGGCCTCTCACAGGATATGGCGCACCGGAGATTCCCAATAGGAACAGGTTCAATGAAAAAGATAATGAAATGTCCTTGGTTCTAAGAGCCCCCCAACTCAGAATTGGGTACACACAACGTTTTGAGGGCCCATGGGGCCTGAGGGAGGCTAGCAGGTCTGGAAGGGAAGAGCCTGGAAGCTGGGAGGAAAGATTTGCTGATTAAGGAGGAACAAAAGAGGTGGGAGTGGCAGCTCAGCAGGGGGCTTTGGGGTGGGGATGGGGCCAGGTTCCTTTCTCAAGATCCTACATCATACCCCTCCCACTCTCCTAATTCTGTGCGGTTTGAGACCTACCATGTGCACAGAGCAAAAGAAAAGAAAAACAAAAATACTATCAAGACTTGGGCTGGTGGCTTGGGAGAGGGGTGAGCATCTGGGCAATTCCTGTTTCCTGCTCTAGGGTCCTAGAGCCCTGAAGGGCCAGTGGTTAATAACTTTTCCCCACTATTGTTAGAGCTAGTCGCGCCGTGAGATACACCTACCCCATTCCTAGCCCCTACTTAACAGAAACTGAGGCCCCAGAGAGAAAGCACCTTCCCAAAGAACACCAAACAAGCCAGTGGAGAATGAGCCTTGGAACCCCAGCTACCCATCCCAGCAGTGCCTCCAAGCACCATGTATGGGTCCCCTTAGTGGCTAGAGGGTGTGTGCTCTCAGCCTTTTGGGGTTTGTATTTGAAAAAGCCAAATAGAAATTTTCAATCAACTCTGTGTATGAGGGTATAGAGATCCAGCTGAAGGGACTGCTGCAAACTGCTTCACCACTGTGGCCAGTGGGCACAGCCTGGGGCTGACCAAAGATGGCAGGAGCTGCCTTGGGAGGTAGCAAGCTCCCTATCACATGGGGTAAACAAAATATTTAGCACTTAAGTAGTACTTATGAATGACAGGCACTATTCCAAGTTCTTTATTAGTAAATAATTTATATACTTATTTTAAATAAATATATAAAATATATTAATACAATAGAATAATTGATACATTTATTAAATACATTGTTATGTTAATATATCTATATTATCTTGTATTAAATATGTTAAATTATTTTGTTGTTTATTATTATTTTATTGTATTGAATATATTATATTGAACTCGAGAATTCCTTACAACAACCTGTTGTATTAATATCACCATTTGAAAAAATTGAAGTGTAGTCGATTTACAATATTGTGTTAGCTTCAGGTGTATATCACCATTTTGCTGAGAAGAAAAATGCACAGAGAGCCAGTAAGTAGTAGTACAGGACATTAAACCCAGTTGGTGGGTCTCCAGAGTCTGGGGCTCAACTACCACCAAAGTCACCCCTACCCCTGCATCAGAATCTCCAGAGGTATTTTTTTAAATGCAAGTTACTAAAACCCACCAAAACAGTTTAGTTTTAGCAAGTTTTTTGGGTAAAGTTTGAGAAGCACCAAACTAGATGAGCTTTAGTTTTTAAGTACTTTTAGTCTTCTGCAGTGGTTAAGGTTGGCTGTTCCCTTGGCCACTCAGTTGCAGTGTGACCTTGGGCAAACTACTTAACCTCTCTGAGCAACCAATACCCTTAGCAAAAATAAAGACATCACAAATACCTATTCATGGACCCTGGACACCCAGAGTCTGGACACCCAGTCACCTTCCCGAGGCAGATTTTAGGAGGGGTAAATCTGATGCCCAGCTGAAGAGGAAATCCCTTGCCCGTTCCTGCCCAAAATGGCCTCAAAGAATTCCCCACTTTCAGTTTGAAAAGAGAGCATTCTGTCAGAGCCCATCATGGTTGCTTGCCTCTATTTCCTTCCCCCATCTCTGCCTTACCCTCTGATTGCTCTAGGTTTGAAACCCCTAAATTAATAATAATAAAAGAGCCATCATCTCATTTATTTATATTTATTTATTATTTTTGGCTGTGTTGGGTCTTCGTTGCTGCGCGTGGGCTTTCTCTAGTTGTGGCGAGCGGGGGCTACTCTTTGTTGCAGTGCGCGGACTTCTCACTGTGGTGGCTTCACTTGTTGTGGAGCACGGGGGCTTCAGTAGATGTGGTGCGTGGGCTCAAGTAGTTGTGGCTCGCGGGCTCTAGAGCGCAGGCTCAGTAGTTGTGGCGCACGGGCTTAGTTGCTCTGTGGCATGTGGGATCTTTGCGGACCAGGGCTCGAACCCGTGTCCCCTTATTGGCAGGCGGATTCTTAACCACTGCGCCACCAGGGAAGTCCAGAGCCATCATTTCTTGAGCTCGTGCCTTTATAGACCAGTGCTTGTATACCTCTGGTGATGGGAAGTGCCCTCCTTCTGTACCAGTTATTTCTAAGAGTTCAAAAGTTCTCCTTCTGTGGAGCTGGTACAGGCCTCCCTGTGACTCCTTCTGTGTGTCACACAGAATGTGTGAAATCCCTCTGCTGCCCAGCCCTGGTGCCACCTCCACAGGACATCTGGACGGCAGCATTAGTAAGTGATCCAGGGGCTTTCAGAGTCAAAGAATTGGGTGATGGAAGCAGGGGACTGGTTACAAGATTCAGAATTAGGGTTTGTGTTGATTTCAAAATGATTCTCTGTGCCTGAAGCTCAGAGACCATGTCCAGGGGAACCCCTGCCCTGCCTCCCTGCTCCCCAGGCCCTGGGCTTTTAGGGCTCACTCTTCTCCCTGGTCAGAAGCCGTTGCTGGGCTGTGTGTTTGTGCTCATGCCTTTTATGGTTAGTGCTTTTTCTGTCCTGGCTAAGAAATCTTTGCCAACCCCAAGGTCAGGGAGATATTCACCTATGTTTTAAAATTTTTAAATGTAGATTTTTAAAAAGCTTTAGAGGGACCTCCCTGGTGGTCCAGCAGTTAAGACTCTGCACTCCCGATGCAGGGGGCCCGGGATCAATCCCTAGTCAGGGAACTAGATCCCGTATGCCCTAGATCCCACATGCATGCATGCTGCAACTAAGACCCAGCACAGCCAAATAAATAAATTAATAATTTTAAAAAAGTTTTAAAAAGTATAAAGCTTTAGAGTTTTTCCTTGTATGTTTATGTTTACGATCCATCTCAAACTGATTTTTGAGTGGAGTAAAATTTCCCTATTGAAATGCATGGATCATTCTGTCAAAAATCAAGTGACAATACGTGAGGGTCTGTTTCTGGATTCTCTATTCTATTCCATTGCTCTATTTGCTAATATGCCAATATATACTTTCTTGATTACTCTAGCTTTAAAATGTGTTGAAGTCAAGTAGGTTAAGTCTTTCAACTTTGTCCTCCTTTTTCAAAATTGGTTTGGCTATACTAGGTACTTTACATCTCTCTCTATATTTTGGGGTAAAATGTTGGGATACATTTTGGAATACATACATGACTTGGGAATCATTGCATCTCTTAAAGGGGTGGGGTCTTCCTGGAAATCTAGCATCCTCCATTAGAAATACAGGTCCGGGAATTCCCTGGCAGTCCAGTGGTTAGGACTCTGCGCTTTCACTGCCATGGGCCTGGGTTCAATCCCTGGTCAGGGAACTAAGATCCCGCGAGCTGCGCAGAGCCGCCAAGAAAAAAAAAAAAATAGGACCAACTAGGTCACACTGTAGAGACTGAGCACCTGGGTCAAGAAGGACTGTTATTAGTTAAATTGTGTCCCCCCCAGTACCTCGGAGCGCGATCTTATTTGGAAACAGGGTCTTTAGAGAGGTAACCAAGTTAAAATTAGTTCATTACAGTGAGCCCTAATCCAATATGACTAGTGTGCTCATAAAAAGGGGAGATTTGGACACACAGGCAGGCCCAGAGAGAAGATGATATGAAGAGACACAGGGAGAAGACGGCCATCCACAAGCCAAGGAGTGCCTGAGGCTTCCAGAAGCTGGGAGAGAGGCCTGGGTCAGAACTTTCCATGGAGCCTTCAGAGGGACCACAGCCCTGCTGATACCTTGATTTCAGACTTCTGGTCTCCCAAAGCATGAGACAATAAATTTCTGGTGTTCTTGGCCACCCAGTTTGTGGTACTTTGTTACAGCAGCCCTAGGAAGCTCATATACTTGCCCTAGAGTAAGTTGAGGTGGAATCTTCAGTCAGCCAAGGGACTTGAGTTCTAATAGGTTTATCAGGGAGTTGCAAGTGTGTTCAAGATGTCAGCAGAGATTAGAAAAAGACAAGCAGATTTTTGGAGCTGGGAGCTCCTCGAATCCCAGCTTTGTCAGTTTATAACTGTACCACTTTGGGCAAGCAACCCAACCTCTGTGAGACCCACCTGTCAAATGGGAATAGTAATTAATGGGGTTTGGCAGAAAGGGCTGCTATGAGTGTTCCACAAAAGAACATTTGTCTGGCACTGAGCACAATGCTCAATAAATGGTGGTTACTATTTTCCTTTTTGTGGGATGTGCTGTGCTCAAGGAGAGGGAATTGTTTCATTCCGAACCTGATGAATTGACTACCCTGTGAGCATTCACGAAAGGCAGAAAACCAGTGAGAATCCAACCGGGAAAAACAGATACTAGAATAGGGGAATTTATGCAAAGAATTGCTTCCTAGGTAATGGAAGAACCATGGAAGCACGCAAACAGGGGAGGGAGGGTAAAGAACCTACAGATGAGCGACAGCAGGAAGGCCAGTACCACCCCTGGGATTGGAGGGACCAAAGGAGGAGGTGGTGTTTCTGGTACCCAGGAAGGATTGAGGTCACCAGACAGAAGGTGGACCCACAGTGGGCCTGTCTGATGGGAGGTGGAGACATAGGAAATGTAGCTGCTACTGGAAATATTACCTGAGGCGGAGAGAGGGAGAAATACCCAGGCTTCTCCCTTCCTCCCGCCCACCAGGCTCCTATCACTGACTCCCATTGGTCAATCTATACAGGAAGTCAGTTGATTTGGCAGCCTGCAGAGGCTGGCCTTCCTGTGATACAGAGCTAAACAGAGGAAGGGCAAGGAATGGATTTGAGGGCAAACAAGCCCAGGCCCAACACTGGGGAGCTAGAGTTATATTTAATCTCTCTAAGCCTCAGATCCCCCATCTAGAAAATGGGGATAATGATATCTATGAGTATCTACTCACAGAATAGCTGACTGCATAAAACAAGACAACACGGAGAAACGGTTGAACCTGGTGCCTGCCATATAGTAGGCAGTACCCTGTAAATGTGAATGAATCATCTAGTTAGCTGTTCTCTGCTCAGAGGATGAAAGGGAAGAAGAGGACAGAGGCCTGGGAATAAACTCAAGGTACTGGAGCAATGCTGGTGCTAGTGATATTTTTATCTTGCAGACGTGCCCATCTGTCCTTTTTCTGTTCTAAGCTGGTGACTGTCATTCTCCTTTTAGAAACCCTGAGTCAGGGCTCACCACACCAAGTTCAGGGGAGTCTCTCCACTCCTTCAGAAGGACTTCAGTCCACTAGATTTTTAGTTGGTGTCTCTGCATCCAACCGCTGCCAGATTTCTTTTACCTCCCCCGGCCTGGGGTTGAGCTGTTTCCGGGATCTCTCTCTGTATAATTAAAAAGAAAAATAGAACAGCAGATGTTGCCAAACACGTATTTAAAGTGACACCCTGGGTTCAGGGAGTGAAAAATAAAAACATTTAAGGTTTAGATTAAAAGTCTCCCTGCCCAGCTGTCTCCTGACCTTGGAATTTCTCCTCAGCCTGGCCGCCTTTAATCTCCTGCCCTAGCTTGTAAAAGCCTTTTAGACCGAGGGCATTTATTTCCCAAAGAACTATTCTAGCCTAATCACATAAAAATGCCCAGCATCCCAGGAACGGCTTGTCAAGTGCAATGTGGTTCTGCAGTTCTCTCCAGAGGCCCTGGAGAAGGTGAGGAAATTGGGGCTCTGATCACCCTAGGAGTCATCCCTGAGTCTTTGCTTCCCTTCACTGTGCCCTTTCTCCATCACATCTGATCCATCAGGAAACCCAGTCGACTGTAGCCCTTCACATTTTCTTAAAATCTGAGCTCTTCTTGTCAGCATCGCCTCTTCCATCTTATCCAGGCCACCATCATCGCTCGCCGAGAGGTCTGCAGTAACCTGCTCCCTGACGTCTCTGCTTCTAAAGCCATTCTGTAACAGCAACCAAAAAAAATCTTTCTAAAACAAATCTGACCCTGTCCCTTCTCTGGTTGTATTATTTTGCTGTAACAAAACTGCTGTAACAAACTACACAAATTTGGTGACTTAAAAACAGTACAAGTGTATTCTCCTACACTTCTGGAAATCAGACGTCCAAAATGAATCATAAGGAGCTAAGATTAAGGTGATGACAGGGCTGGTTCCTTCTGGAAGCTCTGAGGAGAAGTCCATTTCCTTGCCTTTTTCAGCTTCTGTGCTCCTTGCCTTGTGACCCCTTCCTCCTTCTTCAAAGCCTATTAGTCCACTCTCTGCTTTTGTTGTCATATCTCCTCTCTTGAGCCCTCCTGTCTACTTCTTTTTTTTTTTTTTTTTTGCGGTACGCGGGCCTCTCACTGTTGTGGCCTCTCCCGCTGCGGAGCAAAGGCTCCGGACGCGCAGGCCCAGCGGCCATGGCTCACGGGCCCAGCCGCTCCGCGGCATGTGGGATCTTCCCAGACGGGGGCACGAACCCATGTCCCCTGCATCGGCAGGGGGACTCTCAACCACTGCGCCACCAGGGAGGCCCCTGTCTACTTCTTAAAAGGACCCTCGTGTTTACATTAGGCTCATCAGGACAATTCAGGATAATCTCTCCATCTCAAGCTCCCCCCCACTTTGCTACACGCCATGCAGGATCTTAGCTGCCCAATGAGGGACTGAACCTGTGCCCTCTGCAGTGGAAGCGTGGATTCTTAACCACTGTACCACCACGGGAAGTCCCTCAAGATTCTTGATCACATCTGCAAAGCCCCTTCTGCCTTATGCGTAATGTATTCGCAGGTTCCAGGGATTAGGACGTGGATGTCTTCATGGGTCATTATTCAGCCTACCACGCCTGCTTAAAGCCCTCCAATGGCTTTGCATCTGAGTTAGAATAAAACCCAAGCTCCCTACCCTTGAGAAAAGGTACGAGAAAGCTTCATCTGACCTAGTGCCTTCCTATTGCTCCAGCACCATGCTCTGCCCCATCCCACCCCTTTTAGCTTACTTGCTTCTCACAGTTCTTCCAACAGCCAAGTCTACTCTTGTCTAAAGGTGTCTCTGCACATGCTGTTCCCTCTGCCTGATTGCGTTCCCCCCAGATCTTCACATGGCTGGCCACTTCCTCCCTTTTAGACTTTAGCTCAAGTCTAAAGAGACTTCTCAGAGAGGTCTTTCCCAGATTAATCCATCGCACCCACCACTCCCTGCTGTCTCTCATATCACCTAAGTATACTTAATGTCAACATAAGCACTTAATGCTACTGTTTCGTTGTTGTTGTTGTTTTTAAGTTGTTTACTTATTTATTGTCTTATTTATTTATTTATTGTCTTTCCCTTCCATTAGAATGTGAGCAAATGAGAGAGGAAAACCTTTCCTTGCCTTGGTCGCTGCTGTATCCCCAGTGACTGGTACACAGTTTCCTTGATAAATGTGTTTTGAATGGATGGATGGATGGATGGATGATGATGATGGTCTGGATGTCCAATTTGGTCTCAGGGCTTCAGTGTCCAGGATTCAGGCTCAGGATGGAGGCAGATGAGAAGGGCAGGAGGGTACTTCCTGTGTGCCAGGCCCTGTGCTAGTCTTTCCTTTATGCAATTCAACATTTATTGAACACCTACTGTGTGCCAGGGCTGGTGCAAGTTACTTATTCATGCATGATTTATTCAATTCTAGGAGCATTTGAGTGCCTACTGAATGCTAGGCAATGTACATTTAATAAGCCTCTACTGTATACCACCTGCCCCAAATTAGTGCCTGGGTACACAGTAGTTAAATAAATGTCTGAATCAATGAATGCCCTCAAGGAGTCCCCAGTCTGCCTGCTAAAATGGCCTGTAAATAAGTAACTCTAACACACAAAGATAAGCCTATAACATGGGTGTGTTCAGAGTGCAGAGGGGGCCCTTATCACCTTGTATTGGCAGGTACCTTTCCCAGTCTTATCTTCTCACCTGGGAACTAGCTTTTTGAAGGTCAGGTAGACTCACCCCTCATTCACCTGCCTGTCCATCCCCTGGGCACCCAGGAAGGATCTTGCCTGTAGCACGTGCTCAATCAATGCCTGTTGTCTGATTACTGCTGATCCCCTACTGGCAGTTGTTCCTTCATTCATACCTCCGGCAAGAGGGCAGCAGCTCAGTCCTAACCCTGGTGCTGCTGGCAGTGAGCTGGGAGCCTCTGACAGGCTACCCACCCTCCCATTTGGCCTGACTTTTCCAGCCATCAGTGAAGGATTTGGTCTCCTTCCTTGGTGTAACTCCTTGCCTGGACTTCTATATAATCTATTATAAAAATTCAGGCAATGCACAGAAATTGTTAAAGATTCAAGTACTCACCATAAGGGATTCCCCTGGTGACCTAGTAGTTAGGATTCCAGGCTCTCACTGCGGTGGCCTGGGTTCAACCCCTGGTCGGGGAAGATCCCGCAAGCCATGCAGTGCGGCCAAAAACCAGAACAAAACAAATCCTCACCATAGTCACAAGACTTTGCCTGATCTGACACTTTCCTTCCCTCCTTCCATTCTTCTTTTTTAAAAAAATAGTGGTTAGGGGCTTCCCTGGTGGCGCAGTGGTTGAGAGTCCGCCTGCCAATGCAGGGGACACGGGTTCGAGCCCCGGTTTGGGAGGATCCCACATGCCACGGAGCAACTAGGCCCGTGAGCCACAACTACTGAGCCTGCGCGTCTGGAGCCTGTGCTCCACAACGGGAGAGGCCGCCACAGTGAGAGGCCCGCGCACCGCGATGAAGAGCGGCCCCTGCTTGCCGCAACTGGAGAAAGCCCTTGCACAGAAACGAAGACCCAGCACAGCCAAAAATAAATAAATTATTATTTTTTTTTTAAATAGTGGTTAAAAAATAACAAAATTTACATAACATAAAATTTACCATTTTAACCATTTTAAAGTGTACAGTTCTGTGTCATCATGTACATTCCCACTGTTATGCCACCGTCACCAGCATCCTTCCCTTCTTTTTTAATAATAATTTAAAAATTCACTATTTGCTCATCATCTTTTATTGGGGTCTTACAGTTAATGATCAGTTTGTTTGAATATTTACAAAGATAACTTTAATAATGTACCAATTGTTTTGATAAGAAATGGCTAATATGGAGTTTGGCGTAGTAAAATGAAGTTGTGAAATTACTTTTTGGAGTTACTGGCATGCAAAGTAATAAAGATTGTGCCACTGTGAGCAAGTATAAAAATGAAGAAGAATACTATGCAGTTCTAAGCTTAAAAAAATAGGAAATAAACATATATATGGTTTAAAATAATAATATATTATTGTTATCAATTTAAGAAACAAAACTTTACCACTTTCACAGCAGCATTATGCACAATAGCCAAAAGGTAGAAACAATCCAAATGTCCATCAGTGGATGAATGGAAAAACAATGTGCTATATACATACCATGGAATAGTATTCAGTCTTAAAAAAGAAGGAAATTCTGACACGTTACAGTATGGATGAAACTTGAAGACATTGTGCTCAGTGAAATGAGCCAGTCACAAAAGGACATATATGGTGTGATTCCACTTATGTGAGGTACCCAGAGTAGTCAAGTTCATAGAAATGGAAAACAGAATGGTAGCTTCCAGAGGCTGGGTGGATGGAGATTTGGGGAGAGTTATTTACTCACTAGGTGTAGAGTTTCTGTTTGGGATTGTTTGGGCTGAATGTTTACTTCCTCCTGAAACACTTTTTTTTTTTTTTTCGGTACGCGGGTCTCACTGTTGTGGCCTCTCCCGTTGCAGAGCACAGGCTCCGGACACGCAGGCTCAGCGGCCATGGCTCACGGGCCCAGCCGCTCCGCGGCATGTGGGATCTTCCCGGACTGGGGCACAAACCCGTGTCCCCTGCATCAGCAGGCGGACTCCCAACCACTGCGCCACCAGGTAAGACCTGAAACACTTTTTTAAAATGAATTTATTTATTTATGGCTGCATTGGGTTTTCGTTGCTGCACGCGGGCTTTCTCTAGTTGCGGCGAGCAGGGCTACTCCTCGTTGCAGTGCACGGGCTTCTCATTGTGGTGGCCTCTCTTGTGGAGCACAGGCTCTAGGCACGCGGGCTCAGTAGTTGTAGCTTGTGGGCTCTAGAGCACAGGCTCAGTAGCTGTGGTGCACGGGCTTAGTTGCTTCACAGCATGTGGGATCCTCCCAGACCAGGGTTCGAACCCATGTCCCCTGCATTGGCAGGTGGATTCCTAATCACTGTGCCACCAGGGAAGCCCCTCCCAAAACTCTTATGTTGAAGCCCTAACCCCCAGTGTGATAGAATCTTTGGAAGGTGATTAGGTTTAGATTAGGTCGTGAGAGCAGGATCCTTATGATGGGATTAGTGCCCTTATAAGAGGGGGAGAGAGAGAAAGGTCCCTTTCCACACACATACCGAGGAAAGCCTCCACGAGCACACAGGGAGAAGGCAGCTGCTTACAAACCTAGAATTGAGTCCTCACTGGGAAATGAATCTGCTGGCACCTTGACCTTGGACTTCCCAGCCTCCAGAACTGTGAGAAATAAATGTCTGTTGTTTACGCCACTCAGTCTATGGAATTTTGTTATACTGGCCCAAGCTAACTAAGACAAGGATAATGAAAAAGTTCTAGAGTTGGATGGTGGTGACAGTTGCACAACAATGTGAATGTACTTAATGTTACTGAACTGTACACTTAAAAATGGTTAAATGATAAATCCTATGTTATACGTATTTTGCCACAATTAAAAATCAAAGTGCTCACCTCAGTCTACTAAAGTTGGAACAATACAAAGGTTGGCATGGCCACTACACAAGGATGACATGCATATTTGTGAAGTGTTCCACTAAAAAAAAAAAAAAAAGAAAAAGAACAATAGTAACAAGAAAAACCCTAACATTACCAGCATTTCTCATTGAAATTCTCCATCGCCCCATCCCAGTCTCCTCCAACTCACTCCCCAGAAGTAACTACTATCCTCAGTTTTGGATTTATCCTTTACTGTAACATTGCTTTTCTATATACACTGTTTACTTTGGCCTGTTTTTCAACTTTATATAAACTTTACTGTGTGCCTACTTCTGCAGCTTGCCTTCCAGTTCAACATTTTTTGGTCAGAGTCATCTTGTAGACACAAGGAGCTCTAGGTCATTCTTTCTCACTGCTGCACAGTATTCCACCTTATGAGGTACCTGTCACAGGCTTCTTCAGAGCCTTTCCGCCTCCCCTCTCAGGTGATTTCCTTTGGCCACTTGTTTCATCCTAACCATTAATTACTATGTTGACCGATTCTGCGTGGGCTCTGACCAAATGGCCTCCATCTGGGCTTCCCTGTGTGACACTGAGTGACTGCCTAGGTGCTCGCATGTGGGTAATGCTGAAGAATAAGGAAGTTTACACCCCATGGGGCAAACCTTTGATCAGGAGCCAGTAGATAATTCTTCTCCCTTCTTCCTCTCCCCAGAACTGTCCTAAGTTGCCATAGTAAATATGGCCTTTTCTCAGTACTCTCATTCACTCCCCCTCTTTCCCTGCCTCACTCCCCCTTTTCTGCACTCTTGTTTCCTTGCACTGCACTTCCCAATAAAGTAGTACTGCAAACTCGATTCAGACTCCGCATTCTGAGGAACCCAAGAAAGACATATCTGTAATGTGTCCACTCCCCTGTCGATGCACGTTTGAGTTGTTCCAAGTTTTCTGAGATTGCATACAATGCAGCTGGGGCTACCATCCTTGTTCATGCTTCCTGGTGCACTTGCGTCTGTTTCTCTAGAAGGTTCCTAGCACAGAACTGCAGGATCATAGGCTGCATGTTCCTTCAGCTTTATCAGATACTGCCCAATTAGTTCTTAAAGTTCCTACTTATTTTTCCAGTTTATTTCATCCCTAACCCCCACCAGCAGCTCACTACATTTGGGTCATATGGGCCTTTTTTCAGTTCCTTTACTGTATGTGCTCCCCCATCATGAGGCCTTTGCATCTGCTATCTTTTCTGCTGAGAACACTTACCCCACACTCAGCCTAACTCCTCAGAGCTCAGCTCTGTGCCTCACTTCCTTGGAACAGGTCCTTGATTTCCTCCTCAATCCCAGCCTGGGTCAACCCTTTCCTCACCCCACCCATATTATATATCTCGTAGCCTCATATACTTCTCTGCTGTGATTCACTGATCCGTTGCAATGTTCTATCTGTGCAACTGTTGGTACAAAGTCTCCCCTCGGCTAAGTTTCACTAGCCTGAAAGTTGTGACCACCATGTTTGTTTCAGCTCGTTGCCGTATCTCTAGCATCCAACACCATGCCTGGCACATAGTAGGCAATTGATATTATTATTCTAATAGCTATTCTATGTTCTCACTCATCGAACTCAGTGGGTAATTTTTCCAACATGTTTTAACATTAATTAGCATCTACTGGGGGCTAAGATCATGACAATGTAAACAAAATCCTGTTCCTTGAGGAACTCACGGATAAAGTTTAACAAACATTAATTGAGCTTGCTGGACCCTTACCTATTTTAAGTGCTTAGAGCTAAGCACTTAAAACTGTTTAATTGGTTCAGAAGTTACCCCTAGTCTGAGTGTTACTGTAATGAGTAATGATGACCATTGTTTATTGAGCACTTATTATGTGCCAGGCACTCTACTAAGTGCTTTGCATTTACCATCTCATTCGATCCTCACATCCTACCAGGGAGGTAGTATTATTACCTCCATTTTACAGATGAGGAAACTGAGCCTTAGTAAGGTGAAGCTACTTGTTCTAGATCACACAGCTAGTAAATGGTGCAGACAGATTTCTCAGCCAGAATGCCTAACTTCCTATCACAATGTTAAACTTCCCCTGTCCCAATTACGATGCTTTCAATTAGATTCCAGAGACTGAGTTCTTAATCAGAATGGTAAACTAACGATAGCTACCGTTATGGGGCACTTATTGGGTACTAATCTCTTTATATCCATCCATTTATTTATTCAACAAATATTTACTGAAAACTTACAACATGCCAAGCTCTGTTTGAGAGGCTGGGGGTACAGAGGCAAACAAAACAGAATAAAATCCCTGCCTTGCAGAGTTGACATCCTAGTGGGAGGAGAAAAAAAACTAAACAAAATAAATAAAATATATGATAGATGGTGATCAGTGCTACAGAGCAAATGGAAGCAGAAAAAGGAAATGTGGAGTGTTATGGCTGGTGGTTCTATGATCTCATTTCATCCCCCCAACAATCTATTATTTTTCCCATCATAAAAATGAGATTCAGAGAGGTGAAGTCACTTTCCCCAAAGGCACACAGCTCACAGGCTAAGTCTGAACTCTGGAAAAACACAGGAACCCATCATGCACTTTTTGCTGTGCACCTACTGAGTGCCTCGCGTTGGAAACAAAAGGAGCATCAAACTTTGTTCCAGTTCCAAGAGTTGAAGATCTGGAAGGCTGGTAAGTTAACCCAGGTGAGTGGAGGACTCACAAAGCAGTATTCAGGTGTCTATGCTTTGCTGGGGGCAGACATTAAGCGCGCGATTGCTTGTGGGACATGCTAACGTTGAGACTGGAGTCGAGGCTCAGGCTGACGAATCGATTTTAGAGATTAGGAGCAGAAGATGAAGGCCGCCTAGTTCATTTTGGGGCTGTTGGTGACCCAGAGGCCTACCAGTCCTTGCCCTGCCCCCAGAGCTGGCTCTGCACTCCACTCGCTTCTGCCCTAGGTCTCCAGCCTCCAGGCCATCAAGCTGAGAGATTTAGAAAGTGGCTAGTGACAGAGTGCTACCCAACCCCACCGAAAGCCACACTCACATGCAAATAGGGCCTCCCCCACCCCATCCAGCATTACCAGCTTGAGGGGCCTCCCACACTCTGAGGGTCTGGGGTCTGGGGTGGGATGCGTGTTTGCAGGCCTCAGCTGCCAGCGTTGACAGCTGGTCCCCTGCCCCCTGGTGGCCCAGCGGCTCGGTTTCTGCCCAGCAGATCTCATGAACCCTGAACCCGGGAGGCAGTCTGGAATAGAGTGGAGAGCCTGGGCTTTGGAGCTAGAAAAGTGTAGAGCATTGCCTCCCCCAGGCCACCACCTTGTCTGTTGCACTTCACGAGGGCCTCTTAGAACCCTTGCATCTTCTTCAAAGAGGTACACTTTAAGGTTTAGTTTATCAAGCTGAAAACAGACATATTTTGGAGTTTGTAGGACTCATTCATTCAACAGATGTTTGTTGCGTATATTTTATGAGCCCATCCCTAGGGGTTGAGGATAAGCAGTGAGTGAGACCAAGTCTCAGAGACTTCTCCTTTCAGTGAGACAGACAGACAGTAGACTATTAATACGTGAGCATTTTATTATAATTGTGAGAAGTGCTCTGGATGAGAAAAGGTTTTGTGCTAAGGTAAACTGGGCAAACTTACCTGCTCTCAATTTGCAATGGGCAAGATTTCTCTCTTCAGGCTGGGGATAAGAGCCAACGGTCCATCTCATTTCAGAACATCCTAGCCTCACCGGGATAAAAGGGCTGCTCTCAGGCATAGATAGGTGTTGCGGGGTAAAGAAGAGGGTTTCCTAGAAAGTCCGCTCTGTGTATGAATCTAGGAGGCACTTAATAAATAATTGGTGAATTACTGACTGTCATTTCGAGGAGGGTTAAAAAGGCATCTGCAAAGGGTGTTATACAATGGATCGCTAGGAAAAGAGAAAATCTTAGTACTTTTATTCCTAGCTTTCTGAAGGGGAGGAATTTGGGGACTAGCGTAGGAAAATTAGGGGTGCTGGACTTCCATTAGACACTTTTAGAGTAGGTGCTGGCACTGTGCTACCGTGAAGATACATCAATGAATGAGAGAGACGGGGTCCTTGCCCTCCTAGGGCTCACTGTCTGGTGAGAGCATAAGCAACAATGAAATAATGTCATAAGCATTACGAGGGGCCAGCAAAGAGAAGCCATCTCGGATGATGCCAGGAGGATAAATAAGAGCTATTATATTATTCTATTCTAAATATGAGGAGGAGGGCTGGCAGGAGAGAGTGCTCTGAGTGGAGAGAGCATAGGCCAAGGTCTGGAGGAGAGAAAGCAGCTTTATTCAAAGAACTCAAAATAGTTCGGCGTGTTCAGACTTTGAAGGAGACCTGTTGGGGAGACAAGGAATATTGGAGAGAAAAGCAGGGCTGTTGCACTCATCTCAGGCAGCCTTCCTCTTGGGGGAAAACTAAATTTCTTCTTTTTTTGGCCTTGCCACGCGGCTTGTGGTATCTTAGTTCCCGGGACCAGGGATCGAACCTGTGACCCCTGCAGTGGAAGGGCAGAGTCCTAACCACTGGAACGCCAGGGAATTCCTGAAAACTAAATTTCTTTCTTTTATTTTAAAAATTAATTAATTAAATTTTGGCTGTGTTGGGTCTCCGTTGCTGCGCATGGGCTTTCTCTATCTGCGGCAAACGGGGGCTACTCTTCGTTGCGGTGTGCACGCAGCCTTCTCACTGCGGTGGCTTCTCTTGTTGCAGAGCCCAGGCTCTAGGCACGCGGGCTTCAGTAGTAGTTGTGGCACACGGGCTTAGTTGCTCCACGGCATGTGGGATCTTCCTGGACCAGGGCTTGAACCCGTGTCCCCTACATTGGCAGGTGGATTCTTAACCATTGCACCACCGGGGAAGTCCACTCTTTCTTTTTAAAAAAATATTAATTATTTATTTATTTGGCTGCGCCAGGTCTTAGTTGCGGCAGGTGGGATCTTAGTTCCCTGACCAGGGATCAAACCCACGCCTCCTGCGTAGGCAGTGCGGAGTCTTAACTATTGGACCACCAGGGAAGTCCTGAAAACCAAATTTTGATTCCACAACTAGTTAGGGTTATGAAGTCCAGGTGGTCGCCTTCATTTTAGTGAAGACACACCATTTACTGACCACCCTGTTGCAGAACTTTGGCTCATTCAATTGTCATATTATCTCTTATACATTTGATATCATGACCCCCATTTTACAGGTGGGATAACTGAGGCTCACCTTGGGCCCTTGGTCCAAGGTCATGTAGCTCATTACATCTGGGAATTTATTTTATTTATTTATTTGGCTGCGCCGGGTCTTGGTTGCGGCACGCAGGATCTTTGCTGCTGTGTGTGGGGATCTTAGTTGCGACATGCCAACTCTTAGTTGCAGCATTCGGGATCTAGTTCCCTGACCAGGGACGGAACCCAGGCCCCTCTGCCCTGGGAGCGTGGAGTCTTGGCCACTGGACCACCGGGGAAGTCCCACATTTGGGAATTTAGAATGTTCCTTTATGTAAATACTTCTGTTCTAGCAGTTTTTTTACATGAGGTAATGCATGTAAAAGCTTTTTTGTAATAGAACCATGTAAACATGAAGCATTATTATTAGTTTTGCTGGATTTCTGGCTCCATCCAGTTCAGCCTGCAACATTCAGGGAGTCTAGGAAGGGGCAATAATAAAAACCAAAAGCCCCAATGGCCTCTCTTAATATTCCCCCATGTCTATTCTGGTTCCCTCTCTGGGGCACCTCCAGATGTTACCTTCTGCCAAATAGAGTTTGTTTCTCAGAAGTTACAAGACGTG
This sequence comes from Aethalodelphis obliquidens, assembly GCF_003676395.1. Classification (NCBI taxonomy): domain Eukaryota; kingdom Metazoa; phylum Chordata; class Mammalia; order Artiodactyla; family Delphinidae; genus Aethalodelphis; species Aethalodelphis obliquidens. Next base: position 16,541,736 of record NW_020837972.1, on the reverse strand, counting down.
GGAGGTTAAAAAACAAAAAACAAAACTAGCAGCATCAATAACTATAAAAACCCTTGCAGCAGCCTGAACACAAAGGGTTTGAATTTTGAACAAAGGGCAGGGTGAGACGGAAAGTTAATGCTGACACATCCTCTCTCCAGCTGTGAACTGGGGGGTCTGAGGGCTGCTGCAAAGGTCATCTGTCTCTACATCTTCGGGCAGGAAATGCAATTCAATCCTCTCAATGACTGATTGCTCTGTAAGATTAATGGAATCATCTCCAGCATTGGTCTCCGTTCTGACAGCACAAAAAGTGAATCAAACTTCTCTCTCCTCCCCTCTCCTCTTACTAAGCAAGGTCAGCTGATTCTGCATTTTAAAAGTTCAAAACTTTTCTCCAGGAAATTTGTCCCCGGGTGTTTCTTTGCAGGGCGAAACTCTTTCTTCTGGGGTGAGAACCGAAGGTGGCACTTGAAGGTTTGGGGAACTTTCTAGGCTTTTCATCTGTCCCTGCTTCATCTTTCAAAATGAAGTGAATGCACAGGGCATGATCGTCCCTGAAAGGGTTAACTGCCAGCCCGGCTGTCCAGCCCTCTGGGATTGCCAACCAATGATAACTTAACATGATGAAGTAATGCTTGCATTTTGAGTTCCATTGGTTAATACGCTTGTCCATCAATCCAAAGATGCAAGTTTTGAAAGTATCTTTGAACTTTCATGACTCTCTTCCTGGCGTTAACCCCTTGGTTAACCCACCTGTTATTTCCAAGATTCCTTCCAGTTCTCACGCAGGAAGGGAGGTATTAGAATATGCAAAACTCTAGACATAAACCTGTCTTCCCCAAATGACCAGAGCCCGACACTAAGGCCATGTGTAATTCTGCTCTTTCTTACTCAGATACTTCAATCCACAAGGACTGAGGAGCAAAACAAAAACCAAAACAAACAAAAGTCTCTGGGAACTACAACCACTTTAACTGTAATAGTGTGTGGTCTGTTGTCCCAGAGTACTTATTGAATTGCAAAAATAACACAAAATATGGCAAAACTCTAAGGTTTGGAAAAGGTAGGTGCTGGATACACAAATCCTTGCTATATATATATTTATTTTCTCTGCATTTCTTTATGTTTGAAATATTTGATAAATTTAAAAGGGCATAATGGTTGTTAAAAATGCAAGTAATATATAAGTATAGACTATATAACCCCCTCAAAATTTTCTCCTCTCCTCAGAAGTTATCAAACAATGGTTTGTTATTCTATTCAAGCCTTTCTCTTTCTCTCTTCCTTTCTTTCTTTTTCTCTTTTGCATATCTATACGTTACCTATATATAGTTTGTTTTAACATAAATGGGATCATTACATACATGTTATTCTGTGACTTATTTTGATTCTTAACCAATCTTGAATTTTTCTGTATCACAACATTCAGATTTACCTCATCCTTAAATATTTTAGAATGAGGCAGTTCTACAGATCACATTAAATGAAAAAGGAAGGGGAAGGACAGTGTATATTTGTGTGACACAATAATGAAAGAAGATACATGTAGATGTTCGTAAGAGCATAAACCATTTCTAGGAGGGTACACAAGAGACTTGCTAAGTTTTCTGGGGATGGGAGTGTGGAGAGGAGAAACTGGGGGTGGGAGAGAAAGAAAGCAATTTAAAAACAATTTTTAAATAGTGGAGCATTTCATAAATACAATCGAATTTATAAAATATTTATGTACTCTTAAAGAATTACACTCAGCTGTCCACCATCTAGATTAAGAAACAGAAAATCACCAGTACCTTTCACTGTTCATATTCCCTGCCCCAGAGTTGAGTTTTTTCCTGCATTTTGTGTTAATCACTCCTTTGCTTTTATTTATGCTTTACCACTTATGTATTTATAACTAAATAATATTTATTTGGTTTAGATTGGCCTGATTTTGAAACTCATAGGCTCAAAAAGCACAAATAAAATGAAATTCAATTTTGAGTAATACATCTATATAGTATAAAATTCAAAAGGTACTGCAACATATAAAATGAAATTAAATCTATAAGGTTCAAAATCAGGCAACACTAATGCATATACATGGTAAAAGTTTCACACTGTACCAAAGAAAAAGTTTTCTTCTCTTTTCCCAGTTCTTTTCCCCATTCAAAAATTTTATTTCTTTCCAAAGAAAATTTTCTGTGCATATAAAAAAAAATGTAGATATAGATATATCCCCTTTGGTTTACATAAGTGGTCATCACAATTTAGTATCATTCTGCACCTTGTTTTAATTTAAGGATATCATGAAATCATTTTACATCAGTATATATAGAGCTACCTTATTCTTTTTAATGATTTGATAGCATTTCATTGGGCAGATAAATGGTCCAAGAATTATTTAATCAGTTCCCCAACTTTTAGATCGTTTTCAATCTTTTCCTGATGGAAACAGGGCTACAATGAACTGCATCTTTGGGTTTGAGTCTGACAATAGGATATATATCAGGAAGTAGTTATCCATTTCTAAGGCTTCCTGCCCCATCACCAATTATCTGTCCCTGAGAAGTTTATTGGTCAGATCTGGGTAGGTGGGACAATTTTATATCCAACTGGCATCCCCAGGTGCCTACAGTGCCATGCTCTTGCAGGCACTCAGAATGGGTGGTTTAAGGGCTAACACTCCAAACATTCACATTGTACCAGATGGCTCCTACTAGAAAAACTTTGCAGATATTCCTGGCCTCCTTCCCCCGAGATGAACTCTGGAAAACACTCTAAGGTTGCACTGGACTAGTGTCCAGTAAGATAGACACTAGCTACATATAGTTATTTAAATTTAATTAAAATTAAATAAAATTCAACATTCAGTTCCTTTATCCCACGAGCCACATTTCAAGCGCTCAACAGTCACATGTGTCTAGAAGCTCCTATATTACACAGCACAGACATAGAACATTTCCATCTGCATGTTCTATGGGGCAGCCCTGCAGGGAGTTATAGTGAGAAGCCTGTGGGCTCTGGATTCCTACAAGCCCTGGGTTCAAATCCTGTCTTTGCTATTTCACAGCCCTAAAATGTGGGCAGGTTACTTGACCTCTCTGTGAGCCTCAGCTGTAAAAGTGGGCAATTACAGACCCTCCCTCAGAACTTTGACGAGTTTTCAGAGATAGCAAATGTGAGAGGCTTTGCTCAAAGACATAGTTAGCTCTCAAAAATCAGCAGCTATTATAATTATACATGAATATGACAGCTTCAGTTTCTAACAGTGTGAAAATGCTGGATTCTAAGAGTTCCATAGAGTATCAGCCCTTCCTAACTTGCTTGGGAAGCTGGCGGCCCACCCCTTGCCCAGCCTGGAGTAAGTCTACAATCGGAGCTAGTTTTTCTACCTTCTGTCTTTAGAGCACAGAGCCGCTCAATCAACCTTTGATGAATGAAGAAATGAATGAATGGGGCCAATACAGCCAGGATCTGACTGGGCCTTTTGTAAGAATGAGCAAGAGGCTCCAGGAAGTCATTATTATTATGCTTCAAATACAACTGGCCTGGTCTTTTTTTTCCTGCAAGAAAAGACAAACAAACAAACAACCCTCTCCTGGGGAATCACCTTAAGCTTCCCTCTGCTCTCTCACCTACAGTCCACTCCTCGGGGACAATTAGCCAAGGAAGGAGCTCAAGGGTCTTGGCCCTTCCCCCTTCGGCCCAACATAACCTCCTCCCCCCACTTTGAGCAAATGCCTGGGATTCTTTCAACAGGAGGACAAAGCCTTTCATCTGCCAATTACTGATAAAGAGAAAATGCAAATATTGCTGGGAAGGTGATCCATCAAGGGCCCAACATTTATTGAGTGACCACTTAGTAGCGGGCGGCAGGGTAGGCATTCTGGGGGCGTCAAAGGGGAACAAACCCCCGGCTGGCCCATTCTTCTCTCTGGTCTGTGGTTTCCTGGCGGTTTGTAGAGGGAGGGGATTAAATTAGGTGACTACTCAACCCCTTCCCACTCTGACAGGCCAGGAACTCCCCATCGGGGTGATATATGGACTTAACTGTTTTTACACTAAGGTGTCTGCCATTGGGTCTTTTCCTGATACCAGCTTTTGGGGACACCATGAGACCACATGGGGAGGCAGTAGGGTCTTTGGGAGGAAAGGAGAATTAAGACCAAGTGTTTTATTTCACAGTTTTGCTTTCCTGCACTTAACTCATGACCTTCCAGCCCACTGCACCCTCCTTTGAACAGGTTTATCTCATTATGTGGGAGCAGTGAAGATGGTCAATATCCAAAACAAGGATGTGATGGCAGAGCCAGGCTCCAGTCTGAGCCCCAGCAGCCCCATCTATATAAGCTGTGTGATCTGGGGGACTGGCTTTCCCTTTCTGAGTTACAGTTTCCTCATCTGCAAAATGAGGAATAACAAAACTATTTCCCTTAAAGGGTTCTTGCAAAAGAGAGAAGCAAATACAACGGTCCTTGGTTCTTGACAGAGGCTGAAGGCAAAACCCCTCTCACGCCCATTAAGCCAAGGTGGGCGATTTCAGTTTGGAAAAAAATTTTGAAGTTCGCCAGCTAGTGGACTTCGATTAAAACAGACTTCAACGAGTAGTCTTTGGAGGGTGGGTGGAAAAAAACACAGAAAGATAGGACAGGAAACTTCAAGGTGAGTGAGGGGGAAGCTGTTTCTTACGCTGACGGCTCACATCTGATCTCTGATGGGGAAGCCACTTCCTCTCCACTTATCTGTGATCACTGTGTTGACACCGGGGAGGATATGAGGGTAAAGCAATCAACCAGATTCAAAACTTCTCTGAGCCTCAGTTTCCCATCTGCAAAATGATTTGCTCCAACTATCCCACAGAGTTCATGAGAGAAGTAAAATTAAAAGTATGGGAAGTTTGTTTGCAAAGCCTGTTATGAGCAGGTATAAGGCTCTTTTACTGTAGCCCTGGTGCCATGTCATCTCATCGTGATCTTTACCTCCAAGATCAGGCCTAGTTGGGCTGGAAGAATGTTTAGGGCCAGTTTTTCTCTCAACCAAAGTCGACCTGACTGTTGTTCATGATGGACTTACAGGATAACACGTTTAGGATTCCAGTTTTGGGGGTGGTCACAGTGAATGAGGTATGTGGACAGCATACTGAGATCTAATGATACTCCATATTTGTATAGAGGGTGCCCATACCTCCGCCAAGAAGCGCTGTAGGCTTAATCAAGGGGTGCCCAAAGTTCCCCGCGCCCCATCCCAGCGCCTTGCACCTTTCCACCGACATTTCTCCTGTAAACCGCCAATAAGGGCTTACCCTTCGCATGTTTGCCAGCTGCGTTAGGAGGCGCCAGATCCGATTCTCTCGGTAGTTCACTCCTGAGCATCTATTTCCTCCGCTTGGCGAGCGCAGGGACCTTTAAAAAATGTCCAACTTCTCTTGCAGGGTTTGTCGCCTAGTAAAGGACTCCACAGACGCGGGCAGAGTGAATGAATGAAAGGCAACGTCTTCCGGTCAGCTCGGGTCTTAAAAGGCTTTGGTCTGGCTGTATTTCCTGTACCTGTGTGTATGTGGATCCTTATCTTTGAGTCCAGGAGTTTAAAAGCTATGCAGTCCGTACAGGTATGGAGCTGCGCTAATTTCTTCCTGAGCCCCCAAATGCCTCCTCCGTATGGCAGGTCCGCTTATGGGGATCTAGAGAGGATCCCCCAAAAAAAGACGTAGTAGAAAAGAAAAAAAATTATATATACACAAAATGTTTTGAATTTGGGTCGGCCAAGTAGGTAACGAGGTGGGGTGAGTGAAGGAAGAGGAAGAGGGGTAGCCCGTGGGGGCCGTGGGCAATGGGGGCAGGGATTGAGGTGGGAGGTCGTTTTTGGGGGGTGCCAGGCCCCGGGGGCTTTCACTCCAGCATGCTCGGCTTGCATTTCCGCGCCTCCCGCTGAGGCCAGCCGTGCAAATCTGCACCTCCCTCCCCCCCCCCTCCCTCCTTCCCTTCCTCCCTGCCCCGCCATCTCCGGGATGCGCCCGCCGCCTGCAACTCAGCCCTTCCAAAAGTCAGCTCTGCACACAACTCCCGGGCGGCGGCGGCGCCTGCGTGCAGAGGCGCACTCGTGACCCAACAACAAAACAGCGATGCCAGGGCGCTAACGGCGCCCGGTGCCTCCCGGGCGCCCTCCCCGCCCCACACCTCCTCAGGCCACCGCCCCCGCCCACCCCCATCCCGGGCCGAGTGCCCCCCCCCAAGCCGGGCCGCGGGCTCGGAGCGCGATCGGCAACAATGTTTACGTTCCGGGGATTATGACGTCGACGCCTCCCCCCACAACTGCTGAAAATGGTTTCCTAGGACTTTGCAAACGGATCTGCTTAAGTGTTGGTGCAAAACTTTGTAGATCTCGGCTCTGGCTAGCTTTATTTATTTATTTTTTGGTTTGTTTTCTTTGGTCTTCCCTCCTTCCCCCCTCCGCCAAAATGCAGGGGGCAGGAGTGTTGACAATTAATTGGTGAACTCTCCTAAAAAAATGGAGGCAGAGAAAGACTCTGGAAGAAGATTGGTGTGTAGCTTTTTTTTTTTTTTTCCAAATCTGTATCTGGTATATGATAGATCTATTTTTTTTGTTGTTGTTTCTTGCTGCCTTTTCTTTCCTTTTCTGTATTTTGCAAGAGGACCGGAAAAAAATATAATAAATTGCATGCAAAAGGAAGCAAGCAGCTTACTCCTCCAGTCCCTTGTGAGGCTCAGAGTCTCAGACACTTAAGTGGGGAGGTGGTAGCGGGGAAAGGCGTGGAGGGGGGGCTCAGCGGGCTCGGGTTCGCCCGGAATCTGGGGGGCTGCGGGGCTGGGCGCTCGGCGGTGGAGGGAGGAGGCAGGGGATGCGGGGAGTGGCGGGGGATTCTCCTTAGGAAGTGAGTGTGCGCGCGCGCTTGTGGGGAGATGAGACAGCTGCTGGTGCGTTTTGGGGTCTCCGATGGGAGCTTTGTGGCGGGCCGTCTGCCTCTCCCCCTCCCAAGCCCCGAACCCCCCCTCCCATCTCTTCTTCTTGCACTGGCGGTCGGTCGGCGGGGGCGGCTGGGGTCTCAGCCCTTCCATTTCAGCTTTCCAGCTTCCCCCGTAGCTCGGGGGCGGCTCCAGTCTTAGAAATGCCGCCGGCCCCCGGTTCCGGCTTCCCGGCTCTGCCGCTGCGGCCGCCAGGGCTGCTGTTAGCGCCGAGCCGGGCGCTGCGGCGGCTCCTCCCGGGGCCTACAAATGCCCCGCCAGCCCGTGCGCCGAGCCCCCCTCGCGGGTTACATAACCAGGCTCCCGGCCGAGTGGGCAAAACCTAACACCTCTCGGGGGTGGGGGGCAAGGGAGACTCCCCCAGATATCCCTTCCATGGCCTCCAAAGATGCAGGAGGGGAGTGCCCTGTTTAGGGCGCAGCTTGACCCTGGGGGCGCTGGCCCCTCTCATTATGCCCATTTTCAGCATCTTTGGCTTTTGCGCAAAGTTGCTCCGGTCGCAGTGGTGGGGTGCAGGGGGCGCGCGGCTCCTGCACCTGTTCGAGCTGGGCCCAGGGTGAGAGGCGACCCCCACTTCCCCCAGTAATGTCCCGGGCTCTCTGGTTTGGGTCCCTGCAGCGCCCGATTGACCGCCAGAGATACGACGAGAACGAGGACTTGTCGGACGTGGAGGAGATCGTCAGCGTCCGCGGCTTCAGCCTGGAGGAGAAGCTGCGCAGCCAGCTGTACCAGGGGGACTTCGTGCACGCCATGGAGGGCAAAGGTGAGGCGCCCCCTCCTCGGGCAGTCCTCCGCGGCGCGGCCCGAGCGCACGTGGGGAGGGAGCTGCCGGTGGCTGGGTTCGTATTTCGCGCCCGCGTCCCCCATTCCAGGGGATCCGGTGACGAAACGAGGCCGAGCACTGGGGGGGTGGGGTGGGCTGGGTGGCGAGGGAGGAGGGCAGGCGGGAACCGGGGCCGGGCGTGGGCCTAGGCCCGGCCCGCGCCCACCACCAGCCCCAGGGTGGGTAGAGCCAGGGGGCTGGCGGACTGAGGGACCTGGGGACCGACGGGCAGACAGATGGAGGGCGGGTGCGCCGCGTTCTACCCCTCCCGGAGCCGGCCCAGCTCCTTGCGCTGCACGAGGTGCAGCCGATGGGCTGGAGCAGGGCTGGGGCACCCCAGGGGTATTGGGGTGGGGGACCCCCAGGCCTGTAGTCTCTCAAACCCCGTGACATTTCGGGCCCTGCCAGTTAGGACCTGGCGCTGGGGACGCCCCCGGTCACTTAGTGACACCTCCTCAGGCCTGGGGTCTGCTGAGCTCCATCACCTTGTGAGCCCTGCTAGATTGGAGCAGGGTGGGTGACCCGGAGGTGTTGGCTGGATCCCGCTTAAGCCTGAGGTCTCTAGCCCTGCATCCCTGATGCTTGAAGTGGGGACTGTGGGTAAGGGGGTTATCGCCCCATCAGGCTTCAGGCTGCCCCCTGGCAGTTTGAGGTGAAGAGTTGGGGCACCCCCCCTGGGAAACAGGGTCTCTTCCCAGGGCTGAGGCCTTGAGAGCTCTGTCCCTCTTGTGGGCCCTGCCAGTTTAGAGCAGAAGTTGGAGAAGCCTCTGGGGTTTGGGAATGTCACCCTAGCCTGAGACCTTCAGGGCCTACCTCCCTGACCCTGGTACTAGCAAAGTGTCTGGGAGTGTCTTCCAGACTTTGAGTTTATGCTCTGTCTGGCTTGGGTCTAAGGCCTGCAAGGCCCCCGGTTTGGCCTGTGGGATTGGGGTTTTGGATTTGCCCTGCCTACTTAGGCATCTCCCTATGCCCTTCTGGGGTTTGTAAGTTCATTTTTGCCCCTCAGACATTTGGGTTTCCTTTACATTACTCTGTTCCCATTTTGTTTATCCCCTTCCCCCTTGGAAAACCCTCCCATCCCTCAGTGAGCTGATAACTGGGAAGGCCTCCCGCCTCCAGGTTCCGGTTGAGTGGCTAGGGCTATGGGGTTAGCTCCTAGGAGAGACCGCCTAGCTTTGCATTTTTGAAGTTTCTCTTTTGTGCCCATTGCTTCCTGGAGTGCCGGGCTTCGGTGGTAGGGGGTAGTTGTGCGAGGAGGGAAGAAGAAATTTCTTCCAGCCTGCCAGGTCTTAAGAGAGCCTTGCACCCAGAGGCCAGACAGTTCAGGGGTCTAGTCTCAACTACATTTAAATTTCCTTAGCACAAATGGGGTTTTAATTCCTCTCCTTCCCCATTTTTCTTGAGTTGTTTGGCGGATCGGAGGAGAAAGCAGTATGCAACTCTTCCTGGTCATTGGTGAGGAATTCTCTGCCCAGGATCTCAGTGTTTTCTCAGGCTCATTTGAGGAAGTTGAAGCTGACCCTGGGGGTGGACTCTGGGTGTGTGTGTATGGGGTGGGCTGGGGGTTTCCAGCGAGGGAGAGCCCTTAAATCTGCTGTCCAGGCTCCTTTCAAGAGAGAGGGCTCTAGGGTTTTTGGTTGTTAATTCAGATCTTGCCCCAAAACTCGAGGGAGGAGCTGAGAAACAGAAGGAGCCCTTAGCCTGGATTCAAAATAGAAGCTTCTTAAACTTCTCTGCCTTTAAATCCTTAGGAATCCCCATTCACTGGGAGCTCCTGGGGATCTGAGCTGCTAAGGTCAGGACTTTCCCCGGCTCTGGTTTTGTTCTCTCTCCTCTGAGCAGAGTTGCCTTGGCCTCTCCCTACCCCCACTCCCCCAAGCTGCCCTAGTGAACTGTTCCCTGGGGCAGGGGCTTCAGTGGCCTGGGATCTCCTCTATCTCCCTTCTGACTGGCCAGGGAGGGCTTGTGCCTTTGTGAATTGCTTCAGTTACCTGAGGATTTGGGGATATGAGGATTTATCTCCGCCTCCCTCACCTCCATATTTAGGGATATGGTTGGGTCAGATCCCCTACTTTTGGAACTCAGGAGGATGGAAGCTAAGGCTTCCTTCGTGCTCTAGGGCTTTGGATAAGGATGTTGGGGGTCTACACTAGACAAGCGTCAGTCAGACAGGAAAACTACGCGGTGAGTTTTCTTCAGGCCTCACTATGTCCCCTTCACACAGTCTTCACCTGGGGAGCATGCCTCTTGGTTATCCAGCTGAAGCAAGTGTTCTGATGGCTGCAGCAGAATTTCACTATTAAGGCAGCAAAGCTGTGCCCAGTTCTCTAGTTATTTTGGCACCAGATACACAGTTTCCAGGGAAACCGGCTTTTCCCCCCTCCCCTTCACCATGCAGGATATTACAATAAGATCTTCCCTGATGCTCGGCTACAATGAGAACCCTCCTCCCAGCCTCCTCTCTGGGGCTTCAGATCCTCCCAGGTGGCATTCTTCAATTTTGCAGTTCCTTTACTTTCTGAGCTCAGCTTGGGATGTGTTTCTCCATCCGTCCCTCTCTTGCAGTGATAACTGGGCTGTGTGGGGCTCTTTCATGAGGCTCCCTCCCCAGTTCTCTCTAGCCTTGGGCTGTTCATTGACAAGTTCTGACCCGTGGGGCATGCAGGCAGTGACTGAGTAGGCAGAGGAGCTGATAGTTGGCATGGCTTCTCTTGGGCTTTGCCTAATCCATTTCCTTGTCATTTTCTAGGGAGCTCTTGCCCTTTGGGCTGGTGTCTGCATCTAGTATAACCCCTGCCCCTTCCTCCATCGTTTTTCTTCCCCTAACCAATGGATCATGGTTCATTTGCTCCTTCATGACTTAACCAACCTGTTTTAATTCCAATCTCCAAACAGATTTCAACTATGAGTACGTGCAGAGAGAAGCTCTCAGAGTTCCCCTGATATTTCGAGAAAAGGATGGCCTGGGAATTAAGTAAGTTGCTGAAACCAATTGCTTCTTCCCCTGTCTCTTTCCCTAACACAGTTTGTAGCTTGGGATGGATTTCTTCCACCCTTTTCTTTACCTCTCATCACTGAGAAGGATTTTTCTTCATTATTTGGGGATTGTATCTCCTTGTTCAAGGCCTGACAGAGGGGAAAAACTCTTTAAAGATGAGTCTGGATTTTCAGAGAATTTGGATGGAGAGGTCACAGGGTACTTAAACAGCGTGGACTTTTTTCCCCCGACCCACCCCAATTACACACAGTGACTTCCTGAAGAGAATTGTGTCCTCCCCCTGAATCAGGAAACTGAGGCAGGGCCTTAGCTGCAAAGGGATTGGCCAGCTTCTGGGCCCAGAGGCAGGACGCCTACATGCATATTTTCTACTCAGACTTGCACTATGTGGGAAACTGGCCCTTTTCTGTGGAGGGTGTGTTTCCTAGGATGCTAGGCCCTCGTCTCCCCTTTCGGCTTGGGCCCCAGCACCTGCCTCCCGTGGTGTCTTGTCTGGTTTACATTCTCTTCAGAGCTTCCATCCGGAGGCTGGCTGGAAGAACAGGTTTCCACCCCTTGGGCAGGGGTGGGGGAGGAAGCTAAGGGCTTCATCACAGCCTCCCTCCCTCCACAGCAACTACTGCCAGTCATTCCTACCAACAGAAATTAAACCTTTGGCATCACTATTAATTAATAGTGAACCTCATCACAGTCATCATAGCCAGTGTCACCAAATCCCTGGAATTGGTGCGATATTTTTTTTTTCCTCTAAACTTAAAAGGGGTCCCTCCCACCCTCCATACAACTCCTTATGGAGAGTATTTTCTAGAAGAGGAGCCACAGAGAGGGCTACCCACCCTAAAAGAAAGCAAGCGTTTGAATGCCCAACTCTGGTGGCACACTTCAGTCTTCCCCGGACATGTGGCAGGGGGACGGTGGATGTCCATCCTCTTCTCTGTAGCTGTGCTGAGTTCAGGTGTCAGGGAGAGTGAGGGTCTGGTTTGCCGTTGAGGTGAGGAAGCTGCTGACCGGTTTGGGGGGTGACCCTCCCGCTGAGTTATCCCATTTTGGACTCCCAGCATGAGAACCAGGCAACTCTCTTGGAAAAATGGCCTCCCTCTGCCCCCATTGTTGGGTCTAACCCTGTTATTTCTTCTCATGAAATGTCTGTGTTCCTCTTTTTCGAGGATGCCTGACCCTGATTTCACAGTCCGAGATGTCAAACTCCTAGTGGGTAAGTTGCTGTGTGTGTGCGTGGCCCAGAGATGCTGAATTGCGGGGCCGTGGTAGTGGCAGGGGACGAGGCTTGTACCACCTGCCTCTTTAGATATTTAACTGCCTCTGCAAAGAAAGTCCCCATGCGAGGAGGCAGGAGCAGGTGTGAGCTGCAACCATCTCATTCTGGAGAACGGGTCAGATTGCAAAGCCGTAAGAAGCTGTTTTAGAGGGTGTTTGCCAGTGCAGTTGTATGAGGCTGATTTGGACCCTAGCCTCCAGCTTCGGTGTCATCAAGGCAATCTTAGCTCTCTCCTTTGCATTTGTTTGTGGGTTGCTGGGTAAACACTGGGTGCTGTGTGACCCCTAAAAGACTTTCAGAACTTTCAAGGGGAGGGATCATTCTTCCTGCTGCTTCAGGGTTCCAGACAGGTCTAGGGCAGGGCTTGGCGCTGAGCACCTGCAGAGCTCGGCTGGACTCACTGAGTGCCCCGGACTCCTGACCAGGTAGTGGGCTGCCTTTCAGATTTTACAGGAAGTTGGTCAATACATCCATTCTTTCCAGAAGTGTTTCTCAAGTAGCTCCTACGTGGTAGGCTAATTCACAGCTGTGAGCAGGACAGACAAGATCCCTGCCCTCTTGGTTGGAGTGACAGGCAACAAAGAAATAAATAGTTTAAAAAAAATTTACGTCTTTTCAGAGGGTGATAAGGGATATGAAGAAGTAAAGCAGGGTAATGGGGTGGAGCTTGCTGGAGCTGTGTTTTGTTTTAGGTGGGGGGTGGTCAGGGAGGGCCTCTGGGTGGAGGTGATGAGGACGTTTGGACAGAGACCTGACTGATGAGAAGCCAGCTGTGGGAAAGAACATTCCAGATGGAGGAATGAACAAGGGCAAAGGGTGGAAGGAATGGGGGGGGGAAGTAGTAGGAGAAGTGGGAGAAGTTGCAGGGCCAGGCCCACATAGGACCTTCTAGGCCCTGGTGGGGAATTTGGGTTTAACTGCTTGGGTGATGGGAGGCCACTGGGGAGTTTTAAAGTGTGGTGAGGTGGGTAGCTTTGTGATCTGATTATTTTCTTGGGGGGGGGGAATTAAAAATATTTTTTAAATTGAGATAGAATTCATATACCATAAAATTCACCATCTAACCATTTTAAAGTGTGCAATTCAGTGGTTCTTTTTTTCTTTTTGGCCACGTTGCATGGCTTGCAGGACCTTAGTTCCCTGACCAGGGATTGAACCTGGGCCACAGCAGTGAAAGTGCTGAGTCCTAACCACTGGACCGCCAGGGAATTCCCCAGTGGTTCCTAATATATTCACAATGTTGTGCAACCATTACCACGAACTAATTCCAGAACATTTTCATCACCCCCAAAGTGAGCCTTGTACCTCCCAATTCCCCTCTCCTTCCATCCCCTGACAGCCAGTCTGCTTTTTGCCTCTGTGGGTTTGTCTCTTCTGGATTTTCCATAAAAGTGGAATCATAATATGTGGTCCTTTGTGTGTGGCTTCTTTCACTTGGCCTCATGTTTTCGAGGTTCATCTATGTTGTAACAAGTCTCAGTACTTTATTACTTTTTAAGGCCGAACAGTATCCCATTATATGGATAGACCACGTTTTGTTTACTCATTCGTCTGTTGATGTACATTTTAGTTGTTTCTACTTCTTGGGTATTATGAATAATGCTGCTATGACTATTCATGTACAAGTTTTAGTGTGAACATACATATTCACTTCTTTGGGGTATATACGTAGGAAGGGAATTGTTGGGTTATAGGGTAACTACATTTAATCTCCTCTGACAGTTACCAAAGTAGCTGCGCCATTTTAAATTCCCATTAGCAACATACGAGGGTTCTAATTTCTCTACATCTTTACCCACACTTGTTATTGTCTGTCTTGTGTGTGTGTGTGTGTGTGTGTGTCTGTCTGTCTTTTTTTTGTTGTTTTTTTTTTTGCGGTACGCAGGCCTCTCACTGTTGTGGCCTCTCACGTTGCGGAGCACAGGCTCCGGACGTGCAGGCTTAGCGGCCATGGCTCACGGGCCCAGCCACTCCGCGGCATGTGGAATCCTCCCGGACCGGGGCCCGAACCCGTGTCCCCTGCATCGGCAGGCGGACTCCCAACCACTGCGCCACCAGGGAAGCCCTGTCTTTTTTTAAATTTTATTTTATTTTATTTATTTATTTTTTTCTCTCTTTTTGATGCTAGCCATCCTGGTGGGTGTGAAGTAATGTGATCTGATTTAAGCTCTATAAAAGCTGACTCTTGTGGTTGTATGGAGAATGAAGGCAGCTGACCAGTGGGTGTGCAGAGATCCAGCCTGAATTATTATTATTATTTTTAAAATTAATTAATTAATTTTTGGCTGTGTTGGGTCTTTGTTGCTGCCCGCGGCTTTCTCTTGTTGCCGCGAGTGGGGGCTACTCTTCGTTGCGGTGCATGGGCTTCTCATTGCAGTGGCTTCTCTTGTTGCGGAGCACGGACTCTAGGCATGCGGGCTTCAGTAGTTGTGGTGCACGGGCTCAGTAGTTGTGGCTCGCGGGCTCTAGCGCGCAGGCTCAGTAGTTGTGGTGCATGGACTCAGTTGCTCCGCGGCATGTGGGATCTTCCCGGACCAGGGCTCGAACCCATGTCCCCTGCATTGGCAGGTGGATTCTTAACCACTGCACCACCAGGGAAGTCCCCAGCCTGAATATTGACCCAGAGATGTGTTAACTCAGAAGGGAGAACCAGGGACTTCCTTGGCGGTCCAGTGATTAAGACTCAGCACTTCCACTGCAACGGGCGCGGGTTCCATCCCTGGTTTGGGGAACTAAGATCCCACATGACATGTGGCGGAAAAAAAGAAAAAGAAGAAGGAGGACCAGTTGGCTATAAGGAGGTGCTGCTGTTGACAGAAGGATCTCAGTTAACTGGTGAGGGCTTGCTCAGGAGATAGATTTTTTTTTTTTAAGCTGGATTCTAGAAATGCTGAAGGAAGTGGACATCAGAACAGAAGGAGGCAGCCTTCCAGCAGTGAGCAGAAGATGGGGTGATGGACCCCGTAAATCAAATCTTGGCACAGGTGACTCTCTCTGGTGCCTCAACCCACCCCCAGCCTTTGTTGTTGGGACTCAGCTCTGCTACTTGGCTGAGTGATTTGGGGCAAGCTACTCCTCAGCTGCAAAATGGAGCTAAGAGCAGAACCTGCCTCAAAGAAGGATCCTGTAAGAGAATGAATGAATGCTTAGCATTATGGCGGATGACGAAATGGTCCCCATTATTATTCTAATGGCAGAATGTGGATCCGATGAAGTTCTCTTTATGGACAAGGATTAAAGCCAGATTCTCAAATCTGGGGATCAGGGAACATCACAGTCTCAGTAATGTTGCCCTCACGCTTTTGAAGAATTTTCAAGCCCTTTGTAGTTTTGTTATTCTCTGGTTGTATCCAGGCTGCCTCTTTCCTTGAGCCTCATTCTTCTCATTGTGAGAGCGAGAGGATTCAATTAGATGGTCCTGACGTCCTTGCCGGCTCTCAGAAAAGTCTAGGATGGCAAAGAAAGCGGGAATAGTGAGACTTCCCTGGTGGTCCAGTGGTTAAGACTCCTTGCTCCCAGTGCAGGGGGCATGGGTTCAATCCCTGGTCGGGGAACTAAGATCCCGCATATCGCACAATGCAGCCAAAAAATCCGCCCAAAAAGTGGGAATAGTAGTAATACCTGCAGCCTATGTCTCTTGGCATTTCTGTAATGATCGAACGGATTGGTGAATTTTCGTGCTTTGTAAAGGTATAGCACCGTGAGGGATGCCTGTAATGGCAGTTAGCAGCGGGTAGGATTATTCCCACTGAGAGTGCACACAGGCTTCTGGAGAGTGGTGAAGGGGAAGATTTGTCATAGTGACATAAGTGACAAATGTAACTCAATCTGTCCTAAGCAAAACAGAATTCAGCGGTTTACGTAATAGGTTCAGGATGTGACCTTAGGCATTCCTAGATCCAGGTGTGCCAAGAAGATCTCAAGATCTTGGCTCCTACTTTTCATTTTTGCTTCCCTTTTTTTGGCTTCCTCTTTCTGCTTCATTCTCCGGCAAGTTTCTCTCCACATGGCAGCTAAAATGGGGAGCAAAATCCCACACCCAGCCTAGCTGAACCATGTGGACTGAGAGTGGGGAAGGAGTGACTCCCCAGGGTTGCTGGGTGACGTAACCATGTCCCTAACACAAATGGGATTTCTTTTTTGTTTTTCGCCATGCCACATGTCTTGCGGAATCTTAGTTCCCCGACCAGGGATTGAACCCATGCCCTCGGCAGTGAGAGCGTGGAGTCCTAACCACTAGACCACCAGGGAATTCCCACAAATGAAAGTTCTGCTGTGGATGGCAGAGTATGGGGGAGGCTGCACCATCCCTCGTAGTTAGTGGGGGATCTCAGCCTGTCTTCTAGCCTCTTGTCCCCTCCCCAGGCCCTGTATCTTGGGAGGCGACTGTCTGAGAAGCGGGTGGTGCACAGCCAGCTATTAGGGCAGACTCTTCTCTAATCTCCTAAAATTGGGCTTTTTTCTGTCAGCCCTGTTTATCTGTCTGCTGGAAGACCGACACCTAGCCTCTGTTTTTAGCTCCTCATCTCTAAAGAACCAAAACAAAAAGTGGTGGCACTGTGCGCTTAAAATGAAAGCTTTTTTCTTGAAGTCTAATATGCATATAGAAAAGTGCACATATAGTAATCCTGTTGTGAAAATTTGTATAATTTTAACAAATTGAACACACCAGGGTAATTGGAAGCCCAGGGTCAAACCCCCCTTGAATTCCCATCCAGTCACTCCCTCCACTGTTGTCCTGGCTTCTTCTAATAGTGTGGATGAATTTTGCCTGTTTTCATACTTTGTGTTAGTGGAATCATACAGGGTGTCTGTCCTCTTTTGGTTTTGGCGTTTTACCACTCAACCTTGTGTTTACGAGATTCATCCATATTGTTGTGTGCAGTTGTAGATGATTTATTTTCATTGCTATATAGTTTTCCATTATGTGATTATTTCACAATTGATTTATTCATTCTATTAGTGGGTACTTGGGTAACTGCCAGTTTAAGGTTGTATGCATAGTGCTGCTATGAACATTCTAGGCATGATTGGTGAACAAATAGATGCATTTCTGTTGGGCATATACTTAAGAGCAGAATTGCTTGGGTCAGAATTTACGTATATGTTCAGTTTTAGTAGATCCTGTCAAGTAATTGTCCAGCGGATTGTTCTGGTTCTGATTGCACCATATCCTTACCCAGAGTTGGTGTGTTCATCATGTTCATTGTAGTCATGCCTCCATGCTGATGGGAGTATAGTTCTATTTCACTGTGTTTCGCTTGTCATTTTTCTAATGATTGACGAAATTGACCTCCATTTCATATGTTTATTTGCTATTTGGATATCTTCTTTTTTTTTTTTTAACGCGGGCCTCTCACTGTCGTGGCCTCTCCCATTGCGGAGCACAGGCTCCGGACGCACAGGCTCAGCGGCCATGGCTCACGGGCCCAGCCGCTCCGCGGCATGTGGGATCTTCCTGGACCGGGGCACGAACCCGTGTCCCCTGCATCGGCAGGCGGACTCTGAACCACTGCGCCACCAGGGAAGCCCCTGGATATCTTCTTTTATGAAATGTTTGATCAAGTCTTTTCTTCATTATTTTAGAGGTTGTTTCTTATTTAAAAAAAAATTTTTTATTGAAGTATAGTTGATTTACGTTGTGTTAGTTTCATGTGTACAGCAAAGTGATTCAGTTATACCTGTGTGTGTGTGTGTGTGTGTGTGTGTGTGTGTATCAGATTCTTTTCCATTATAGGCTATTATAAGATATTGAGTATAGTTCCCTGTGCTATACAGTGGGTTCTTATTTATTTTATATATAGTACTGTGTATCTATTAATCCCAAATTCCTAATTTATCCCTTCCCCCACATTACCCTTTGATAAGCATAAGATTGTCTTCTATGTCTGTGAGTCTGTTTCTGTTTTGTAAATAAGTTCATTTGTATCATTTTTTTAAGATTCCATGTATAATTGATATAATATAATATTTGTCTTTGACTTACTTCACTTACTATAATAATTTCTAGGTCCATCCATGTTGCTGCAAATGGCATTATTTCATTCTTTTTAATGGCTGAGTAATATTCCGTTGTGTGTGCGTATATATTATATATATATAACACACACACACACACACACACACACACACACCCCACATTTTTATCCATTCATTAGCTGATGGACCCTGAGGTTATTTCCATGTCTTGGCTATTGTAAATAGTGCTCCTGTGAACATTGGGGTACATGTATCTTTTCTAAATAGAGCTTTCTGTCTTTTGGGATATATGCCTAGGAGTGGGATTGCTGGATCATATGGTAACTCTATTTTTAGTGTTTGGTTTTTTTTTAAATTAATTTATTTTTTGGCTGTGTTAGGTCTTCGTTGATGCGCGTGGGCTTTCTCTAGTTTCAGCAAGCGGGGCTACTCTTCGTTGCGGTGCACGGGCTTCTCATTCCAGTGACTTCTCTTGTTGCAGAGCATGGGCTCTAGAGCACGTGGGCTTCAGTAGTTGCAGCACGTGGACTCAGTAGTTGTGGCTCGTGGGCTCTAGAGCACAGGCTCAGTAGTTGTGGTGCACAGGCTTGTTGCTCCACGGCATGTGGGATCTTCCTGGACCAGGGCTCAAACCCGTGTCCCCTGCATTGGCAGGCGGATTCTTAACCACTGTGCCACCAGGGAAGTCCCTTTTTTTTTTTAAGATTTTTCTCTTTTTTAAAATAAATAAATAAATAAATAAATTGGCTGCATTGGGTCTTTGTTGCGTGCGGGCTTTCTCAATAGTTGCAGGGAGTGGGGGCTACTCTTCATTGTGGTGCACGGGCTTCTCATTGAGGTGGCTTCTTTTGTTCCGGAGCACGGGCTATAGGTATGCAGTCTTCAGTAGCTGTGGCATATGGGCTCAGTAGTCGTGGCTCCCGGGCTCTAGAGCACAGGCTCAGTAGTTGTGGCACATGGGCTTAGTTGCTCCGCGGCATGTGCGGTCCTCCCGGACCAGGGATTGAAACCGTGTCCCCCGCATTGGCAGGTGGATTCTTAACCACTGAGCCACCAGGGAAGTTCCTATTTTTAGTATTTTAAGGAACCTCCATATTGTTCTCCACAGTGACTACACCAATTTACATTCCTACCAATGGTGTAGGAGGGTTCCCTTTTCTGCACACCCTCTCCAGCATTTATTATTTATAGACTTTTCGATTCTGGCCATTCTTTTTTTGCAGTATGCGGGCCTCTCACTGTTGTGGCCTCTCCCGTTGCGGAGCACAGGCTCCGGACGCGTAGGCTCAGCGGCCATGGCTCACGGGCCCAGCCGCTCCGCGGCATGTGGGATCTTCCCAGACCGGGCCACAAACCCGTGCCCCCTGCATCAGCAGGCGGACTCTCAACCACTGCGCCACCAGGGAAGCCCTTCTGCCCATTTTTTGATTGTTTTTCTTTGGTTTGTTTGTTTGTTTGTTTTGATATTGAGTTGTATGAATTGTTTGTATATTTTGGAAATAAAGCCCTTGCTGGTCTCATCGTTTGTGAATATTTTCTCCCAGTCTGCAGGTTGTCTTTTTGTTTTGTTTATGGTAAAGATTGTCTCTTATTGTTTGTAAGGTGTATCAGTTTGCTAGGGCAAAACATAACAAAGTACCACAGAATGGATGACTTAAACAACAGAAAAATTTTTTCTCATAATTCTGGAGCTGGAAGTCCAAGATCAAGGTGTCAGCAGGGTTAAGTTTCTTTGAAGGTCTCTCTCCTTGGCTTATAGATGGCTGTCTTCTTGTGTCTTCCCATGGTGTTCCCTCTGTTTGTATCTGTGTCTAATCTCCTCTTCTTTTTTTTTTTTTTCGGTATGTGGGCCTCTCACTGTTGTGGCCTCTCCCGCTGCGGAGCACAGGCTCCGGACACGCAGGCTCAGCGGCCATGGCTCACACAGGCCCAGCTGCTCTGCGGCATGTGGGATCTTCCCGGACCGGGGCACGAACCCGTGTCCCCTGCATAGGCAGGCGGACTCTCAACCACTGTGCCACCAGGGAAGCCCTAATCTCCTCTTCTTATGAGAACACCAGTCTTACTGGATTAGGGGCTACCCTAAAGACCTCATTTTAATTACCTCTTTAAAGACTTTATCTCCAAATACGGTTACTTACTGAGTTACTGGGGGTTAGAAGTTCAACATATAAATTTGGGGGGACACAATTCAGCCCATAACATAAAGGTTCTTTCTGTATTCTGGATGTTAGTACATATTCCAAAATCATCTCCTACTTTTCACACTCTTAAAGATGTCTTTGAACTAACAGACAGTCTTCATTTTAACATAGACCATTTAGCGCTTTCTGGTCCATTAGTTTGTTTTGTGTCTCATAAAATTAAGAAAATTTTGCATACTCTGAGATCACAAAGATATTCATATGTTTTTCTTGAAAAGCTTTGGTGTTTGAACTCTCACATGTACATATGTAGTTCATCTGGAATTGATTTTTGTGCTTGGTATGAGATAGGGGTCAAGATCCTTTCTTTTTCCTATATGGATATCCAGTTGATTAGTACCATTATTGAAGAAACACCCTCTCCCCATGGCACTGCATCAGGTGACTTTGTTGTGAATCAGGTGACTGCATCTGTGTAGGTCTGTTTGATGCTGTAATCTGTGCCCCCCACCCCCAGGATCACTAGGAGAGTTCATGTAAAAAGACTGGGATATTTTCACATCTATGGGTTGGGAGTTGGGGGGATAGGGAGATTGGGGAAGAGATAATTCTTGCTGTCTCTGAAGGTGCTTTAAACCCTCTGAGAAAACGTATCCATAAAGTACAGTGTCCCCACTCATTCTCTGTTCTTATGTTACTGAGGGTTGGGAGGGCCCATGGCTATGGGGAGACTTGCATATTATCTCTTTACTGTATTTCTGTCTAATGAGGGTACCCAAGCCAACTGATGCTTTCTTTGGCCCCTTTTCTTAAAAAATCTTCATGACAAATCACCTCATTCAGTATTCATTTATTCATCCCATTAGAATAGTAATCACCTATCTTTTACTGTATGTTTACCATATGACCTCATTTTGTCCTCACCAATAATCATAAAGTAAGTGTTATGTTCTGTTTTCCAGATGGGGGATCTGAAGCTCAGAGGGAGCTGCTCACACAGCTAGTGGGCGGTGGAGACAGGATCCAAACCCAGCCCCGGGTGCTTCCAAAGCTCATGCTTTTGCTTTATGACTTCCTACTCTAATCCTAACCCTCCTCCATTCCTTTTTTTTATAAATTATTTATTTATTTTTGGCACTGGGTCTTTGTTGCTGTGCGGGGGCTCTCTCTAGTTGTGGCAAGCGGGGGCTACTCTTCGTTGTGGTGCGCGGGCTTCTCATTGCGGTGGCTTCTCTTGTTGTGGAGCACGGGCTCTAGGCACGCGGGCTTCAGTAGTTGTGACACACGGGCTTAGTTGCTCTGTGGCATGTGGGATCTTCCCGGACCAGAGCTTGAACATGTGTCCCCTGCATTGGCAGGCGGATTCTTAACCACTGCGCCACCAGTCCATTCATTCTTCACTCACAAATTTACCAGGTGTCTGTGTTGTGTCTGGCCCTGCAGGAGGTGCTAAGACTCGTCAGACATGGGCTCTGCCCTTGACTGGTGGTATTTAGGGAGAAGACTAAATTATTACTCCTTAGAAATCAAAGGTAGCTGATTTGTCCCCAGACCTTATTTTTATTTTATTTTTTGGACCCTTTTTAAAAAAAATTTTTATTGGAGTATAGTTGATTTACAAGGTTGTGTTAATTTCAGGTGTACAGCAAAGTGAATCAGTTATATGTATACATATATCCACTCTGTTTTAGATTCTTTTTCTCATATAGGCCATTACAGAGTATTGAGTAGAGTTTCCCTGTGCTATACAGTAGGTCCTTATTAGTTATCTATTTTATATAGAGTAGTATATATATGCCAATCCCAGTCTCCCAATATATCCTTGCCCCCCCAGACCTTATTATTATTACTAATATTTATTTTTAGTATTTATTTATTTAGGTTGCTCTGGGTCTTAGTTGCAGCAGGCAGGCTCGATAGTTGTGGCATTCAAACTCTTAGTTGTGGCATGAATGTGGGATCTAGTTCCCTGATCAGGGATCAAACCAGGGACCCCTGCATGGGGAGCTCAGAGTCTTAACCACTGCGCCACCAGGGAAGTTCCTAATCTTTTTTTAAAAATTGAAGTATAGTTGACTTAACAATATTGTATTAGTTTCATGTATATAGCAAAGTGATTCATATATATATATACATTTTCCATTATAGGTTATTACAAGATATTGGATATATACACTACCAAATGTAAAATGGATGGCTAGCGGGAAGCTGCTGCATATCACAGGGAGATCAGCTCCATGCTTTGTGATGACCTAGAGGGGTGGGATAGGGAGGGTGTGAGCGAGGCTCAAGAGGGAGGGAATATGGGGATATATGTATACTTATAGCTGATTCACTTTGTTGTACAGCAGAAACTAATACAGCATTGTAAAGCAATTACACTCCAATGAAGATTAAAAAAAAATAATAAAAAAACACAAAAAGCAAGATATTGGATATGTTTCCCTTTGTTATACAGTAAATCCTTTTTGCTTACTATTTTATGTATAGTAGCTTATATCTGTTAATCCCATACTCCTAATTTGTCCCTCCCTCCTTCCTAGACCTTTTAAAGTTGGTTTAAAATCATAGACTTCAAAAAATTTTAGGGAATTCCCTGGAGGTCCAGTGGTTAGGACTCTGCGCTTTCACTGCCGAGGGTGCAGGTTCGATCCCTGGTTGGGGAACTAAGTCCCGCAAGCCGTGTGGTGCTGCCAAAAAAAAAATAATAATAATAATAAAAAAATTTAAACTTTGGAAGAGTTTTTAGAACTCGCCTAGTCTTGCTTTCCCATTTCACAGGTGAGAAAAACTGAGGCCTGGAGAGAAGTTACTTGTAAGTTGCCCAGACAGTAGATGGCACATCAGATTCAAACATAGGTTTGAATGTCAGCAGTTGGGAAGTGAAGCTTGTAACAGAATCCAAGAGGAAATGTAGACTTGGGTGGGGTTAAAGATGAGTTCAGTTCTAGACACTTTGAATTTGAGCTCAGTAGTGATGTTAAGGTTGGACAGATATGTGGGGGAGGCATCCGCCTGACAGGACAGATAGAAATGCTAGGAGGGGAAGGTACATGAGGTCAGGAGAGCTGAGAATCCCAAGGGAGGAGGGTTTCAGAGGGGTTCAGTTATGTTCTCAGGTATGTATTCTCTCTAAGAGAAATACCCGCCTCATTGATTTGTTCTGTTTCCCTTTTCCTAGAAATCTAGTGCTCTGTAATCAAAATCTTGATTTTGATTGTGCTAGGGGCCTAGGGAAACTGTATTTGCTTCTGTCCATTATTTGCCTAAGAGGAATCACTCCCCTGTGGGGTAGCTCCTCAGAGTGTAAATAATAGTGTTAACTACTGTTTACTAAGATCTTGTTATAAGCTGAGAATCTGTCCTATATTTTTTTGTCCAATCACATAAAACCCTATTTATCACTAGCCCCATTAAAAAAAAATAAATTTATTTATTTATTTACTTTTGGCCACGTTGAGTCTTCGTTGCTGCTCATGGGCTTTTCTCTAGTTTCGGCGAGCAGGGGCTATTCTTCGTTACAGCTGAGGGCTTCTCGTCGCGGTGGCTTCTCTTGCTGCAGAGTGCGGGCTCTAGGCACATGGGCTTCAGTAGTTGCGGCGCATGGGCTTAGTTGCTCCGCAGCATGTGGGATCTTCCCAGACCAGGGATCAAACCCGTGCCCCCTGCATTAGGCAGGTGGATTCTTAACCACTGTGCCACCAGGGAAGTCCTTGTCTTGGGGATAATTTTAAAAGTTGAGGGGGTCAGAAGATATTAGTGCTTAGGAAAAGCCTGCAGACCTTTGCAAGCATCCTCTTATTTCACAAAGAGGAAACTGAGGCCTAGATCTGGGAAGCGATTTGTCTCAAGTTGTGCAGTGACTCAGCCCTGTGTCCTCTCTTTCCTGTACCCTTGCACCTTCAATTTGGGACAGCGTTTTCACTAGGATCCCCACTTTTAAGTTTACAAAGTGCTTCCAATAATTGTGTGAAGCCACTAGGGCGGGTCCTATTATCCCCACTTTGCAGGTGAGGAAACAGGCCCAGAGCGGTTCAGGGATGTACCTAAGGCCTCACTCCACTGAAGTAGTGGAGCAGTATTTGAACCATGGCCAGTGCTCTTGATAATAAACTCTGGCTCTATGAGGTGGTTGAGGAGATATTCCCAAGGAGCAGAAAAAAACCAGTCCAGAAGCTTGAAGATGATAGAGAACGTTCCAGAACTATGACGTGGGACACTTGTGTGCAGTCTCTGAAGAGCGGGCTCAGTGGGGGTTTGGAGTCAGTGCCCGTGCATGCTTTATGTTGGCCTTCAAGGTGACTTTCCACAGCCTCCTTCCGGCTCTGAGCCCGTGGCTCTTGGAACTGACTGATGGAGCCTTCAAAGCAAGGGCCATGGGGCCACGGATTAATTTCTGCAGCTGGAATTTGTTGGATGTGTGTGTAGCCTGTGAGCTCAGAGAACCAATGAGGAGGGGAGGGGCTGCTGCTGAGCAGGTGGCCTACTTAGGAACTCCAGGCACCGCTCTGACGTGGAAAATTTCTCCTGTAACCCCTTGACTTCAGGAGCCTGAGTTTCAGCGCTGTGGATCCCTTGCAGGCTCCAAAAGGCACCTTGTCCCTGTCCCCTGCCCTAGGGGTGGCTGCTCCCCAGGACTTGGAGTACCACATTCCCTTCTTAGCACCCATCTGTCCCTTTGGGCCACTTGCCTCCCGCTCGGAGACCCAGCGCTTATGCCCAGCTCCCCTTTGCCACCAGTGGCAGACCGGACTGGAACCTGAGAAGATGGAGGCCCGGTGCTTAATCTCCCAGCTCAGCCTGGAAGGGACTGGCAGGCCTCAAGCGTCCCCAGTGACCCCTTGGGCGAGCGTCTCCATCTCTTCCCTCTTCCTTCCTTCTCCTCTGCCCAGTTCATATTTAAGGGATATGATCTGAGTGTTTAAGAACTAGACTACACAACATTGTAAAGCAACTATACGCCAATAAAAAGTACCTAGAAGAGAAACTAGGCTAAAAATCAGTGTGTTGGCCCTGGAAGAGGACCTAAAAATGACCTAACCCAGTGGTTTTCAAAGGGAAATCTCAGGAATCCAGTTCTGAATTCCTACCCCCTTCTCACTTCAGCCTGAGCTGCTTGTTTTTATTTATGTATTTGGCTCTCATCAAAGCTTCTGTTTGAAGGAAGAGATCTGCGGCAATGAAAAAAAAAATTATAAAGGCCGACTTCTTCCTGCCTTTTCATGTGAGGCAGCTGAGGCCTAGAGCAGGGGCAGTCAGGGTTGCTGGGACTAGGGCTCAGTCCAGGGCTCTTGGCGCTGTCCCAGGGCCCTTGAGGCTCCCACTGCTCATTCTGGGGTCTCCTGTGAGCCATCACTGATGGAGAAACAAGCCAGGCACCTGTGCCTCCAGCCTGGCTCTTCAAGTGAGCATAACGAGCCTGGTTGGGGCTGTGGCTTCAGAGCTGAAATTGGTCTCTCTGAGAAGTCCACATGGGGGAGAAAGAGCTCCCTTTCACTTTCTGTCTGATTGGGACCCTCTTCACTTTGTTTTTTGTTTTGTTTTTCTTGTGGTACGTGGGCCTCCCATTGCTGTGGCCTCTCTCGCCGCGGAACACAGGCTCCGGACGGGCAGGCCCAGCGGCCATGGCTCACGGGCCCAGCCGCTCCACAGCATGTGGGATCTTCCCGGCCCGGGGCACGAACCCATGTCCCTTGCATCGGCAGGCGGACTCTCAACCACTGCGCCACCAGGGAAGCCCCCCTCTTCACTTTGTATTCAGAGCCACATGGATATTTCCATACCTGCTTAGTAGCTGGTGGGTAAATGTGTTGCAGACCCTACCATGTGCCAGACATGGTGTTAGCCTCTCTTACATTGAAGGGCCCGTTTTACAACTAAAGACCGTCCAAGTCTAGAAAGGGTAAGTGAGTCCCTGAAGCCATAGAGCTAGTAACAGCTGGAATTTATAAAAATACTTCTGATTGGAGAGGATTTTGAAAAGTAACAAGAGTAGACAGACGGGGTGGAGTGGTGGTGGTGGGATGAATTGGGAGATTGGGATTGACATGTATACACTCATATGTATAAAGTAGATAACTAAGAGAAAAAAATTCTATTAGATCACAAAATCTAAAAAAAAAAGAATAGACAAAGTATAATGAACTTCTGTGTACCCATCATTCAGCCCCAATACCCATGAATCTGTGGTCTTGCCCCTTCCGTCCCCCCATCCACTTCCTCTTTTTGTGCAATATTTGAAGCATATTGAGACATCATGCCATTTCATCCCAAAAGTTTTCAGTATATAGTTCTAAATGTATATAGTATAGTTGATTTACAAGAGCAGGGGTTTTTAAAAACCAATAGCATTGGGCTTCCCTGGTGGCGCAGTGGTTGAGAGTCCGCCTGCCGATGCAGGGGACATGGGTTCGTGCCCCGGTCCGGGAAGATCCCACATGCATCTGGAGCCTGTGCTCCGCAACGGGAGAGGCCACAATAGTGAGAGGCCCGCATACCACAAAAACACAAAAAAAAAAAACAAAAAAAAAATACCATTATCATACCTAGCCTTTTTTTTTTTTTTCCTCAAAAAGCTTCATTGTTCCCATTTGGCCCAAGGCTTGGGAGAGGGCTCCAAGGTGGTTAGAAAGCTGCCCAGTGGCTGCATTGAGAGGCTTCAGGCAGAAGCCCTGACACCAGAGGGTCTCTTCAAAGGCTGCTTCAAAGTCTCCTAGTCCTGCTTGAGGGTGAGCGTGTCAAAGAGATCCTGGCCCAGCCCAGCCTGGGGACCAGCCAGCCTGCGGAGGTCAGTCAGGTGGTCACCCATCTTCTTGATGAGTTTCACCTCCTCACTTAGGGAGTGGCTCCGGGGAGTCACAGAGGTGGGGGGCTGCATGGCCAGAACCCAGGGCATACAAATCCAGAAGGGCCTGGTTCAGGTTCTCCATGAGAATGGTGGCTTCCGTAGCGTCCTGGGTTTTACCCCACTCATCTTGGGGTGGCTTCTGCACGCTGTTTTTGCGTTTTCAAGAGGTGCTTGGTGCCCTCGTGCTTTTCCTCTGCCAATTCATGGAAAAAGTGGCCCACGCCCTCCAGAGTCACCCCCTGGCACATCGTCACCGTTGAAATAGAAGCCCAGAGAGAGGTAGGTGTAGGAGGCCCTCAGATGCATGTTTACCAGGCGGTTGATGGCAGCCTCCACTGCGGTGGAATATTTCTGACGCATCTGGGAGCTCACAGTTGATCGGTAATAAGGAGCTAAGCGCAAAAAATGATGTTGGCTGGTCCTGGAGGCCCCTGATGCCTGAGTGGTTCGTTCTGAAGGTTACCACTGGAAAAATGGCTGGAGGGTGGTTGGAGGCTGGGGAAATGGGCATCCCTGGGTCTTTTCCTTCCAAACATTGTTGAAGCAAGAGACGGATGCTCAGGACCATGGAGTGCACTCTCACACCTAGTCTTAAAAACTAGGAACCTTAAAAACTAAGGAATTTAAAAAATTCCTTAAAATGAGTAAATATCCATATACATTGTTCAAATTTCCAGTTGTTTCATATATAGCATAAATGTTACTTTCTTTTTTAAAAATATTTATTTATTTATTTAGGCTGCACCAGGTTTTTAGTTGTGGCATGCGGACTTCTTAGTTGCATGCACGCGGTCTAGTTCCCCGACCAGGGATCCAGCCTGGGCCCCCTGCATTGGGAGTGCGGAGTCTTACTCACTGGACCACCAGGGAAGTCCCTACTTTGTTTTTAAAGTGGTCTTTATTTATTTATGGCTGCATTGTGTCTTCGTTGCTGCGCGCGGGCTTTTTCAGTTGCGGTGCGCGTGGGCTACTCTTGGTTGCGGTGCGCGGGCTTCTCACTGCGGTGGCTTCTCTTGTTGCGGAGCACGGGCTCTAGGCGCGCAGGCTTCAGTAGTTGTGGCTCATGGGCTCTAGAGCGCAGGCTCAGTAGTTGTGGCGCACGGGCTTAGTTGCTCCGCGGCATGTGGGATCTTCCTGGACCAGGGATCCAACCTATGTCCCCTGCGTTGGCAGGCGGATTCTTAACCACTCTGCCTCCAGGGATATCCCCCTACTTTTTTTTTTTTTTAACAGTTGTATGAGTCAGAGTGTAAATAAGGGTCTTGCATTGTGATTGGTTGAGGTGCCTTTTCAGTCTCTTATTAATAATCTCTGGGCTCTCCCTCTATCTCCCATTGGATTGTTTGACCTGTAGAATTTTTCATTGCCTGGATTTTGCCTTGGAGTAGCTTAACATGCTCTTCCATTCTCTGTTGTTTCTGTAAATTGGTAGTTGGATATAGATGCTTGATCAGATTCACAGTCTGTCTCTCTCACTCATTCATTCATTAGTTCATTCATTTTATTCTGACTGCCTCATAGATCCATCAGGAGGCACATGTTAGGTTCTCTCTCTCCCTCTCTCTCTCTCTCTCTCTCTCTCTGTTGTTAGCAGTCATTGATGTCTATTTCCATTATTTTATCAGGGGCTGCAAAGTGGTGATGGTCTAATTAATTCTGTCATTCCTCCCCCCGCCCACCCCCATTTTTTTTGGGGGGGCCATGCCATGCTGCATGCAGGAATCTTAGTTCCCCAGTCAGGGATCTGATTAAACTTGTGCTTCCTGCAGTGGAAGCACAGAGTAACCTTTTTTAAAAAAATATTTATTTATTTATTTATTTGGCTACTCTGGGTCTTAATTGCGGCACGCGGGATATTTGGTTGCGGCATGCAGGCTCTTAGTTGCCGCATGCAGGATCTAGTTCCCTGACTAGGGATCGAACCTGGGGCCCCTGTATTGGGAACGTGGAATCTTAACCACTGGACCGCCAGGGAAGTCCCTCCTTTGCCATTTATTGGCTGGAATATATTTATGGAGAGAAACTTTTCCTCAACTGCTGTTTGCTTCAGAGCTGGCCTTTATCTCAGATTCGTCAGACTCCTAAGCCAACGGTCACTTCAATCCGTATTGTTCTGCTTCCCTAGGAAGTGTGCTAATGTTCCTGCATTTCTCATCCTCACCTGTGGGCTGGAACCCAGTGGGGTTGAATCGGGTTACTGGTGCACTTGCGTTTCCCTGGAGGTTTATGGAGCCCAGGCACCCAGAAGAACCGACTTCCCTTCCTCCTCCCTCTATTCCCACTCCAACTCCTCCCACCAGCTGAGGCTTCCAGGACACCTGGGGAGCCGGATGGAGCTCCCTGCACACCGAGGAAGCTATTCTTAGAAGCGCTCCAGATACAGCCCCTCGGCCTCTCCCACCCCCAGGCCTCTGCCCTCCTGTCCTGCTCAGCCCCAGCTGCTCCTCACGGCTCTAACCACTCCAAGTCCTGACTTCCCTTTTTGGCTGAGGGTGGGGCAGGCCGAGGTGGGTCAACTGGGGACCTGTACCTGGCTAGGAGCAGAGTGGGGCGAGGGTGCACAGGGAGCCCTGGGGATTGTGTTGGGGAGAGGGGGTCTGGAAACCTTGTTAGTGCTCAAAAAAGTAAAAAACAGGCCTTTTCTACCCACATCCTTCTTCTGTTCAGGAGAAGAATTGCGTTAAAAAAAAATTTATTGAGGTGAAATTTACATAACATAAAATTAATCATTTTCCCGTTTTTTTTTTTTAAAAAAAATATTTATTTATTTTGGCTGCGCCAGGTCTTAGTTGCAGCATGTGGGATCTTCGTTGCGGCCTGCGGGATCTTTAGATGTGGGCATGTGGGATCTTTTAGTTGCGGCATGCAGACTCTTAGTTGCGGCATGCAGCATCTAGTTCCCTGATCAAACCCGGGCCCCCTGCGTTGGGAGCGCAGAGTCTTACCCACTGGACCACCAAGGAAGTCCCAAAATTAATCATTTTAAAATGTACAGTTCAGTGGCATTTAATACATTCACAGTGTTATGCAACCATACCGTCTGCTGGTTCTAAAACATTTTCAACACCCCGAAAGGAGATTCACACCCCTTAGCAGTCACTCCCATTCCCTCACTCCCAGCCCCTGGCAACCACTCACTTACTTTCTGTCTCTGTGGATTTGCCTATTCTGGACATTTCATGTGAATGACATCATGCAACATGTGACCATTTGTGTCTGGCTTCTTTCCCTTAGCATCATGTTTTTGAGGTTTATCCATGTGGTAGCATGTATCGCTACGACAGATCTTCCTCGACTTATGATGGGATTACATCCCAATAAACCCATTGTAAATTGTAAGTTGAAAATGCACGTAATACACCTAAGCTACCAAACTTCATAGCCTCACCTCGCCTACCCTAAATGTGCACTTACATTAGCCTACAGTTGGACAAAATGATCTAACACAAAGCCTATTTTATAATAAAGTGTTGAAAAGCTCATGCAATGTATTGAATACTGTACTGAAAATTAAAAAACAAAATGGCTGTGTTTCGGTTGTTTGTGATTGTGGTTGACTGGGAGCTGCGGCTCCTTGCAGCTGCCCAGCATCACAAGAGAAGATCATATCACTAGCCCAGGAAAAGATCGAAATTCGGTATTCCAAGTACAGTTCTATTGCATGTGTATCGTTTTTGCACCATCTTAAAGTCAGAAAACCTAGGTTGAACCATGGTAAGTCGGGCTCCATCTGTACTCTCCTTTTTATGGCTGAATAATTTATATTTTTTATTAGGTATGTTTTAAGTGGATAGGAGACTTTTGAAAGAAAAAATATTTTTTTAGAAAAACCAACTTTGTTGGTCATTTAGTGCCTAGTGTTTTTGTTTAATAACAGCTTTACTGAGTTATAATCCACATACCATACAATTCACCCATTTAAAGTGTACAATTCAATGGTTTTTCATTTGTTCACAGAGTTTGTGCAGTCATTGCCACAGTCAATTTTAGAACATTTTCATCGCCCCTCATAACCCGCCCCCCATCCCCCCCATTAGCCATCCTGATTATGTTTTAAGATGGTAAGTGGTCAGTCCTTTTGGACTGACTGGCAGAGATTTAACTGGCTCTGATTTCCCACCATGTCACTTTCTCCACCTGTAATTATAAATGAAATTGGCCAGTTAGGTAACACTTCCTACTTGCAGGCACTTCTCAAGAATGTTTCATGTACATTATCTCATTTAAGTCACAGGACAACCCCATAGGTTGGCTGCCATTTTTGTCCCATGTTACAGATGGGGGGAAACTGAGAGATGCTAAGAGGTCTGAGGTCCAGCTGGGGTTCAAACCCACAAAGTCTTAGCCTAACCACTGTATTGTACTGATGGGGCAGCTGAGCTCCAGGCCTTTAATGCCGACTTGCACCAGCCTCTAGGGCTGTGATTCCCATCACCTACCTGCTCAGCAAATCCCCTTCCTCAGGGGGCTTTGCAGATGGGACCCTGAGCAAGGTGAGGGAGGAGAGACAGGAGGAGAGGCAGGGGAGGTGGAAGGCTGGAGGCCAGCCAGAAAGCGGAGGGAGCTTGGGGGCCTGTTCTCTTCCCCTCCCCCACTCTAACATAGCAGGTTCTCTGACAGGTGGGCTTTCCAGAACAGCTGAGCAGAGCCCACCTGTTCCAGGAGCCCTGGTAAGGAAGGAGCCGGCACTGCCCAGAGCATGACCAGAATTTCCAGCAAAGTTCAGGGATGCCCCCTGGTGGATTTGCACTCCTGACTCAAAAACAAAGCGGTTCTCCAAGGCTTCCCTGGATCTGTGGGGCGACGAGCCAGCCACTGAAGGCGGGGATCATTTTTCAACCTTAGCCTGTGATCAAGATTCAGTATTGCAGAGGGCAGAGGTGGGGGTCGGGGGTTAAGAATTAAGAACCTGGGTTCTAGCATAAGATGGAATTGGCTTCAAATCCCAGCTCTGCAGCTCAGTAACTGAGCATTTTGGGGCAAGTTAGTTGTGGTGGAGGGAAGCAGATGGACTGGGGAGGGATTCGTTTTAAGATTGGAGAGTGACTTGGTGAGGAAAACTGATAGGACCAGGTAATTGAGCAGACAGGGCGTAGGGTGAGGCATATGGGGGATGCTAGGGCGGGGCAGGTTTAGTTTTACGGGGCCTCCCAAGTAGGATCTGCACCCCCAGCTGGCTGGAGCCACCAGCCTGTGGATTCTGCCCCCAGGTAGCCGGCGGCTGGTGGATGTGATGGACGTGAACACCCAGAAAGGCACGGAGATGAGCATGTCCCAGTTTGTGCGGTACTATGAGACGCCCGAGGCCCAGCGGGACAAGCTGTACAACGTCATCAGCCTTGAGTTCAGCCACACCAAGCTGGAGCACTTGGTCAAGCGTCCCACCGTGGTAGGCGCCCCCCCCCCCAACCTCAGCTGCGGTCCCCTCCCCGGCCACCTTCCGCCTCCTCGTCTTGCGCTGGCCCAGGGGGAGGGCAGGAGGCGTTTGGAAGAGGGAGGAGGGTTGAGGTGTGGTGATGGGGTCCGGCTTAAGGGCACTCGGAGCCAGGAAGCGCTGACGGTGGCCTGGCTGGATTTCAGGTAGACCTGGTGGACTGGGTGGATAACATGTGGCCCCAGCACTTGAAGGAGAAGCAGACGGAAGCCACGAATGCCATTGCAGAGATGAAGTACCCGAAAGTGAAGAAGTAAGACTGCCTGGCTGGTGGCGGGACCTGGGAGGGGGTGGCTTTCAGCCTTGTGGGGGGCGGGGGCTGGAAGTGAGCCTGGGCTGAGACCACGGCCCTGTGGGGTCGCTGCTGGGACGTGAGGGCTGGGGGTCCTTGGTGTGGGCAGGTTGGCATCTTGCTTCCCTGGAATGCAGGGGCTCTGCATTCTGCTCCGGGTCTGGATTCTCCATCCAGATAGTTCTTTGGCCTCCCTGCCAGCTCTCCCTGGGGGGATGTG
The DNA here is from genome assembly GCF_003676395.1 of Aethalodelphis obliquidens. Taxonomy (NCBI): domain Eukaryota; kingdom Metazoa; phylum Chordata; class Mammalia; order Artiodactyla; family Delphinidae; genus Aethalodelphis; species Aethalodelphis obliquidens. The sequence goes on along the minus strand of NW_020837972.1, from coordinate 16,508,779 downwards.
ATCTGAAGAGGAGGAAGAGTAATGGGAACCATGTCTGTGTGCATCTGTGTGTGCGTGTGTGTGTGTGCACGTGCGTGTGTGTATGTGTACTTGTCAAACATTCGTTTTCTCCCTCCAAGTGACAGCGTGTCCTGGGAGTGGATTTTTAGGGGTCCGCCACGGACCCTTTACTTTTGACAAGGGCTGGGTAGGGGTCTGGTATTTTTTGCTTCCCGCTGTTGAGACCTGGGACCTCTGATTGAGAAGAACCTTTCCTGAAAAAAGCCAGGGGCCACTTCCTCACCAGACATTCCTTAGAGAGACGGTGCCCTCTAAGCTGGAGGTTGGTGGTGGGCTGGGAAGGTGGCCACATCTAATTGGAGGGACATCACTACATGTGGTGTGACCAGCAAGTCCTGAGACTGATTATTTAACATGGGCAGTGGTAGCTACGAGCACCTTCCATGTTCTAGGACTTGCGTGGCGGACCCTTGGGATGAGAAAGTCACCTTGGGACCCGTACCATCTCAGGCCATCTGTGTTTCCATCTTCAAAATGAGAAGGAGATGCTGGTGGTCCAGGCAGAACTATTGCTTTGGGCTTCCTAGAAGAGTTGGCTCTGGTGACTCCAAATCCATTAGCATCTCTCTGCTCAGCCCCACTGCCAGGAGTGACCCCAGGAGCTTAAAGGCTGTGAACTTTTCATTCACTCAGCCCTTCATTCAGTGCATATTGAATGCAAACTCTGTGCCAGGCTTTGTAAGGGAGGCCAGCATGCTGGCCCTGGGCTTCTCAAGGTTTTGCTTTCAAGCTCTCTCTCTCTTTAATTACCTCTCAGACATTTTTTTCTACCCTCAAAGCTGAAGCTCCTTACACCCCTTGGATCTGGGCTGCCTCAAAGGGAAAGATTGGGCTCAAGGAGGGGTTGGTAGGAGGGTTTTCAATTCTGTTTTGTTCCGATCCGATCACATCAAAACTTATGGAGCCCTTGGAACAGGGAAGTAAAAGATGAACAGGACTAAAAGCCCCTACCTTCTGGAGAATGTGCCATTAACATGAGGGTAAGGTGCAGCTCTCATCCTAGGCAGAGGGAAACAGGTTCCCAGAAGGCAAATGGGGAGAGAAGGAATCCTTTTGGGCTGCTGGCATCAGGAAATCATCTTGGAGAGGATATTGACCTGGGCTTTAAAGGACAGAGGAGATGGGACAGGAGTTGGGGAGGGATGGCAGTAGGCAAGTGCCAAGGTCCTCGATGGAATCACGGAGGCAGAGCTTGAGGAAAGAGTGTGAGATTCAGATTAGTGAGAGGCAGATCCTGACCCTCGTTGATTGAGTGATTGATTGATTCAGCCTATAAACTGAACATCTGATTGGTGTTGGGCACCGGGAATAGAGCAGGGAGAAAACCAGATGAGCTCCTGCCCTCATGGAGCTTACAGTCTATTCAGGAGACATGTTAATCCAACAGTCAGAGAAGCAAATGGAAATTTGCAGCTGTGATGAGGCCACAAGGCAGAGACCCTCGGTGCTATGGGAGCGTGTACCAGGGGATTCACTGGGTTAGGGAGGGCAGGGCAGGCCACCCTGAGCTGCAGTCTAAAGGGGAGAAGAGCTGCTTAAGTGAAGAGGCCTGGGAAGAGCTTTTCTGGCTGTGTGCAGAGAGCCTGGAATGGTGGGGAGGGCTGGGGACAGGACGGGGCTGAAGGACTTGCCAAAGAAAGGCCAGTGGGGCTGGAGCAGATCAAGGGAAGGTCAATGGTGCAGGATGCGGGGTGGGTCAGGCTGACAGGGCCTGACAGTGTCATAGTGAGATGTCTGTATTTCTCCTAAGAGCAGTCGGAAACCTCTGAGATTTTAAGCAGAGAGAGGTATGTGTTCAGATTTGTATTCTGCAAATTCTGCAGCTGCCGTGTGGATTGAAGGAGGTGGGGGCAGACTGGTATGAGGAACCACTGCATCATCTAGATGAGGGTTAGAGGAGAGCACAGGACAAACAGGGCAGGTATTTAGGAAGGTAAAATAGACAGCCTTGGGTGACAGATTTCAATTAATATCTACTTTGTCTCTCTGAGATATTCAGTATTCTACACTTTATTGAAAGATTCCTTTAAATAGTAAGTTCTGTTAATACGTTGAGAATTCTATCTAATTACCAGAAAAAGGCTCACACGCAATTTTCTGGAACCACATGTCTTGGACATATTGGTTGGACTATGTGGCAAATAGATTTACAAACCCTGTCAGTGGCCGTGGGAACTTGTTATAGGATTTGAACCTTGTTAGGAAGGAAATTGTCACCTTGGAAGTGGTCCACTTCGTTCGGCTGAAAAGAATGCTGATTTCAGTTAATAAGCAAGGTAAAAATCCCATGATGATGAAGTCCTCTGGGATCATAGAATGGTTCTTTGGAATTTAATTAAAACGACACTTTCTAGAAATCACAGAGCCTCCATGCTGGAGGTGCCTGGAGAGTGGAGACAGCTGAAGGGCCACCTGAACTGAAGGTTTGCAGGGGGGACGAGAGGAGGGTTACAAACCCATGACTGACTTCTCCCTGGTTCCAGGATTTATGTCGTTTGATCATGGTGAGGGGGTTAGGAAGTTTAATGGGTTTTGGTTCAGTTATTTAAGACAAGGGGTGGAGACAGTTGTCGAAGGGGTAGTTGCAACTTTGTGGGAGACAAAGATTTCTAAAGAGTATAGTAGTGTGGGAATTCCCGGGCTGTCCAGTGGTTAGGGCTTGGTGCTTTCACTGCTGTGGCCCAGGTTCGATCCCTGGTTGGGGAACTGAGATCCCACAAGCCACATGGCGTGGCCGAAAAAAAAAAAAAAAACAAGAAAAAGAAAGAGAGTATACTAGTTACCTCTTGCTGCATTTACTTTGTATTTTGTGCAAGACACTCTTCTAAGTCGTTGGTAGAATACAGTGAATAAACAAAGTCCCTCTTCTCATGGAGCTTGTATTCTGGCTGGGAGAAGAGACAGGCCAGCAAACAAGTGAATAATATAATTTAGGAGGTGATAAGTGTCATGAAGAAGCAGGATAAATGGAAAAGATGATGACAGGGTAGGCTGAATATCAGCTGTGCCAATGCATTTCTGCCACGGCCTCCCCCCACCCCTGCCCCTAATTGCTGCCCCACAGAAATGTTTTGGCTGTACAGAATTATTTGTCTTGGAAAATTCCATAATCGTACAAACAGTGACAATGATTTGGAAGTACCCCTGTATTAGTTGTTTACTGCTGCATAACAGATTACCCTAAAACTTCACAACTTAAACAAATTTATGTCTTAGCATCAGCTCACAGCTTCTGTAGGGCAGGAATCTGGGTGTGGCTTAGCTGGGTGATTCTGGCTCAGAGTCCTGAATGAGCTTGTGTCAGAACTTAGACCTGGGGAGTTCCCTGGCTGTCCAGTGGTTAAGACTGTGCTTTCACTGCCTAGGGCCCAGGTTCAATCCCTGGTCGGGAAACTAAGATCTCACAAGCTGTGCGGCACGACAAAACAAAACAAAACCCAAAACTTAGGCCTGGGCCTCAGTTCTTCACTATGTAGGCCTCTTCATAGGGCTGCTTGAGTGTCCTCATGACATGGCAGCTTCCTGCCCTCCGCCAGAAATGGTTTGAGAGAGAGCAAGGAGGAAGCCACAGTGCCTTTTATAACCTAATTTTGGAAGTCACATACTGTTTACTTCTGCCATATTATAGTAGTTAAAAGCAAGTCACGAAGTCTAGCCCACACTCAAGGGAGGGAAATTTGGCCCTGTCTCTGGAAGGGGTGGGGAGCTCTCAAAGACTTTGTGGACAGGTTTTAAAACCTCTGCAATCTCCTGGGTCTATGACATGGGCACACCTTTTTCACTTAGGACCGTTGGGTATTTTAACACATTCCAGAAAGAAATTAGTGAGTCTTTTCTGTTCTCACCTGCTCCTGTAGCCCACTGGGCTTGCAGAAATGAGGTTTGCTGGTGTATTAGAGATATACAGTGGACTGAAAGAGCTCAAAAGCCCAGCCAAAAGGGGATCCCGTGTAAAGCCTACATTTGGCCCCCCAAAATTGAAAATTGACTGCATTTTCTTCCCATGTGCTTTCTGGGGGTACGCAGCTGAAACAGGATGAAGACAGGCACGGGGATGACCAAGTTTCGGGGCTGCCTCTGTCACTCCCTGAGCTATGGCAAAGCTTTTATCTCCTCTTAGAGACTCAGCTTTCCCTCCACAAAGCGGTGATCCTGTTATCCCTGCCCTGCCTCCCTCCATGATGTGGGGAAGATGGAGCCTGCAGTGGATGTGAAATGTGGTTGGGATAAGATGTTTGTCTACGTGGCCTCCTGTAGACACACAGGGGCTGCAGCTGCCATTGGAATCCTGGCATCCTCTGCTTTTTAATCTACCTTCCCTCGCATTTGCATAGGGCATCTCTACAGCCGATATTTAATATTTACCGGCTCACTCTCATCAACCGCGTTTGCTGGCATCATAAATGATCGTCCCTGTGTAATGTATCACATAGAGAAACTGACCTAGAGAGGCTGCTGATGTCACATGTGGGCCACGCCCCGGGCCCTGGTCTCTGGATTCCTGGCTTTTCCCTTCTACCTCGAAAAGAAGAACAAAGAGAGCCAGCCTTTCCTGTGGTGCCATGTATGGCCCCAGGTGCTGTGTTAGACCCTTAGCACCCAGATCTCAATGATACTGGAAGCAGGTTACTATCCCCATTTAACAGACAAGGAAGCTGGAAATCATAGTGGTTCAATGCAGTAATGGATAGAGCAGCTGAGTGTAAGACAGTAGGGGCTGGTGTGGCTCTGGATAACTGGAGAGGCAGCCTTTAAAAAACATTTTTTTTAAACGAGTGCTGGCCAGACCAAGCATATCTAGGGCAGCTGAGTGTAAGACAGTAGGCAGACCAAGCATATCTAGGACCTGGTTTGGTCTGTAAGGGCCACCAGTTAGAGGGCCCTGACTAGTTTTAACAAATGAGATGCTGAGATCCAGAGGGGGGAAAGGATTTGGTCCCATGTCACATAGCTGGTTAGAATAATTATAGGGCTGTTGCTGGGTACTGCACTTACACAGATGAATCTGGTGTGGTCCCTACTCACAAGGATCTGGGCATTTGTGACTTAAAAAGTAATATGGGGGAGTTCCCTGGTGGTCTAGTGGTTAGGATTCGGTGCTTTCACTGCGGAGGCCCGGGGAACCAATCCCTGGTCGGGGAACCATCCTGCCTGCTGCGTGGTGCAGCCAAAATAAAAAATAAAAAAAAAAGAGAAAAGTAATATGTCTCCCATGCGGACAGCCTGATCCTGTTGTCAGGGCCTTCTCCTCTCTGAGTTCGTTTAATTCAATGACTGGTGCTCAAATCCAAGGTCGGGGATTGTCTTTGTCATTACTATCTTTTCTTTTAAATAGGCAAAGCATACATAAGGTAAAAAATTCAACCAATTCCAGGGAGTTTACAGTTTAACCTCACAGCAGGCCATCAGGGAGGTACTAATGGGTGAGCCATCCAGTAAATGACACAAGGAAGCAACACCCTGGGCCAGGGCGTTGACCACCTTTAAATGGCTTAATGTTCAGTTCCCTAAAATGGGGATTATTAGGTTGTTTTAAGGATAAAATGGTATCATGCCTGTAAGCAGCTATTATTATGAGCACTTGATAATTGGAACCTATTAATTAATAATGCTGGGTAGCCCAGGGAATGGGATTTGGCCAAAGAATCGAGAAGTTTGATTTCTGCCCCTGCAGACACCATACCACCATCTCCTGGCCCCCCTTGTGGTTTATGGGGGAAGGGTGGGATGGGAAGAGGGCTGTGGTCCTGATGAGCGTGCCCTGGAGGGGGGACTTCTGATGTGAGCTGGACTGACTTCTTCAGTTAGTGGTTGAGGTTTGGCTGTAACCTGCACACTCTGCTTCTTGAGATCTTGGGATTTACCAGGGACACCTGGGGAGAAGGGCTGAGAAACTCTGAGACAGGCTGCTTGGGTAAGCACCCCACTACGAGGGTAGTGATCAGGGTGAGTCACCACCTCTGAGCCTGTCTTGCTTTCTCATCTGTAAAATGGGTACACTCCCGCAAATGACCTTACAGGGCTGTTGTGAAGATTGGATTAAGTAATCAAAGTGTTTATCTCAATGAATTGCCACAATAGTTCTATGATGTGGGGTTACACAGCTCCTAAGGGGGCAGGTAGGGGCAGGCGCAGGAAAGAGCATCTTAGATTGCAGATGAACGACAGGTCACCTCCCTGCCCCCAGGGCAAGGAAGCTGCTGAGAGAGGGGAAGTGGTTGTCCAAGGTCACAGCTAGTCTGTTTTAGGGCCAGAGCCGCATGCCTGATCTCTGGGCTGCCATACCCGGCATCAGACAAGCCCTCCACCCCCTGGCACTGGTCCTTTCTATAGCTTTGCCCCGAGGGGTGCGTTTCAGGAAGGTGGTTTTGCTGGGTCGTCGCCTTCAGCAGCAGGACGGCGTCCACCCTCCCTGAAAACGGGCGTGCGGGAGTCCCCGAGCGCCTGCCAGTAGAACGGAGGTGGGGAGAGCTACCCTCGTGCCCCCACCCAGCCCGGGCGAGGGGGCGGCCGTGGGCGGCGGCGTCCCCTGGCGCTGGTCGGGCGCGCTTCCCTGTCGCCGCCGCGGCCTCCCTCCGCCTCCCTGGCAGCCGCCGTGCCGCGCGGGTGTTCAGTTTCTGCGCGGGGATGAGCGCAGGCTGCGCCCGGCTCCCCGAGAAAAGAACGAAGCGAACGAGGGCTCCGCGGTCCTCGACAGGGGCCTGGCAGCACCGTGGAGGGGGCTCGGCTCTGGTCGCCGGGGCCGGACGAGTGTCGAGCCTCAGCCGCCAAAGGGGACGCCCGGGAGCCGCGCTGCAGTCGAGGGTAACCGCGGGCGGGGCTGGGCGGGCGTTCCTGCGCTGCGCCCCGCGGGCCCCGGGCTGCCCGGGAGCCCCTCACTCCTTCGGGGCGCACCGGGGCGGGGTGTGGGTCGCCTCCCTCCCGCGGGCTGCACGGCCGGCGTCACGGAGCCGCTCTTTGTGTCTCCCGGGGCTGCGTGTAAGTGTGTAGCGTGTGTGCACGCGCGCTCGGCGCCTCCAGCCCGGTCACCCGGTGCCAGCTTTCCAGGTCCCCCCGCCAGACCTTTGCCCGAGGGGACGCCGCCTGGGCTGCCGGGGGAGTTTCGCTAAGTTGGAGGGAAAAGGGCGGGGTGGGGCTGCCCCGCCTCCCAGACCCGAGGCAGCGCCCCAAAGTTGGTGCTGCAGGTGCAGCGCCCCCTCCTACCACGCTCCTCCCCAGCCAGCCCCGGCCTTGGGAGGTGGGAAGCCCCCAAAAGCTTGGGTCGCGGGTGCGGGGTTTTCAGGCGCCAACTTGGAGGGTGTCCTACACAGATGCCGCCTGCGCCGTGAGTGGGGGTGTCGAGGGGCGCGGCTTTCCGGGCAGGGGGCGGCCGAGGCGGAAACCAGGCCGGCTGGCCGGCCGCGGTGAGAGCTTAGCGGCCGTGGCACCGAGCCGGGGTGCCCATGTGACTGCGGTGTGCTTTGGAAGAGGAAGCTGTTAGAGGTCAGTGCAAAGGCGTCACGCCAGAGCGAGCGAGAAGCAGGAGTGAGGGGGGAAACGCGGAATGAGTGCGGGGCAGGCGAGGAGGCAGGCGGGGTGACGGCTGCAGGGGCCCGGGACAAAAGCCGCCCCGTCCCAGCTCCCCTGGCCACCCTAAAGCGTGCACTTGCCCGGCAGGAGGGGCGGTCCAGGCCTGGCAGCCAGGAAATGAGGGACATGGGAGGAGGGGCCTTTCATGGAAAGGCGGGGCTGGAAGTGGCTCCCCCAAGCTCCGAGGGGCCTCGGAGGGTGCTGGAGGGTGACTGGGAGCGCAGAGCAGACGCAGGCTCAACTTGGAGAACTTTCCCTTGTACGCAGCAGCCGCAGCTCGCAGGGATTCCGTTTCCGCGTGTGCTGGGGAGGCTGGAACTGCGGCAGGAGATTGGCAGGTTGAAGGTGGACGACCTGTTTGGCCAGGACGACCTGTTTGGGGAGACTTGGGTCCTGGAGCCCAAGAGCCCAAGAGCCAAGCTCCTCTCCTTTCTGCTTTGGGCCCCTGGGTGGGTATCCAGCTGCAGACTGAAGGAAGCACCTCGCCTTTCTCCACCCCACAAACACTTAAATTGTTTCCCCCAGACTGTGTTCTGCTCAGGCCTGGAGGAGGTGCAAACCAAGGTTAGATTAAAGAAAGAGAAGAAGAAAACCGAGAGGAAGAGTGGTTTTAGGAAAATGAGGACTAATATTTTGAAGTGGTGCTTGGAGAGAAGAGGCCGGCGTGGTCCATGGGGGTGGGGTGGACTAGGGCTTTAGCAGGCCCCCTACCCCTCCAGTTCCTTGGAGAGAAGAGAATCACCCAGGCCTTCAGAGTGGGGACCTGGCTTGGGTGGGCCGGGAGGAGGCAGCAGGGTGTGGAGGCGGAGCCGGAGCCGGAGCCGGAGCTGGGACTTTAACAACCCCAGCGCCAGCAGCACAGCCCGCGCCTGTCTTCGTGACAGGGCTGCGTCCTGTGCTGTCAACTACACCCCTCCGATGGGGTTGCTAGGCAGCGGGGCTCTGATGTGCAGGAAGGCCTTCTGATTTGTCAGCCTCCTGCAGACACATGGTTAAGGCTCCTTCCAGCCTATCCGGAGGAGGGACGCGGGGCACGCCGCGTGCATACTGCCGAGCCCCGGGTCCACCTGAATGTGAGGTGCAAAAGGCAACCAGAGGGAGGGGGCGCCTGGAACCCTCCAGCCTCCTAATCAGCTCAGCCCACGTCCCCCCTGGCCCCCACCATTATCTCCTCTCAGGCTGCTGGCTCCTCCCTGCCCGACCCCGCCCCATTCCTCTCCTCTTCCCAAACCATGGAAAAGCAAAGTGCAGCGGGGAAAAGCGGTCAGTGGGGTAAGCGTGTGTATGCGGGCCTCCGGAGGTGCGAAGGTGTGGGAGCATGAGCCGTGGGGGACTGCCCCAGCCGTGCTCTTGTGGCTTTTGGGGGAAGGGGTGGGTGAGAGGGAGGGGGCCCTGGCACTGCCGTCTGCCAGGCCGGGACCTGGAAGCCTGTCTGTCCCCCCTCCTCCTAAGCTCTGCTCACCCCTAGGAGGGCAGCAAGTGGAGGGAGGAGGGAGGGGACGGGTGAGTTCCTGTAAGGAAGGGTGGGTTGTTTGGCAGTTGCTAGAGCTTAGAAGGGGGGCTGCTGGCAGGTTTCTTCTCCCGAATGCCCTCCCTCTGTCCAAGCCGCTCAGGGCCGGGCTCTCCCTCTCTAACTCCTTCCCTCCCTGACTCCTTCCCTCCCTCTCTGCCACTCCCCCCCCCCCCCCACCCCGAGGGTCTTTATCGCTTTACTTTTTTTTTTAGCAGCTTTATTGAGGTACAGTTCACATACCATTCATCCACTTAAAGTGTACAATTCAATGTTTTTTAGTATGTTTACAGAGTTGTGCAACCACCATCAATTTTGGTACATTTTTGTCACCCCACAACAAAGACCTGTACCCATTAGCAGTCACTCCCCATTTCCCCCCAGCCTCTGGCCACCACTAACCTACTCTCTGTCTCTGTAGATCTGCCTACTCTGGACATTTCATACGTGGAATTATACACTGTGGTCTTTTACGGCTGGTACCCTTGTACTTCCAGCTGCATTGCTTACTTTGCAGTCATTTGCAGTTTGCCTTGCCATTTAACTTTCCCAGGGTCATGCTCCCTTAAGAGTGTTTCATCCTTAATGGCAGGGGTCTTATGCTTTTCTCTAAGTGCCATGCCTAGCTCTGGGCTGGACCACTGGTTGGCTCTCAGTACATGATTGTTGAATGAATGAGGAGATGAATGGGGACTAGTAATTGGCAAGCTATGCAGGTGGTTTACAGCTGAATTCCAGAGGTCCCAGTTGCTGCAGAGGGACCTGGCAGCTTGGGAGAACTGCAGGTATAGGAGCTGGAAGGAGCAGAAATGAAGCCTCTTGCTTGGGTAGGAGGCAGGGGTGGGGCAAGAGTAAAAACCGTCTTCGAGGAAGGAACCAAGTGGCCTGTGGGTTGCCAGCTCTCTCTCTCGGGAACCTGAAAACAAAAATGCCTCTCCCAGCCTTGGGGGCAGGTAGCCAATGCTTGAGATTCGCCACCTGATCACAGGGGCTTCCCCCATGGGGAACTCCGATTAGATTTGGGTCTAAAAAAAAAGAAAATTCCCCAGTGTCAGCGTTTATAAAAGGGCAGCAGGTCAGGCATCTCTGAAGCTGTTTGCTCGCCTCCTGTGATTCAGGCATTGAATTGTTTTTCTGCTTCCCCGCCTCTGTGCTGCAGGTACTGTCTGATGAGCGTGAAAGGTTGTTTCACTGACTTCCACATCGACTTCGGAGGCACTTCCGTTTGGTACCATGTTTTCCGGGGTGGGAAGGTGAGTTGAGTCTCTTCACATCTCTGTACACGCCTGGCTGTTTGTGCATGGAGGGGCTCGCTCGCCTTTCTGCTTCTGCCCCCCGCCTCCAGCCAGACCCCACCCTGTGAGGACTTTCTCACTCTCTGTCTTCTTCTGGAGGGAAAGGTCAAGGTCAACTCTTTTGCATCACATCTGGTCACCCTTTCACACCTGCTTACCCAGTCCAGTGTCCTACGCATCTTGGGCCAGATTAGAACTCCAGATGTGGCTCCCAAGAACCTCCAGCATTTCATTTCCCCCAGCTGTAATTTCAGCTCCAGCACTGGGACCTTTTAACTTAAAAGTCTAGTTGCCTGCAAGAACAGTTTACATTAGGGACAGACATCACCCAGAGAAAGGGCGTGAGGCATGTGTTCAGGGTGCTCCTGCTGTGTCTGCTCCTGTGTGCATGTCCACGTGGGGACGTAGGGGTCCCTGCATGGAGGTGGGTGCTCCTTGAGAATACGTGTGTGCTGCCCTGCTCCTCTGGGTCTGCGTGTGCATTTGTCTTAACCGAATGTGTTGGAAGAAATTCCGGGTAGGAAGTCATCCCTCTTGGTTCCAGATGTTTTTCCTCCTTCTCCAGAGCCAGCACAAGCTGGTTTTATTTATTGGGCCATTTTATCCTACAACTTAGGAAATTCCCCTTCTTTTCCTTCCCCCACCTCCCTGACAAGCCCACGGCTCAGGAGAAAGAATGTTCCACTCAGTCCAGGAAGTCTTCCCACCCTGGTGTTTCAGCTGGAACGGAGATTCTCTAAAGGCGGGCAAGGGGTGTCCCAGAAGGGCGGTACAGCCTTCTCTGCCACCCCAGAGACCCTTTGGGCCTGGTCCTGGAAGGGTGTCTGGGGATGTGTCCTCCCCCATCCTCCCTGCTCCCAGGCAGGTGGGGCTGTCTTCTGGGTTGTGGCAGAGCCTGGAAGAAATCAGAGACTTTGGCCTGGATCTTTAACTGATTGCTTCTTTTTCCTTCTAAGATCTTTTGGCTGATTCCTCCAACCTTGCACAATTTGGCGCTGTACGAGGAGTGGGTGCTGTCAGGCAAACAGAGCGACATCTTCCTGGGAGACCGTGTGGAGCGATGCCAAAGAATTGAGCTGAAACAGGGCTACACATTTTTCATCCCTTCCGGTAGGTTCCCGCGAGGCTGGCGCTGGGCTCTTAGCAGCCTCCTGTTGGCCGGGTGGCCTCAGCCAGGCGTTTAGGCCAAGTGATGGGGTTTCTCTGGGCCTCCTTGCCCTTGGCAGTCCCTGAGAGAAGGAGAGAAGCAGGCCTCAGGCTGCAGGGAAAAATAGCCTCTCACCTCTTACCTGTTTTTTCCTGCCTGTGGGCTAGAATTCTCTCTTGGGGAGAAAGCCTCCTGAGGGCCCTCCCTCAGGGGAAGTTTGAATGCCTTCCTCCAAGATGTCCTGCTGAGATTTCTGAGGGTGAGGATGAGGGTGGTCCTGTGGGGAGGGGAGGGGCAACTTTATCCTGATGGCTGGGGAGGGGAGAAGGGGGAGTTGGCCCAGGGGAAGAGGGTAGAGGGGAATGCACCCAGAGTGGCAGCTTCCTTCCTGCAGAACAAGATGAAATGTAATTGGGATCAAGGTCAATTTCTGTACTTGGACTCGCCCCTTTAAAAAAAAAAAAATTAACTACAACTATAGCAGAGGGCAATAATTAAGAGCATGGGCCCTGGGGCCAGAAAGCCCCGCCCTAATTCAAATTCCTGCTCTGCTGCTTACAAGCCTGACTTCCTGGAAATGACTTAATCTCAGTGCCTCAATGTTCTCATCTGTAAAATGGAAGACTTCCCAGGTGGTAGTGAGGACTGAGTGAACCGAGACCTATTGGCCTACAGCTCCTGGGAGATGGGCTGAGGGCTTTTGGCCAGTTACAGGCTGAGTCACTAGTGGATGTGGCAGATGACCTGGGAATCTTAGGCTGCATTTCAGTGGAAGTGTTTTACCCAGCATGAGGGAGGTGACAGTCCCACTGTATAGAGTGAGAGGGTCAGGCCACATGTAGGAGACTGTGTTCCTCGTGGGTTGTAATGACTTACCCTCATGGGTAAGTCAACCTCGAGAGAGAGAAGAGTCTGGATACCACATCAGGTGAGGTGAATTTGAAGGAGGAATTGGGTTGTTTTACCCAGGAAGTGAAGGTGTATGGTAATGGCCATCGGCCAGTTGAAGGATCATATCTTGGAAGACAAGGTATAGCCAAGTGGTATTGGAATGAGTTGCTCTGCTAGGCACTGAGCTCCCCGTCACTGGAGGTACACAAGTAGAGGCCATATGCCAAGGAGCCTGCAGGGAAATTGCCACTGAGTGGAAGCTTGGATCTTAGGGTCCAAGGCCTCCTTTGAGGCCACTAAGATCCATTGGATGGAGAAACTGGTCACACTTAAGTTGGACTGGAGTTGGCCTTGGGTCTGGACATCAAGTCAGTGTCAACTGAAGGGGGAGCGGTTGTGGTAGCAGTTCCCAGCATGGGGATGGGACCTGCACACGCGGGCTCTTCTAGAAAGTTGGGCAGAGATTTCACTATTAGGGAAGTTTGGGATTTGGAGGTGGCGGGGTTTAGTGGGGGTGACTTTGTTGTCAGGGCCCCAGGTGCATCCTTGGAGCTGCTTGACCCCGGGAGGGGAGGGACTGCTGCTTGGGACAGGAGGGAATTGTAGTTGGTGGACAGCATTTATGGAGCACAGCCTGGAAGGAGGTGGTATCCTGCAGTGTGTTCAAGGCCACTGCAGGTGTGGGAAGATTGGCCCTGGTAGATTCAAAGGGAGGCTGGCGTGCGCTTGGCCTTGCTGCCGTCTTTGTGACTTTGGGCTGATCTCTTCCCCTCTCTGGGCCTCAACTGTCCCATCTCTACAGTGGGGGCAGAGTGAGGCTGAACTCTGGGATCCTCAGGCTCCGTCCCAACTCTGTCCCCTGAGTGCAGGCCTCCTTAGCCTCCCTGGGAGGACAGGCGTTTTTCTCGCAGGGTCTTTTTCAGAACCGAGGGGTGGCCCATTGCTTTCCCCCGATCTGGGATGGGAAGGGTGTTCATTTTGGTGCCTTAAGCAAGCTGGAAAAGGTCTCAAGAAGCAGCATCTAAGCCCCAGCAGGGGTGTGGCTGTGTGTTGAAGGCAGGAAGAGGGGACGTGGATTTGAACTGCAGCTGGTAGGAGTCTATTTAGAATTCAGCAAAGACTTTTGGCCCTAACAGTCTTGAGTGAGACACCAGGATTTTTTTTCCTGGATTTTGGGAAGCAAAAAAGGGACAGTTGGAATTTGTCACCTTCTCAAGGGCAGGGTGTACATGTGGTTCCCAGACATTGATTTCATGAAGTTAAAAAAAAAAAGGTGGGAACTGATATCAATGTTATTATCTTGTAGTTTTGCTAAATATGGGCACTAATTTAAAAAAACAACCCGTCAGCTACTTTTGCTGATGTTTCATGAAAGGAGGACTATTCTGACACTAAAAAAGATGGGAGTACATAATTCCAGAATAAAGGACAGTCACTACTTGAAATTTGATGGGTTTGAGTTTATGAGAATCTATGCCATCTTCATTTTTCTTATTTTGTTGTCAACCAGTGAAAAATAAAGGACCAGAGTTTTGGAGTCACTGAACTAGCTGAGCATCTTGGGTCCTCACACCCTCTGAACCAGACACACATCTGAGATTTGTGGTAGCTGGGATGTGGCTTTGGGGAGAGAGCCTTGGGGAATCCCACCACTGCACATGAGCTTTTGGGTGTGGAAAGTGGAGAATCTAATTCTGGCATTTCCCACCTCTGATCTGGGTTTTCACCTCCACAGTGTGACCTTAGATGTGCCCTACCTCACGCTGGCCTCAAGCTTCCCCATCAGCTCTGTGAAAGCTCGTGGATGCCATTGGGTTAGGAAGATTTTAAGTGTCACAGTATCTTTGTGAGACTTGGTTTATCTTTTTCTTCTTTTGTCTGAGGGTGAAGGGGTTGGGTGCTAGCTATGCTTCAGAGGTGGTGGTTCTTCAGGCCTTGGGCAAGTCTGAGAAACAGTAACTTCTAGCTATTTAACAGTATAAATAGGACCTGATCTCTTGGACCTGAGATGATCTATCTGTGAAATGGGTACAGAGCAGAGACGGGCTGGCAGTGAAGCAGGCTGAGGTGGAGGTGCTCTGGGAAACTGGGGAATTGCTGCTCCACTCCAGCCAGTTAGGGCTGGAGGGCCTGGTGGGCCCAGCTTCTCATTTTTCTGGAGAGGAAAGCACTTCAGATAGCCTTGTGAAATTTCCCCATTTTTTTTAACTTTATTTATTTATTGTTTTTGTTTTTGGCCACATTGGGTCTTTGTTGCTGTGCGCAGGCTTTCTCTAGTTGCGGCGAGCAGGGGCCACAGTTTGTTGCGGTGCACGGGCTTCTCATTGCGGTGGCTTCTCTTGTTGCAGAGCATGGGCTCTAGGCACATGGGGTTCAGTAGTTGCAGCACATGGGCTCAGTAGTTGTGGCTCGCTGGCTCAGTAGTTGTGGTGCACAGGCTTAGTTGCCCCGCGGCATGTGGGATCTTCTCGGACTAGGGTTCGAACCCGTGTCCCCTGCATTAGCAGGCAGATTCTTAACCACTGCGCCACCAGGGAAGCCCGAAATTTCCCCATTTTGATAACACAGGTGGGTCAAACTGTACATGCCCCTGGGTCTGATGCAGCCTGTGGCCTGGCAGTTTGGGCCCCTGATACCAGCTATGAGGTCCCAGAGAGGAGAGGCCATCCTGGCTTCATCCTGGCAGCCACAGTGCCCAGCCCCGGGCCTGGGCCAGCACAGGGAGTTCATGGATGCTCCTGAGGGCCGTGGGCCTCTGTGAGGCACCCCTGAGTTCTGGGACCTTTGGGTTTATCCCTGCAGCAGCCACACAAATGTGGGTCAGGGGCCTTTTCATTCCGAACCCTGAGCGTTTGGGCGTGGGTCAGACACCATGTGCCCCCGCGGCCTTCTCGTCCCTTCATGTCCCAGAGAATACCCGTCAGTTGGTTTTGTGGGTCGCCTGATTTCCTTTTGTGGCTGGATCTGTCCCTCGTCGCGTGGCCTGATAGCCTTTGTTGTCGCCTTCATGTTGTTGGAGACTCTGGCCTGGAAGCAGGAGGCAGATGCCAGCATCCTCGGTGCAGTCACCAGTCTGGGAAAACTTGCTCTCTCGTGCTTCTTGGGATGCAATGAACGAGTATCGGGAGGGTGGATTCAGATGGGGCTTCTGAATGCTTTATTTCCACTCCCTGGTTCTTCCGGAGGCAATTGTTTATTTAAAAAACTTTTTTTTTAAAAAATCTTTTTATTTTTTTTAATTTTTAAAATTTTTTGGCCGCACTGCACTGCATGTGGGATCTTAGTTCCCCGACCAGGAATGGAACCAGCGCCCCCTGCGGTGGAAGCGCTGAGTCTTAACCACTGCACCACTAGGGAAGTCCTAGAAGCAAGCGTTTAAGTAACGGAGCGGATGTGAGGAGGGCTGGGGGCAGGGGCTGGGCAGTGACTCTAATCCAGGCCAGGCTGCCTGACCTACCTGCGAGGCACTGGCCTGGGGAGGAGAGGAGAGTGGAGAGAAGCTTCTAGAACCCCTGGAATGTCAGTACAGATTCCCTGCCCCTCTCCTTGCAACAGCACCTCTCACATCAGGGGAATAGATGTAAGTCAAGTGAGTCTGCGTTTCCAGAAGGGAGAGTCCGGGGCTGATGAATGCAGATTCACGAGGGTGCCGTTCTTTCCAAAGCCCTTGTGATGGACGGGACTACCACGAATATCAGCGGCAGTTGCTTCCATGGTTTGAGTTCTTACAAGGGAAGCAGTGGTCTTCTTCATTTCACACGGGCACGTGGAGGCCAGGAGAGGGGACAGGCAGGTGCCCCAGGCCACGTGGTGAGTCAGCACTGGGGACAGTCTCCAACCCGGGCCCCCGGACGTGGGCGTTCATAGGCATTAGGTGGGCATGCGAGGAGCGTAGGAAAGGGACCCAGGAACCTTTGTCCCATTCAGGCTTCACCCCACCATGAGCATGTGCTTGAAACCCGGCTGTCCTAGGTCCCAGTCTTAGGAAATGTTGCTTGAATAATGCTGATGGTGGTAACAACAATAGTAATAGACAGTGTGGCTCCGCTTGGTAGAAACAAAAAAAAATGTACAGTTGAGAATATCAGCTGGTACACAGCTGAGGCGGAGAGGCTGAAGCAGATGTGGAAAACGGGACTTGTTTTTTTTTTGGCCTCGCTGCGGGGCCTGCAGGATCTTGGTTCCTGGACCAGGGATAGAACTTGTGCCGCCTGCAGTGGAGGCGCGGAGTCTTAACCACTGGATCGCCAGGGAAGTCCCGGAAACCGGGAAACCGGGACTTCAGAGGCGCAGCCGCACTGTTGCACGCGGCGGGGCGGGGGGCAGGGAGGTGGTGGGGAAGGAGCCCAGGTAGCTCCGCAAGGACACCCCTGGCGGGCAGAGCGGCGGCCAGAGCTGTGGGCGGGTAACCGCAGAAGCAGGTTACATAAAGCCTTCGCTCCTGTGCTCCTGGCTGGCGGGTTGCCCCTGCCCTCCCCTGAGCACCACCAGCTCTGTCCCACCGATCGTCCCCAGCAGGGGAGGGCCCGCCGCCCAGAGTGTTGACACAGATGCCAGCAGTGGCCTCGCAGCCTCCGAGCTCTCTTCCCAGGTGGCAGCCCGGCTCCCGGCAGCCGTGGCCACCCGTGGCTGCCCGTGACTCAGGTCTGGCGTGTTCGGCTCACCGAGGAAAGAGGCTGTAACTGCTCCCGCTCGGCGTGGGCGGGGAGGCCTCTATACTTTGCCTCCAAGCGAATGAATTAGCCTCAGGGTTGTGGAGAAGGCTTGGGATCTCAGGTTGCCCCTGTCTGTCCCCTTTCCCCTCTGCTGACCCTCTGTCTTTCACCGTGAGTCCCTTGGCCTCTGCCTGTCCTTGTCTTCGCTTCTGTCTTTCTTGGTTCCCTTTTTGCTTCCCCTCCGTGTTCGCAGGCCTGTCTCCCGGGACTCCCAGGCCTGTGCTAATAAGCCTGTGATGTAGCGGCAGTGCAGCGTGGCGGTTAAAAATGGAGCCGCTGTCACTCACCTGCTGCGACATCATTCAGCAAGTGACTTCCTTCTCGGAGCCTCGGTTTCAGCATCTGTAAATAGGAGTGGGTTATAATGCCACCCCTCCCCTCGCTCTGCACTGTCCAGTATGGTAGCCAGGAGCTGCATGGAGGACTGTTGAGCACTGGACACACACGTTCAATCCATCATTGAAGGAATTAGGCGGCTTGCTTTGTCTCTAGCCTTCGTGGACCAAGCAGAGGCCAACTCCCTGGGTCCCAGTCCTTACAAGTGACTTCACTTTTCTGTGGCTCAGCCTTCTCGTCCGTAATTTGGGGGTGAATGTCGCGTGTACCTTGGAGGGATCTTGTGAAGATTAAATGAGAGCAGCCCTGTAAAGCCGTCAGGCCAGTGCCTGGCACAGAGGTAGTCCTCGGTTATCCTTCTCATGATTGCAGTGCCAGCCTTCGGGCCAGGAGCTCAGGGAGGTGAAAAAGCCGTGCTCCAAGGTGCTAATAAGCTGCAGTCAGCAGGAGAGAGACTTGGGGCAGAGCAGGAGCAGAGCTTCTGCAGGTGCCATGTGGCAGAGGAGACCGCCTGGAAATGGGCCTTGGAGGGTTTTGATGGCAGGGGGTGGCTTCGGGCAGAGGAGGCATCTGGGTTCTGGCAGGATGTCACGACCCTTAGTTGTGGCCCCGAGCAATCCTTGACACCTCCTGAGATGGACGGTCGCTGGGATGATGAGGAAAAGGCTTAAGGACATATGAGTAGGCTGAGTGAGGGGTTTTCAGCTCCCTGGCCTGCAGGGGAGAGGGACAGGGCCTGCCTCTCTGTTGGCTGCTGCAGCCAGGTCCATTGTAACACTTCATCACCAAGGTCTTCAGGACAAGGGGGTTGGTCTGCAGCTGCCCAGGACCGACTTGAGCTAGCCAGGGGTCACTGCCAGCGGCAGTCAGTGGGGCTGCGGGTCTGGGTCCTCTAGGCCAGCCAGGACCTCAGCCCTCTGCGTCAGGCAGCCCGAGCATCCTCCCTCTGGCCCTGGGTGCTCACCTGGGCCTCCTGCGCCCTCCTGCATGTGGGCATAATGGGGGCCCCCAAAGGGCCGGTGGCTGACCCTGTCTGTGCCCTCCCCACCCCAGGCTGGATCCATGCAGTCTACACCCCCGTAGACTCTCTGGTGTTCGGCGGAAACATTCTGCACAGCTTCAACGTGCCCATGCAGCTGCGGATCTACGAGATCGAGGACAGAACGCGGGTGAGGCGGCTTCCTTTTCTTCTCGTGGCCACACCGGCCCCCAAGCTCTGCCTGGTGCTTGGGGCGCATGGGGCGGTCATTCTGAAGTCCTTCCTGGTCCCTTGTCCCTCCTGCTCCCTGCCTCAAGCTGGGTCTTGGTCCTGGTTCTGCAGGGCAGGGGGTGCCTGCGAGAGCCCCACCCAGAGCCCCGGGAGTTTCTGTTCACCTCCAGGCTGGTGACAGCCAAAACCCCCTGTTGAAGAGGAAGTATCTCTTGAGAAAGCACCGTGAGATGTCAGGAACCGTGCCTCTTCCTTCTTCCCACGTGTATGAAGGGATGTGAGGGAGTGGGGGGATTTCATGGTTGTTGTGGTGGTGGTTTGGAGCGGGGGGCGGGGGCTGGACCTTGGAAGGTAGGTCAGGTCTTGACCATGTGGGGGCCCCAAATGTGATGTAGGACCCCGAGGAAGCCAGTGTCTGTGAGTCCCCCAGGGACTATCTGAGTTCTGCCTCAATGTCTGCTTGTGGCTGGCAGGGGGGCGGTCCCCTTTTCTCCTTGATGGTTTCTCAGACACTGCATCCCACCCCCAGCCCCATGCCCTAGGAGCAGGGGCCAAGGCTCAGATACCTGACAATGGGCCCTCTGCCGTGCTCTGTTCCGTTCCATGAGGTTCCTCTGAAAAGCACTGGCTCTTCCTTGCTGGAACTTGACCCAGCGTCCCCAGGCATTTGAGACAGGTCTGAGAGTGGGAAACTGGCGAAAACAGGGCCTACTTCTTCTTTTCTCTTATAGTTCTTCAAATATTTCTTCTGTCTTTCTTTTTTTTATTGAGATATAATCCACATACACAAAGTGCACAATTCAGTGGCATTGAGCACATTCACGGTGTTGTGCAGCCATCATTTCTAATTCTAAGACATTCTCATCACCCCAAAAAGAAACCCCATACTCAGTAGCAGTCGCTCCCCATTCCCCCCTCCCCAGCCTCTGGCAGTCACTGGTCTGCTTTCTGTCTCTGTGGATTTGCCTGTTCTGGATATTTTATGTAAATGGAATCATATAAAATGTCCTTTTGGTCTGGCTTCTTTCACTTAACATCGTGTCTTCAAGTTCATCTACGTTGTGGTATTTGTCAGTGCTTTGTTCCTTTTTATGGCTTAATCATATTCCATTGTATGGATAGACCACACCTGGTCTTCTTGGGCTTTGCCTTGGAGTTGACTTTTTTCCCAGAGAGGGTTGTCATGCCCGGACCCTAAGGAAACATCTCATAGAAGCAGATGCTCTGTGCCCAGGGTTCATGCCTTTCTTGGTCTTGTTTCCAGGCCTTGGTCTGCATGGAATCACATACATGAGTCAAAGTCTTAGCCAGTGTGTATGCATCTGACCTTTTTAATAGCCCCAGTGTTGAGGGACCTCTTCCAAGAGTTTCCTGGGGACCACTTTGAACCATATTCAGTGGGCAGGTAGGTGTGTTAACAAGGTCAAATGCACATTCTTCAGATAGGCTAGTTTGCTGCTGGGATGCCCAGATCCGTGGAGACTGGGTCTTGCTTTGTGGATTTTTGTGCCTCTCTTTTCTGTTGCCTGCCTACCATCCCTTTCCCTGTCTGGTGGGGAGGCCAATCCCTGCCCTGGTCTGGGGGATGCTGCCCTGTGGCGTTCTAGAGAAAGGCACCATTTGGGTATGAGTGGTCATCTTATCATCTGGGTCAAGTGTTGTCTGGGACCCTGGCCAACTGTTCTTTGGCCAGCCCTGAAGAATGGACCAGTTTGTGTGTGAGCAGACAAGTAGGTGTGGGATAGAAAAGGAGAAAAAAGTCAAGCCCACAACTTTCCAGGCAATTCCTGAAAGCCAGAGTCAGGCTGGGATTTCTAAAGGCTTCAGCAACTCACTTGGCAGCCGTCCCCCTCCCCCAGGGAATCTGGATCATACATCTCCGTGGATTTGGGCCCCATCATTCCGTTAGGAGCCCGGATCCCCTCCCCTGTCTGTGGGAGGTGGGAGGGAGGGTAATGGAGTAGAACCCCGAGCACCATGCTGAGCTGCCATGGAATATCGCACCCACGTGGAGATGAGTGTGGCAGCTCCCCCTCCCCCAAGGCCCACTGTCCCTGTTGTCTCAGTGGGCACCCCATCTGGTTTCCTGAAGCAGGTGGACGGGCGGGGGGCAGGCGGGCAGGCAGGCTGGGCGGGAACCAGCGGCAGGCTGTTTAATCTGCTTTGATTTCTGGTCTTTGGAGAGGACTTGGCTACAAGGCCCAATTGTTTATGTCTTAGGAGCCAAGGCAGACAAAAGATGCTGGGAAGAGAGAGCACTGGAAGCCAGATAAAATGCCAGGGCTCCGTGTCAGCTCACTACAACTTAATTCTTTATATCCCTGCGAGCTTTCTTAAGAAGGTTATGACCATTTAAAAATAGCTTTTCAAGAGTCCTAAAAGATGGCTTTGCTTGGAAACCAAATGCTGAGGGTGGGACAGAGGAAACTGTCAGTCTCTAAGCCCCATGGTGTGGGTTTGTTTTAGAAAGATAATTTGCTTTTGTGGCCCAAGGTGGGGGACCTCCCCATAGAGACCAGGGGAACCCCAGTGTTCTCCTATGTGTAGGAAGCATGTCTTGCTCTCATGATTTGAATTTTTCTGGGCTGCATGATAGGTGACTTTACCCTGCTGTCCATAAGGCAAGCACGCACAGGTGCAGGCATTCTGGGACTGGGGGGTTTTTCATTTCCTGACCCCCTTTTGTAGATTAAATCTTTCCCCTCTCATTCTAAAGATAAGCAGAGGGGTGAAGAGCTACACCAAAGAATGGTTGTGTTGCATGTTTATTATTTGAAGATAACATCTCGACAACTCTCACTACCTATTTTTAACTCCAGTTAGCTTGATAAGGGATAGGAATGGTCCAATTGATCATTAAACTGCCATCTCTCTTATATTTATCTTTTTTTTTTTTTTTTTCCCTAATGGCTCTAGTGAAAGCAGCCTTCTCAGGAAAGGTAATGCCAACATGCCCTATTCCCTCTCAGCCAGTGAATCTATTTGGAAATTGCAAATAATTTACCCTTCCTCTCACCTTTCCCCTACCATTGGATTTTTTTTTCTTCCATTGACTTTTTTTTTTTTTTTTTTCCAGGAGAAAAACAAATTTTAAGACACTTCCCACCCACCCTGATATTTTAGTTTTTCAAGTCCTTGAGACCTGGGAGTTGTAGATGCACCAAAACATCTTTGGTTCTGATCTCCTAAGGTCACTCAGCTCCAAGAGGAAGGGCTTAGGCCAGGTGCCACTCCAATGAACCTTGGGGAACTCAAACTGACCCCTTGAGACCCACTGATAGATTGATTACCCACCCCCAGGCTGGGAGCATGGCCTGCTTTCTGACTGCCTTGCCTTTCGGTGAACAACTCAATTTGATGAGGCTCTGAAGCTGTCAACAAATAATGTTGAGCAATCGTGTGTTTAATGTTCCCAGGCATGTGGCTGAAACCTTTTGAAGGCGAAGGGTGGAAGGCGACAACCTGTTTGTAAGTCAATTCTTTGCAAGTTTTGTTCCCTGTGGTGCTCTCTTGGAAAAAAAAAAAAATTAAAAAAAATAAAACGAAAAAGAATTTGAATTCCTTCATCAGCATTTGTTTTCACCCAGCTGGTTTCCCTTGGGTTCAGCAACAATGAGGGGAGACTTATCTTCCTCTCCTGAACTACAGCCAAAAAAAAAAAAATTTTTTTTTTCCTAACCTAGAAAGATTCTCAGGTGCCATGGTGCCCATCAGGGCAGATTGGCTCAGATGGTTTCCCAAATTTGAAAAGTCAAAAGTAACTTGAGTGTTTTACCAATCAAGTCGGGAGATGTGAGTGAGGGTCTGAGAAGAGGCAGGCCTGCCTGTCCTCAGCCTGCTCTGTAGGTTTTGATGATTTGTTTCAAAATTGCTTGGCCCTTGTTCTGGAGTGGGGGTGGGGCTGAGAACTGCCCCCTCCCCAAACTCTCTTCACAGGAGGACAGGGTCTGCCTCAGGCCAAAGAGCCTTTTTCTCCTTTTCAAACTCTGGAAGACCCTGATTCAATGACTGGAAAAAGATGAATACTCTCCCAGCGATAAAACTGGGGTTCTCGGGAAAGTAGCTGGAGCCAAGGAAACCGCTCGATGATGTTCCCAACTCCATGCATCCCCCCGAGGAGCTCAAAAGCATGTGGCGGCCAGGATCTCATTCCAAAGCGCACCATCCACCAGAGGCAGGGAGGTCAAATGGACCCGGGACGCAGATGGGAGACGCGAGGCGCCCCCAGTGTGGGAAAAAGGCCTCGCAGCTGGAAACTGAGTCAGTGGGGCCTGGGGTGGATGGGGAACTGGAGCTGAGACTCTCAGAGGGCAGGGTGGGGGTCTTTTCCAGGTGGGCACTGAGAGACACAGGAAAATAGTATTTTAGGGCAGATGGAGCACCTCGGTGAGCTTGTATTCAATTCGCCTTCCTCCCAGATGTAGAATGTCACCTGTTGGTTGTGAGCAAAGCAAGGTGGGAGAGTGTGCTTCCTTGACATCCAACTCCCTGAGTTCCTGGAGGACAGGAGAGGTGAGGAGGGGTATCTGGCTCCTGCACAGGTCCCTCAAGGCAGACCCACCCTTGGTGAGAGGGTCCAGGAGTGAGTGTGGACATGTGGGATCCATGTGTGGCCTCGCAGAAGAGGGCCCAGACATGGGAGACAGGGACCACCTCCCACCACCCGTGCCTGCTTGGGATGTAGTTTCTGAAAGGCTGTTCCTGTGCCAGGGCCATCAGTGATATTTCTTCCTCCCCATGTCTTGCTGCCATCTCATCGGTGTAGACCCCGTGCTGCCACCCATCAGAATCCCCCTGGGGCTGGGCCTTTTCACAGCTCTGATGCACAAAGCTCTCTGCACCTATACCTCCTCCCCTGTAAGAAACAGCCAGAAGGGGATCTCCAGCTGGACTGCTGCTCCAGACCCGGGGTTGTGTTCCCCAGTGTTAGGATGGTCCAGAGTCACACCAGGAACTTGTGTCAGAGGGAGTCATCTGTGGAGATACAGGCTGGAAGTGCCAGGTGTTGTGGGGGAGGAGCAGGAGGTGGACCCCTCTGAGGCCCCACCCCTGTGGTAGGAGAGGCCACGCCCCCTCCATCCTCATTGGTCCGCCTCCTGTGGCCTCCCTCTTTGGGTACTGGATATGCTTGACTGCCTGTCTCTGCAAATGGGTAAGGTTTGGGGTTTGATTTCTGTTTTTCAAGGTGGGAGGGAGGGGTAGTAGAGTCAATGCAAGAATTTTGGAGAACCAGCAAGGAGCCTGTACCTGTTGTAGCTAGAATCAGGCAGGGGCTCGCATCCGCAGGTACCGCACCCTCTGTCAGCAGGTCAGGGGACAACTCTTTTTCTCTGCATCTCACAGAAGCACAAAGTGGACCCCGTACAGCTTTCCCTGTGCAAAGCTCAGGGACCTTTGAAATGATGCTCTTACATAGGCCTCTTCACCCGCTCTTCCTCCTCATTTGTGCATGCTGGTATCTTGCCCCTTCCAGCACTTCCCTCCAGCCCACCCCCCATTTTTCCTTCCCATCATTTGTGCTCTTGCTAAGATTATGAAAATAACTCCCACCCCCAGGAACTTTCCCCTCCCCCAACCCCAGTGCCGTTCTCTCCCTCCTTTCCCCTCTGCCGTCCAGAAACTGACCTGTGCACCTGGATCTTTGCTTTCAGGTGCAGCCCAAATTCCGTTACCCCTTCTACTATGAGATGTGCTGGTATGTCTTGGAGAGATACGTGTACTGTGTGACCCAGCGGTCCTACCTCACTCAGGAATACCAGAGAGAATCAATGCTTATTGGTGAGTGAGTCTTGCAGTCCGACTGCCTTGACGGCTCAGCTGGGGCAGGAATAATTCTTTTCAGTGGGGCTTTGGGAGTCCTGGGTTCTGGGAATTCTTTTGAGCCTGAGTGTCAGCAGATTCCTAGAGACCCTTGAGGAGGAGAGGGGAAGCCATCCTTGTCAGTTTCCCACTTGGAATACAGAGTCCAAGAGAAGGAAATTGTGACCCCAACAGAGTCATCTTGGGGGCCCCCAGGTCTTGCTAGTTGACTATGCAGATGTGGGGTGGGGCCAGTCCTGGGCATGGTTGCTGAGACAGGCTCCCTACAGAGCAAAGAATCCTGGTTCTTTTTTTGAATCCCTCCCTGGACACCAGCTGATTCTTTTTTCTCCCTGTGTTGGGGGTTAGGTTTTTGTCTATATAGAAGCAGGCCTAAGAGATGCAGCCAGTCCCTCAAAACCCAGGCCAGCTATAAGCCAGAGGGAGGGGTGACCAGGGCTGGGGATGCAAGCTTGGCAGAGCAGTGGGTGGTTTTGACAGAGGCAGGGAGAGAGCGTTTATAAGCCACAGCTGCAACGCCCTGCCCTGCTGCCATTACTTAAAGGGACATCACCCCCCCAAAATGGCTCAGTCCTTGAGTCTTGACTCACAGGCACCCGCCCTAAAGTTACATCTAGCTGTGACAGCCCCGAAGAGCGATCTGTAGGAAGAACATGCTTCTTCCCCTCTGCCTCTGTGCTGTTACTGCCGAAGGGTTTTCCTGGATGCTAGAGTCACGGTGCCTCATTCACTGCATCTTTCTCATCATGGGATAGAAAAACGTGACTGGTCTGCCTCCGTTAGGGTCTGCACGATTTTTCCTGCAATCTCCAAGAGTTTTAGATTCTTTTTTTTTTTTTTTTCTCACTCTAAGCCTCTTCCTTCCTTCCCTTGACTCCCCTCCTGACTTTAGGGGTTTCAGGGCAGACATGTGATGGGGAAATGTTTCTCCTGGGGTCTTTACTGGAGAGTGCCTCCTGGAAATTCAGTTCTGTTGGCTGGGGGTGGGGTGGGGTGGGGGTGGTTCTCTTGTGAGTTTCATTCCTGTTAGATGATTCAGGCGTTGAAAAATACCAAAATCCTACAGCTGGCTCTTCTGAAGTTTCCAGCCGATAGGAGATGGGAAATGACTGTGAAGTAGTGTGACAACCTCTGTTGTTGCAGTAGCTACACGTTCCCGTGGGGACCAGAGGCTTGATTTTGTGGCAGTCCCCAGGACCAGGAAACTGAGGGTCACTTCTCTCATTTGGAAATTTAGGGCCATAGAAGAAAGTTCCCGATTTCATTCCAGGCTAGAGAGGAAATGTTGAGGCAATGCTTGGGTCATTGCTGCCCACTTTTTTCTTAAATTTTCTTGCCACTGTTTCCCCCTGCCTCTCCAGTCCATCTGCCAAAGAGAAGGGGGGACGTTTGGGAGACACCTCACTTTTTTTGAGTGCTAGTTGTGTGCCAGGAACTGTGCTCTGTGATGCCTTATTTAATCTTCACTACAAGCCTTCAGGGGAAGTATTCTTTGCCTATATTTTGAAACAGCATTCTTGGGATATAGTTTATATATCATACAATTCACCCATTTAATGTGTACCATTCAGTGGTTTTTAGTCTATTCCCAGGGTTGTGCAAACATCAGCACGGTTTTTAGAACGTTTTCATCGTCCCAGAAGGAACTCTGTACTCTTGAGCTACCACCTCCTCCTCTCACCCCACGCCCATGCCCTCAGCCCTAAGCAACCCCTCATCTACTTTCATTCTCTATAGATTTCCTCCTGTTCTGGACATTTCATATGAATGGAATCATACAATATGTGCTCTTTTTGCCTTATTTTTACACACTGAAAGGTACAATGCCAGGTGTGTTCAGAGAGGTGAGGCAACCTGTCAGGGTACACACGGCTGGGGAAAAGCAGAGCTCTGACTGACCCTAGCCTTTCTAGAGCCTGAGGGAGGCAGAGGCCATTAGAATTGTCAAAAGAGCTGATCTGCAGGGTAAAGGGGAGGGGTAGTGCGTGGGGGTCCCGGTTACTTCCAACAGGGAGTTTGGGGTGTTCATCTCAGTCTTTCTTGTGACATTCTCCCCCCCTTCCCACCCTGTAGATGCCCCAAGAAAGCCCAGCATAGACGGCTTCTCATCTGATTCCTGGCTGGAGATGGAGGAGGAGTCCTGTGAGCAGCAGCCCCAGGAGGAGGAGAAGGAGGGGGAGGGGGAGGAAGAGGAGGAGGGTGCAGATAAGACGCCCAAAGCTCCCACCGATGGCCCTGCCTCGCCCAGCAGCACCCCCTCCGAGGACCCGGAGGCCCCCGGGAAGAAGCCCAAAGCCCCTGCCATGCGGTTCCTCAAAAGGACTTTGTCGAATGAGTCAGAAGACAGCGTGAAGTCCACCACGGTGCCCATAGACTACCCCAAGACGCCCACCGGCTCTCCCGCCACCGAGGTCTCTGCCAAATGGACCCACCTCACCGAGTTTGAACTGAAGGGCCTGAAAGCTCTGGTGGAGAAACTTGAATCCCTCCCGGAGAACAAGAAGTGTGTTCCTGAGGGCATCGAGGACCCCCAGGCACTCCTGGAGGGTGTGAAGGTGGGCAGGGGGTCACCTCGGGCTGGGCAGCTGAGGAGGGCCGGGCAGGTTCCTGAGGGCAGCTCAGCTCCGGGGGGCTTGGTGCAGACTGTCCTGGGGGTACGTCCATGTGCGGAGAGGGGCCTTTGGTCTAAGCAAGCCCATCTAGGGTGTCCCAGCAGAGGCCACTGTTGAGACTTGCAGGGGGATCTCATGGTGGAAGCTGGCTCTGCAGTTGACAACGAACTTTCTCTCAGGACTTGTTGAAAATCTGAGGCTTCAAGGGAAGTAGGCGTTACTGCCTACAGTGCACCGGTGGTGCTGTTGTTGGGCCTGGGGACAGACTTCTCCATCCTGGTCAGGAAGACTTGCTGCTCTGGGCTGGCTTCCCCCGGAGCATGCTTCTGTTTCATGTGAGCAGGTTGTACATCCTGATTGTCTTGTAGGTAGCCAGTTAAGAGCCACCTGGCCACCCAGGATTTAGAGGTCTCCAAGTAGAGCCTAATTATTGAGCAAACTCATTGAGCACCAGCTGTGTTGGCCATGGGGGAACGGGAAGCAGGCAGATAAAGAAATCAGGAGGGAATTCCTTGGTGGTCCAGTGGTTAGGAATTGGTGCTTTCACTGCTGTGGCCCGGGTTCAATTCCTGGTTGAGAACTAAGATCCTGCAAGCCGTGCAGTGTGGCCAAAAACAAACAAACAAAAAAGAAATTAGGAGACAGGGAATTGAGTGCCACAGTGTGTACCCAGGGCATGGGAGTGGTGTGAGGGGACACTTATTGGCCACACCAGGGGCCAGGGCTCTGGGACAGTTATGCAGTGAGGATTTGAGTTGGGCCTTAGAGACTGCGTAGGAGTCCTCCAGATGGGGAAGGATGTTCTAGGCAGAGTGCAAATGTGCAATGTATTTAAGAAACAGAAAATACATTGGGAGGCCTTGTCTTGTGGTAATCATAACATTTGTTGAAAGCTTAGCACCTGCCAGGTACCAGTGCTAGGGAAGTGGTAGGTACCCATATCATCTGCACTTAACCAATGATGAAGTAGACTTAGGGAGGTTAAGGGACATGCCTGAGGTGACAGAGCAGGTAGATAGTAGGGCTGGGATGAAGCCTCCAGAGTGCCTGTGTGGATATCACTACTTGAAACTAACTGTCTCCTGTCTCAGCATTGGTAAGGCTTTTTGATGTGAGGCCTCAGAGACATTTGGGCTTCCTTCTCCAATGTCTGATTCTCAAGACATTGGAATCCCGCTGCCTGTTGTGGTTGGAAACTGAATTTGTCTCTTCTTTAATGGCTGCAGACTCAACCGAGGACTTAATTAGTTCATTTGTATATTTGTTTGTTTAGAAAACATTGTGTCAGGCCCTGGAATCTAGAAATATTAAGACTGTTCTGCTGCCCTTGAGGTGTTCAGTGATCAGGCACTGAACTCTTGGGGTCTAGTGGAGGGGAGACCTGGGGCCCAATCAGGTAGCTTAACAGGTACCACCAGCAGAGGGAACTGGTGTACAGGATCTTTAATCCAGGTTATGTCTTACTTTATATAGCAGGTGTACCCACTATAGGTACCACAAAATTAAAATCTTATAATCTGGGAAATTGCCAGGTACAAGAACAATGTCCCGACAAAACAAATCTTTACTTTCAAATAGGTCTTTTTCATTGACTGTTTTGGAGGTTGCTGACCTCTCTTGAGAGTTTTGTGAAAATACGCTTATACACACAAAATTTTGTGTGCAATATCAGGGGGTCTTGGACTCCTGAGCCTATTCCTGGACCTCAGAATAAGAACCTCTAATCTTGTGGAATGGAGTTTTTGGGTTTCCTAAAGGAAATATTGGGTTTCCTAAAGGAAACCTTAGACTTCTGTCATGTGGCTACTTTTTTCTTCCAAGATCCTATAAAGTGAAAGCAAGCTATTTTCATCAATAATAAAATCACTAATAGCATTAAGTTTCCAAAATGTTGTAAATGAGTTAAAAAAAAACTTTCATCTGAAGAGGAAATGTTGTTCTGTGCTTGTGAAGAGCCTTTTTTACTTTGTTATGTTTATGTGCAGTGTTCCTGGTTGGTCAGATTTCTTTCTAGGGATAGGACTCAGACCCTTGTATCCCTCACCTGTACCCACCTGATCGACCTCTGAGACTGGATTCAGCCTAGGCCCCGTGATGGTGTGAAGGAGGCCTAGGGTAGGGGCTTAGACAAATTTCAAGGATCCCAGTCTGCATCCTCCCCAACCGCCACCATGGGGTTCAGTGGCAGCTCATGATAATATGTGGTAATGAATCTCAATTACTGTCTGTTGTTGTAGATCTTTTTCATATATAAACTCACTTAAACCTCCTAGCAATCCTCTGTGGTACTTTTGTTACCCCCATTTTACAGATGAGAAAATTGAGGTACAGATAGGTTAAGTAACTTGCCCAAGGCCACACATACTGGTCGATGGGGGAGTCCATGCGCTCACACACTAGACTGCTTTTTTGGCCGCTATAGAGAAAGTGATTTTCTCTCTTCTCAGAGGTGACTCTGAATTTAGGGGGAAGGTAATAAGGTGACTGTTTGGACTTCCTTTACAGAACAAGCAACAGATCTGTTTGGTCCTGGGACTAAAGTTGTAAATTGGCAGTCCCAGGGCCAAATCCAGCCTCTAGGCATTGCATTTGGCCTGTATAGTATTGAACATATTTTTGTAATTACTTGCTAACATTAAAAAATCAGGAGAATAAATTAAAGAAAAGTCAAGAAAGTTATATAAAATATCCTGGCTATCCTGGCTCATGTTCCTGACTGGCTACAAGCAGCAGGAAGTGAGTAGCAGGTGATCTCATACACCCCAGTCCCCACCACTCCCTATTGTCTCCCTAATGTCTACTTACCATTTGGCTTACACATCTCTTTTTAGTATAATCTAACCATTTAGCTTACTTATTGAACTTACCTGTCTCCAGAGATATCTATGGTCTTGAGCCTTGTCTGAGGAGGGCCTTTTTCAGGCTAAAGAGCTTATAAGCTGGGTGGACAGGTCTCCTTAGAGCCCCATGAAAATTGGAGCCTCTGCTAGCACCTCTGAGTGCTGTGTGGCCTGTATGGGGGAAGTGGACAACTCGTCTTTTCCAGAGTAGGTAGATAGAGCTACTTCCTTGCTCTCTGGCCAGGCCATTAGCCCCAGTCCCTCCCAGTCCCTGGAGACCCAGAGGAGATTTTGAACCCAAGACTGGCCTCTAGAGTGAGTGTTGTCCCAGAAGGCGAGCAGCTTCCTCCTGGCTGCACGCTTAGGTCCCTTCGTTCACTCTTCTCAGATGTTGGGGTTTCTTTTACACTGGCTGAGAACTAAAAGTCAGCTCAGGAATGTGGGTCCAAGACAGAATTCTTAGCCGATGCCCACTGCCTCCACTACCGTTGAGTGATTTGTGTTTCTCACCAGTGGTGGTTCACCCTTGACGGTTGATCAGTTATGATCTTTGGCTTGTGTTGCAAAAAGATGATGTCTTTTTTCCTTCTCTCTCTTTCTCTGGGACCTGAGAGATTGCTGCTAATGGTGGCTCACGGTAACCAGAGCCCCTGGGATTAGAGACAGTCCCCAAAGTAAGTCAGTCTCCAGATGGCTAGGTTTTAACTTTCATCAGAAACCTATTTTTTCCTTTCATTTGTAATGTATGGTTTTGGTTTTTTAAAAAAAATTATTTATTTATTTTTGGTTGCGTTGTGTCTTCATTGCTACGTGGGCTGTCTCTAGTTTTGGTGAGCGGAGGCTACTCTTCGTTGTGGTGCGCGGGCGTCTCATTGTGGAGGCTTCTCTTTGTTGCAGAGCACGGGCTCTAGGCATGCGGGCTCAGTAGTTGTGGCTCGCGGGCTCTAGAACGCAGGCTCAGTAGTCGTGGTGCACGGGCTTAGTTGCTCTGCGGCATGTGGGGTCTTCCCGGACCAGGGCTCGAACCTGTGTCCCCTGCATTGTCAGGCGGATTCTTTTGTTTTGTTTTGCGGTACGCGGGCCTCTCACTGCTGTGGCCTCTCCCATTGCGGAGCACAGGCTCCGGACGCAGAGGCTCAGCGGCCGTGGCTCACGGGCCCAGCCGCTCCGCGGCATGTGCCCAGGGGACCGGGGCATGAACCCGTGTCTCCTGCCTCGGCAAGCGGACTCTCAACCACTGTGCCACCAGGGAAGCCCCTGTCAGGCGGATTCTTAACCACTGTACCACCAGGGAAGTCCCTATGTTTTTTTTTTTTTTTTTTTTTTGTTACGCGGGCCTCTCACTGTTGCGGCCTCTCCCACTGCGCAGCACAGGCTCCGGACGCGCAGGCTCAGCGGCCATGGCCCACGGGCCCAGCCGCTCCGCAGCACGTGGGATCCTCCCGGACCGGGGCACGAACCCGCGTCCCGTGCATCGGCAGGCGGACTCCCAACCACTGCGCCACCGGAGAAGCCCCCTATGTTTTTTAATTGCGGTAAATTATATACAACATTTATCGTATTCATTAGTTAATTAATTATAATTACCAGATCACCAGTTTAGAATCTTGAAGGAAGAAACATTTACCATTTTAACCATTTTAAAGTGTACAGTTTAGTGGTATTAAGTACATTCACAATACTGTGCAACCACCACCTCTATCTAGTTCAGAACTTTTTCATCACCTGAGGCAGAACCTTGTACCCATCAGCAGTCTCCATTTCCCCCTCCCCCACAGTCTGCTTTCTGTCTTTATGGATTTACTGATTCTGGATATTTCATCTATTTAAGAGTTTTAAGTGTAGGGAGTTACCTGGTGGTCCAGTAGTTAGGATTCAGGGCTTTCACTGCTGTGGCCTGCGTTCAGTCCCTGTTGGGGAACTGAGATCCTGCAAGCTGCATGATGTGGCCAAAAGAAAAAAAAAGAGTTTTAAGTGCAATGTTGTTAAATGATCAGTGTAAAAAAATAAATAAATAAATAAACATTATAGGCTAGAGGATAGAAAATGTCCCCTTCCTCAATTCTCACATCCTGGAAAATAACCTTTGTTAATCACTTACTGAATGTACTTCTGGAGCTTTCCCCTCACTCCCATGTACACAAACATATATAAATTTGTTTTTAATTAGTTCATACTTGCTTTTGTCCCTTAAAGCTTGCTTTTTTGTGTCTGTTTCTATAGGTCTAGTTTACTCTTTTTTGTGGGCAGGACTTTTGAAAGTTGAGTTTTTCCTTGCAGCCATGCTAATGAGAATACCTCAGTAACCCTATGGTTTAAGCAAGACCAAGTGAGCTCAGTCGGACCTTGAAAACTTGACTGGGAGTGGGGGGGGTCTTGATTTAGATTCAAGTCAAAATGACCATCTACTTTTTTGCTTTTTGACAGGAAAGGAGATGCCAGCATCCTGTAAAAATCTAAGAAAGCCATTTCCTTCCCCATCTTTGTGAAACTCTTTGGGATTTGGCATTAAGGTGCCTTAAGCGACTCCCTTCTTTTAAGACAATTATTCTGTGGAGAGTGCAGGATACTGGCTTGTGCGTAATGGCAAAAACAAGAAATCAGGACACGAGAGATGCTTGAATTCAATTTCAGTTTCTGTTCTTAGCTATTTGCTGTGTGGCCTTGGGCAAGTCATACCACCTTTCTGTTTACCTGTATGTAAATCTAAGATATTAGACTAAACGTGCTTTGTCCTTTCAGGGATCAGATTCTGTTGGTTCCTTGGCCATTCTTAAGTGTATAACTGATTGAAATCTGAGTATTCTCACTGTAAAATGGGGATAATAACAGGGACCTAGGTCACTGAATTATTTTGTGGGACAATGAGGTAATGAACACTTAGCTCTCCTAGTAAGTCCTTGGAGAAAAATTAGGTATGCTTAGGTAATGGGCAAAGGAGAGTCAGACTGGCTTTGACCAGCTCCCCACCCTTCCCATGCTCTTTCACCACCTTTCAGCTTCCCCCATCCCTGTTTTAGGTTAGCGATTACCGTCTGTATTAGTTTCCTAAAGCTGCTGTAACAAAGTACCACAAACTGGCTTAAAACAACAGAAGTTTATTGTCTCACAGTTCTGGAAGTCGGAAGTCTGAAATCAAGGCAATGCTCACTCTGAAGGCTCTGGGGGAGATCTTTCCTTGTCTCTTCCAGTTTTTCTTGGTTGCTGGCAATCCTTGGAGCTCCTTGGCTTGTAGCTACAACCCTCCAGTCTCTGCCACAGTCTTTACATTGGCACTCTGTGTTGTCTGTGTGTTTCTGTGTGTCTTCTCTTCTCATAAGGATAATGTCTGGATTAGGGCCCACTCTAATCCAGTATGACCCATTTCCCAATAAGGTCACATTATGAGGTTTTAGATGCACTTGAATTTTGAGGGGCTCACTATTCAGTTCATTTTTTTCCCCTTTTATCTCTTGGATTGGCAATCATTAATCGGTGGACAAAGTAATTCCTAGTGAGATGGGAGTTACCCTGCATGCTGTCCCTCCTAGAGGAGTCTATACTTTCAGCTAGAACTCCAGAGAGCTGAGGCTCCTGATGGGAGGGTAGGAAGGCATGAGGCCATTTCTCTAATCATTTGTACATGACTTGAAAATAACCAGATGCATTACAAGGTTGTGAAGGCTTGGGCCTAAGTGTGCAGTGACCACCGAGATAGGAAGTGGGAGGGTCTTTGTCAGATATACATTTGCAAGGTGATTCTGCAGCTGTCCTTGTTAATTAAGATAATGCCAGGCTCTCTTTCCTATCATTCCATGCTCTTCTGGCTGCCAGAGTGTCAGCCAGGGGTGGAAATGCTAGCTCACTATAGACAGCCACCTTTCTTATTGCATGGAATTATGGGGCCTCACAGAATTATGGGACTGATGGAATTGTGAGGCCACATGGAATTGTGGGCCTGCATGGAATTATGGGGCTGCATGGAATTATGGGACTGCATAGAATTATGGGGCCACATAGGATTGTGGGTCTACATGGAATTATGGGGCTGTATGGAATTATGGGACTGCATAGAATTATGAGCCACATAGAATTGTGGGGCAGAATGGAATTAGGGGACTGGAAGAGACAGTGAGGGACCACTGCTTTCAGATGTTACTTAAAAAAACCCACAAAACCCACTAAAAAAGAGATCAATTTTATTGTTCTTTCATTAAAACCCAAATAGGAAAGAAAATAATGCTAAATTAAGAGTACATCACCCAAACAAGTGTTATCTTTTAAGACTAAAGGTTGTGGAGCCAGGCTGACTCCCCTGTACCATCCATTAACCAGCTGACTGCTCTGGGGGAATGCAGTAAAATGGGGATAGTAAGAATCATGCCTCATCGAATTAGTGAGGGGACGTGGATAAAGAAAGAAAGCCTTAGCACAGGGCCTTTAAGTGCTCAGTGAGCTAGAGCTGATATTATTTCAGACACCGTGGAGTGAGAACAGGCCCATTTAGGGTCAAGTGTGAGAGTCTGTGAAACCCATGACTGTGAAAGGAAGGTGTGTACAGCTTTTCTCCCTTGGGATCATCAGGTCTGGACCCCAGAACACACCTGCTTATCTAAGTTGCCCTTTCTGGGTCTTGCTCTTTTGCAAAACAGTGAGGCGTAGAGCCCAGACCTCCAGCAATGTCAGCTTTTTAAAAATCTTCGCACCCCTCCTGCTTCAGAGGAGCCAAAAGGCGGGAAGCCAGTGGGAGGGCTGTAGCCTGGCTTTCTCACACCCTGAGGATGACCCAGAGCATAGAAAACAGGGAGCAACCAGATTCAGCCTGGCCAGGGGGGTCAGGCCTCCAGAATTCACCAAGGCTCTTCTACTGGGGGCTGCATGTAATATTGAGCCCTGTGTTTGGTATTTTTGCTGGGCTGTGAGTGGATAGAGGGTTGATACAGGGGTGAATCCTGTCACCTAAGGAGCCAAACAAGGTACGTGTTATTCTGAGTCTGCTGCTGGTACCACCTCAGGAGAACGAAGGAGAGCAGTGAGGGGCCAGAGATCTGAGTTCCAGACACCTGTGCAAACTCTAGACTTGAAAAGTGGGTGGGTTGATCCATGCCACTTGGGGTTCCTTTTAGCCTAAAACTGACTTCTGGGTCCCTGAATCACATTTTTATCCCCACTAGTTATATAGCTAAATCAGCTTTTAAACTGCCCTTCAAAATTAAATAAACTTAAAATTTTTTCCCTATGCTTAGAACTTGTTAAATGGATGAATTCTGCAAACAGAGGATGGGGACTGTGTATCCCAACAGGAAATATGGCATAAGCCAAAAGGGATCGGCTGACATTTGTTGAGCATTTTCCACATGCCAAACACCTTCCATGTATTATGTTGCTGGCAAGGTGGGGACTGTTATTATTCCATTTCTTAGATGGGAAACTGAGACTCAGAGAGATGTGACTCGCCCAAACCATGTAGCTAATAAGCTTTTTTTTTAAAAAAAAATTTTTATTTATTTTATTATTTCTTTTGGCTGCACCAGGTCTTAGTTGTGGCATGCGGGATCTTTAGTTGCAGCTTGCGAACCCTTAGTTGCAGCATGCATGCGAGATCTAGTTCCCTGACCAGGGATCGAACCCAGGCCCCCTGCATTGGGAGTGCGGAGTCTTACCCACTGGCCCACCTGGGGAATCCCGTTAATAAGCTTTTAATCATGATGCACTATGGCAAGTGTGGTCTGTTAGTTTCCCGTGACTGCCATAACAAATGACCACAAACTTGGTGGACTGAAACAACAGAAATTTATTCTCTAACAGTTCCAGAGGCCAGAAGTCAGAAGTCAAGGTGTTGGCAGGGCTGTCCTCCCTTGGAAGGCTCTGGGGAGGATCCTCCCTTGTTCTTCCAGCTGCTGGGGGTTCCTGGTGTTCCTTAGCTTGTGGCTGTGTCACTCCAGTCTCTGCCTCTGTCTTCCCATGGCCTTATTCCTTATGTCTGTTTGAATCTCCCTCTCCGTTCTCTTATAAAGACACCAGTCGTTGGATTTAGGGTGGACCCTAAATCCAGGATTATTTCATCTCGAGATTCTTAACTAATATCTGCAAAGCCTTTTTTCCCCCCCGGAGTAAGGTCACATTCACAGGTACCAGGGATTAGGACTTGAACATAGCTTTTTTTTTTTTTAATCTTTTTTTTTTTTTTCTTGGCCACACCATGAGGCTTGTGGGTTCTTAGTTCCCCGACCAGGGGTTGAACCCGCAGTGAAAGCACGGAGTCCTAACCACTGGACTGCCAGGGAATTCCCTGAACATAGCTTTTTGCGAGACACAGTTCAGCCCAGTACAGATGGGTTTTTACAGGCAGGCACAAGATGGTTGGGCTGGAGTGGAGGCAGGGATCTTGGGAGACCTAAGGTGCATTGATGCCTGGTTGCAGGGGTCCTTACCTCTGGCCAGGAGGGACCCCTGAGACTTCTGGGTTCCCTACAACAGCAGCGCGAGCTGCTCTATGCCATGTTACTCTCCCTCTACTGGCCTGTGGTTGGTGATTCTTTCCTGATACCTGCTTCTGCTTTATTGTCACAGTGTTGGTATTTTTAGTCACAGTTATAGATGGAGTTTCTAATTATTAATGCCCCATTCTGGGGAGCAGTGGGGCCTGAATCCAGTGTTAACTGATAAAGCTCTTTGAGAGAAGTTGGCATAAGGAGGAGCAGAGGCCCAGCACATCCATTGTCTGTGGTTATCTTGTTAAGTCAAAAGCAGGGCAGTTTGCATCAGAAAGGGCCTGGTGGCCCCAGTCTTTCTCTTATAGAAAGCCTGCCCTATTCATTCCTACTCAGAAGGGTTGTATGGTATAACCCAGAGTGCTGGGCTGTTACAGGCACCCAGGCTTCCTAGTCTCTGCTTCCAAGAGCCCCAGGGAGTGTATAAATGCTAGCAGAGCCCAGGGAAGACAGTGACAAGATTCCCTCCCTTCAGCACAATTTATTTCTCAGAGAGAAAATCTCCAATTAGAATAATCTCCTCTTCCTGCAGCCTGTCACATACAGAAGAAAAATACTTCCCTGTGGGCCAGAGGCCAGAGTGCCCCCTGGTGGCCACTGACAGCCACACATGGAGAGGAACTCTGCTTCCTTCAGGAAGTGTGTGTATGAGCTCCGAGACTCAAGGATACTTGGCGAGGTCTCTTTATTAATTTTAATTATTATTTATCATTATGTATTAATTATTAATAATACTTATGCCTTCAGTAATAGTTTTTTAAGGGTTTTTTAAAAATTTAATTAATTTATTTTGGCTGTGTTGGGTCTTCGTTGCTGCGCACGGGTTTTTTATTGCGGTGGCTTCTCTTGTTGTGGAGCACAGGCTCTAGGCACGCGGGCTTCAGTAGTTGTGGTGCACGGGCTTAGTTGCTCCGCGGCATGTGGGATCTTCCCAGACCAGGGCTTGAACCCGTGTCCCCTGCATTGGCAGGCGGATTCTTAACCACTGCACCACCAGGGAAGTCCCCAGTAATAGCTTTTTTAACCAGCCATTCCTCTAAAGAGGCCTTACTTCAATGCTTGTGAGTTACTGACACCAACTCTGATACTGAAATGACAGGAAATCTTGAGACAATTCAGAAGGAAACTCAAAGCAAACCAAGGCAAGTGGGCATTATTTTCAGTCACATGCAGAGCAGTGTTTGTAAACTGGTCACCCATGGCCCAGGCCAGCCCACAGATATATGTGGCTCACAGTGTTTTTTTTTGAAATTTTCAGTCAGTTGCCAACATTTGAAATTGGAGAGATTTTGTTTTATTTTATTTTTAAGATTTTTTTTTTTGATGTGGACCATTTTTAAAGTCTTTATTGAATTTGTTACAATATTGCTTCTGGTTTTTTTTTATGTTTTGGTGTTTTGGCTGTGTGGCATGTGGGATCTTAGCTCCCCGACCAGGGATCGAACTTGCACTTCCTGCATTGGAAGGTGAAGTCTTAACCACTGGACCACCAGGGAAGTCCTGAAATTGGAGAGATTTTAAATAAAACTCTGTATCTTTGATTTCTTCTGAAAAACCAGAGATCTGGTAGGGTTCATTTCCACAGGAGATTAATAAGTTGAAATTGAGAAGCATTTGCCATCTTTAAACTGGGCACGTGGTCTCTAGTTTGCCATATGCTGCACTACTGTCTATCACTCTAAGAGTCCATTTATATTTTCCTGCTTGGTTCCTGGAGGCATTTGAGTTTGTTACCCCCCAGCATAGAGTTTGAGATTGGTATAAGGGGGCAGAAAATCCTGTGGAAGTCCTCTGCCCCCCAACCATAGGGTAAGATATATGTATATAGCTTTGGCTAGACATGGAGCATCTTCCTGAAAAGCTTTTTTCTTAATGATTGGTGTGTGTCGGGGGCAGGAAACATTATTTTTAGAAGAAAACAAACCCTGATGTATTGTGGAGGAGGGTGTGAAATTCATATGGGTTATTAAGAACTATGAAATGTCAACAAAATTTCATTCCTGTGCAGGCCCACTTTGGTCACACGAGCCTCTTCTGTGATGGGGGGGGATGTTTCAGAAAGGCTTTATAAAGGTGTTAGTGGCTGAATGGTGTTAGTTAGTTCCTCTGTCTGTTTTGCAAGGAATAGGTGGGGATGATTCACTTCTGTATTTGTGAGTCGAATGGTAAATATGAGCCCAGATTGTCTCTTGGGTGTCTTTTTTTTTTTTAATTATTTATTTATCATTTTTGGCTGCATCGGGTCTTAGTTTCGGCAAGTGGGCTCTTTGTTGTGGCGCGGGCTCTTCGTTGCAGCACACGGGCTCCTCTCTAGTTGTGACGCGCGGATTCCAGAGCACATGGGCTCTGTAGTTGGGCACGCAGGCTCTCTAGTTGAGGCACGCAGGCTTAGTCGCCACGCAGCATGTGAGATCTTAGTTCCCTGACGAGGGAGCGAACCTGCGTCCCCTGCACTGGAAGCCAGATTCTTTTTTTTTTTTTTTCTAATAAATTTATTTTATTTATTTATTTTTGGTTGTGTTGGGTCTTCGCTGGGCGTGGGGGCTTTCTCTAGTTGCAGCGAACGGGGGCTACTCTTTGATGCGGTGCGCGAGCTTCTCATTGCGGTGGCTTCTCTTGTTGCAGAGCACGGGCTCTAGGCACTCGGGCTTCAGTACTTGTGGCACACGGGCTCAGTAGTTGTGGCACGCGGGCTCTAGAGCGCAGGCTCAGTAGTTGTGGTGCGTGGGCTTAGTTGCTCCATGGCATGTGGGATCTTCCTGGACCAGGGCTCGGACCATGTCCCCTGCACTGGCAGGCGGATTCTTAACCACTGTGCCACCAGGGAAGCCCAAGGAAGGCGAATTCTTTACCACTGGACCACCTGGGAAGTCTCCTAGGTATCTTTTTAATAGTGGGGTAGGGATCAGTTGGAGACATTGCTGACATGGTTTCCTGAGGCTTTATCACTCAGTGTTACTGGTTAGGTTCGTTGTCAGATGGACCAGGTCAATGCCAGTTTTCACCCACCTCTCAGCTGTGTGACCTTGGACTATATCACTGAACCTCTCTGAATTTTACTTTCTGCTTTTGTGAAATGGGGAGAATCAGCCCTACCCCACAGATAGCATTATTTTAATGTCTAGAGCAAGCACTCAACAAATGTTCCTAAGAATGGTCATAAAATCACATCCAGCTTCATAGCCTACAATCAAGGTGTAGATGTCACTGTTCTACTCCCAGGACACACAATAGGAAGCTGTGGCTTACCCGAGGTGACGCCGGTTGTAAGTTGTAGAACCTGAACCCAGGTCTTCTGAGTCTAGAACTAGTGTTGTCCCAGGCAAAACAGCAGAAGTTTAACTAGTGAGATAGTATGTCCCCAATCTGTACTTTCTGGAACCTCTGAATCCATTCCTTAGGGAGGGACTGCCTTGCCCCACTCCTTTCTCCCCTTTTTAAAAATTGTGGTAAGATACACATAACATAACATTTATCATTTTAACCACCTTTAAGTGTTCAGTTCAGTGTCATTAAGTACATTTACATTGTTGTAGAACCATCACCATCCATCTCCAGAACTTTTTCATCTTCCCAAACTAAAACTCTGTGTCCAGAAAAAAATAAAATAAAAAAGTAAAAAAACAAACAAGAAAAGCCCCTCTATATCCATTAAATAATAACTCCCCATTTCTCCCCTCCTCCAGCCCAGCAGGCACCCTTCTACTTTCCGCTTGTATGAATATACTGCTTTAGGGACCTCATATAAGTGGAATCATATGGTACTTGTCCTTTTGTGTCAGGCTTATTTCACTGAGCGTAGTGTCCTCTAGGTTTATCCACGTTATAGCATGTGACAGAATTTCCTTCCTTTTTCAGGCTAAATAATATTCCATGGTATGTATATTATACATATTATTTATCCATTCATTCATCGGTGGACACTTGAGTTGTTTCTATCGTTTGGCTGGTTTTTGTTTTTCTTTTAATTTTTTTTTGGTGTGGACCATTTTTAACGTCTTTATTGAACTTGTTACATTATTGCTTCTGTTTTATGTTTTGGTCTTTTGGCCATGAGGCATGTGGGATCTTAGCTCCTTGACCAGGGATCGAACCCACACCCCCTGCACTGGAAGGTGAAGTCTTAACCGCTGGACCACCAGGGAAGTGCCCTGTTTTGCTGCTGTGAACAGTGTTGATATGAACATGGCTCCCTTCCCTTTTTCAGAGATGGGCCGAATGATGCAGTCGTTAAAGAGTCTTCACCCCTTACTGGCTGAGTGGTCTTGGACAATTCCCTTCATCCCTTAAGCCCTGCTTTTCTCATCTGCACTGTGGAAATGATGATAGTTCATCCCACAGGGTGGTCAGGAGGATTGGGTGAGAGCGTAGATATGAAACATTTAGTACGGTACCGGCCACAAAGCAAGCACTCAGTACTTCTTACTCTCATACGTTCATTCAACAGAACATGTGCCTGCTCTCCTCTTGACGTTGACAGTTACCCCTCACCTGGCTAGTCTCACCTACCCCAAGTGTTGACCAGGTGGGTAGAGGGCCGTGGGAATGACCCACTCAAGTGCAAGTTGTGAGAGGTACAATGTCCGCAGTGCATGTGAAAACCATAATGAAAGAACAAAGCTGATAAAAAGTTGGTTTGATTTTGTCATCATCAGGAACTGGCAATTCTAAACAATGTCAGTGATGAAATACTTCTTCCTCCAGGCACGATCCAGGGAGCGATCGTTGCCAATGCTCCCAGCCTTTGGTTGCCTCATACACTCCATGTGAATTCCACACCTGAGTTGCATTTTGTCTGTATACTTGTTTCCTTTCTGTTGTATTTCTTTTTTTTTTTTGCGGTACGCGGACCTCTCACTGTTGTGGCCTCTCTCATTGCGGAGCATAGGCTCTGGACGCGCAGGCTCAGTGGCCATGGCTCATGGGCCCAACCGCTCCGCCGCACGTGGGAGCTTCCCGGACCGGGGCACGAACCCGCGTCCCCTGCATCAGCAGGCGGACTCTCAACCACTGCGCCACCAGGGAAGCCCTGTATTTCTTTTAAAATATGCTGCATAGGTGTTAGAAAAATTGGCAACCTAACAATCCTGTTTTCCTTTATTGTAGCTGTTTCTACTGTCTGATAGGCATTTTAAAAATTATTTTTTATTAATAGACTTTATGTTTTAAAACAGTTTTATATTTTCAGAAAAATTCTGCAGATAGTATAGAGTTTCCACATAACCCCCACACTCAGTTTCCCCTGTTATTAACATCCTATGATAACAGCGTGCATTTATTACCTGTTTAATATATATATATAAATTTATTTATTTATTTATTTTTCGCTGCATTGGGTCTTCGTTACTCTGCACGGGCTTTATCTAGTTGTGGTGAGTGGGGGCTACTCTTCGTTGTGGTGCGCGGGCTTCTCATTGCGGTGGCTTCTCTTACTGCGGAGCACGGGCTCTAGAGCACAAGCTTCAGTAGTTGTGGCACTTGAGCTCAGTAGTTGTGGCTCACGGGCTTAGTTGCTCTGCGGCATGTGGGATCTTCCCAGACCAGGGCTCGAACCCGTGTCCCCTGCATTGGCAGGCGGATTCGTAACCACTGCACCATCAGGGAAGGCCCTGCGTTTGTTACTTCTAACGAACCAATACTGATACATTATTGTTAACTAAAGGCTATCGTTTATTCACATTTCCTCAATTTTTACCTAATGTCCTTTCTTCCTCCTTTTGTCTGTGATAGTTTCTCAGAGTTTGCTTGTTTTTGTCTCCCTGGACAGATTTAAGATGTACGGGTTAGGCATTTTGTAGAGTCCCTCTTCGGGGATTTGTGGCTTTATTTAAGTTATTTACTGGAGACTTACTGTAGGTTAGTCATTGTGGGAAGCTGGGGATATAGCAGTGAACCAAGACATTTTATAGATAGCATTTATAAATCATTGACATTGACTCTGGGACTTGGAGAAGGTTGTACATGCTGAGAATTGAACCCAGGCACCCCCAGAGGCCAAACTGTTGACCACGGTGTTGTTGGCCCCCTTCTGTGGGGAGAGGAAGGAGTTGTTCAGGTGGGTTTGAGGTAATAGGCACGTTTTAAAAATTTTTATTTATTCATTTTAAAAAATTATTTATTTTACTTTTTATTTTTACTTATTTATTTATTTTTTTGCTGCCGCACAGCTTGTGGGATCTTAGTTCCCTGACCAGGGATCAAGCCCGTGCCACCTGCAGTGGAAGTGTGGAGTCTTAACCACTGGACCGCCAGGGAAGTCCCAACATTTTGAAAAATCAGGCAACCAAATGATGATCATAAAAGTAGGAAAATAAGTAGATAAGTTAGAAGTGAGTTAGAGTCTTTCTGGTGAAGATTTGGGAAAGTGAGTTAAAATCATCTTCACCTACATTTATCTTCTGAGCTCTTCTGCTCTTCCTGTTAAGTGCTACTGTGCAACTTACTCTGTTCTTAAATGTCTCTGCAGGAATGTTTTGTACAATCCAAAAATTAATGGTCGAGGTAGGCCGGTAACGAATAGGCCAGTAACATATCTGTGTCCATCCCTAAACACCTTTTTATGGCATGTTGTGGGTGCAGCCAAAAAACCCATGTGTGACATGGTCATGCGGCAGGTAGTCTGGTGCCAGAGAGCAGGGTTCAGGGGCTCTGTCCTCCTGGTCTGGGGCGGCATCAAAGTCCTTTGAGCATTTCTGAACCTTGGTTGCCTCACCAATAAGTTAGGGATGATTCAGTGGAGTGACATCTTACACCTTGATGAGATTCTAAAGTTAGCAGCAGACAAGGCCAAAATCTGGTAGAGTCAGGATTGCCCTGAAAAACCTTGAAACCACCCACAAAGGAGTGAACACAAAGTGCCTGTGTGGGAGACCCTCACACAGTCTGGCAGTATGTCCATCACAGCCCATTTTTCTGCCAGCACATGGCTAGCAGACTCCAAGCTTAGTCAGACCAGATTGAGTATCTACTTGTGTTTAGGGCCCTTGATACAAAAAACAATGACATGTCTTTACACACCAGGGTGAGAATACACATGGCTTGCCGACTGATGGAAAACCAGAGGCAGGGCTCATGGGTGAGATCTCGTGGTTGCTTTTGTTTCTCTGAGTACATAGCTGAATTGTGTACATTAGAGGATCAGTTGGGTCACTGCCCAGCCCCCTCCGAGAGGACTTGGTAAGGATTAAATGAGGTTGGGTCCATGAGAGTCCCTGGAGCTCTGGACCAATGTTTGGTGTCAAAAGTATGATCAGTGAGTGATACATTCATGCAAGTCATAGGGAGGTATGTGATTTGCTTTTAAAAATTTTTTTGGAGAAGGGGATGTTCTGTGTTTTGTGGATGCTGGGGAAGCCTGGCTGCTTGGTTTCTATTGAGTGTGTGGGTATTGGTGGAGTTGGGGGGACAGGCAGTGACTCTGCAGAGACTCTGCTGGGTAAGGTGCAGCCTCCAGCCCCCTTCAGAGACATCCCCTCTACCCTAGGCTAATATGGCTGCTTTGTTTCACCACAGAATGTCCTGAAGGAGCACGCGGATGACGACCCCAGTCTGGCCATCACTGGGGTTCCCGTAGTCACTTGGCCAAAGAAGACTCCAAAGGTAAGACACAGATGGCTCACAGCTGGGAGACCATAAATCCACTGCTTTTTCACATCTCCTGTAAGATGAATGTTGGCAGCCTTTCAGGGGAAATTCCTGGGAGAGGGCACCCCATTTAAGATGAATGGTGTTGATGACTTGTTCATTGCAACTTTTTTTTTTTAAAACGGATCATTTTCCCTAGCTGTGGAAACTTCAGGCACTGCCCCCTG
Organism: Aethalodelphis obliquidens; assembly: GCF_003676395.1. Classification (NCBI taxonomy): domain Eukaryota; kingdom Metazoa; phylum Chordata; class Mammalia; order Artiodactyla; family Delphinidae; genus Aethalodelphis; species Aethalodelphis obliquidens. Next base: position 16,464,490 of record NW_020837972.1, on the reverse strand, counting down.
GTGGTCACTCAGAAAACTGGGGAAGTGATGCCTCACCTTTCTTCCTTTCCTCCCCTCCTTTATTCTATATTTCCTTCCCTTGACCTCTAGCTGCTTTTTGGGCTGTTTTCTCCTCTTCTGAAAGTAGTTTTTTTCTCTTTCTAAATGGGTTGATGCTGGGGAATTCCCTGGCGGTCCAGTGGTTAGGACTCCGCGCTTCCACTGCAGGGGGCACGGGTTCGATCCCTGGTAGGGGAACTAAGATCCCACATGCCTTGCAGTGTGGCCAAAAAAAGAAAACAGGGTTGATGCTCACCATGAAAAATTTGATCAAACAGGAAAGGACAAAGATGCTGGGAAGAATAGTAGTGACGTCACTGAGAACTTACCAGGGGCAGGTTGCCTTGCCTAGTGCTCTGCATCCCCTGTCTTATTTAGACTCCAGCAATCCTGTGGGATAGACACTTGTGATTTCTTTTACAGATAAGGAAACTGAAGCTTAAAAAGACGAAGTTACTTGTTAGGTTACTTGGCAGAGCCAAGGATGCAAAGGTCAGTCTAACAGCAGAGACCAAACTTCCAACCAGTGCCCTACCTCGGCTGCACCACTTTCTTGAGCAAGTTATATAAGCTCCCAGAACCTTACTTTGCTCATTTGTAAAAAGGGGTTATACCAGTACGTACTTCAAATGGTCATTGTGAGGACTAAACAAGATAAGGCATGCAGAGTCCGTAGGACAAGGGCTGATTCATGGTAAGTGCTCTAAGTGTCAGTTGTAACCTAAGCAGCCTTCCTGTTGATGGGTATTTTGCTAATTTCTGATTTTTTTACTATTATAAAAAACACTGAGAGGAACTTTCTAGATCTCTACTGTCCAAAAGGGTAGCCACTAGTCATATGTTGCTATTGAGCACTTGAAATAAGGCAAGCCCAAATTGAGAGGTGCTGTCAGTGTAATATACACAACAGATTTCAAAGACTCAGTCCAAAAAAGAACAGTGCACAGTGCACAGTGCCAACTTAATTTATTTTTTATATTGATTGCCTGTTGAAATTAGGGTTGCCAGATTTGAAAAGGAAGCCCATTTAAATTTGAATTTCAGGGCTTCCCTGGTCTTGCAGTGGTTAAGAATCCGCCTGCCAATGCAGGGGACACGGTTTGAGCCCTGGTCCGGGAAGATCCCACATGCTGCAGAGCAACTAAACTCGTGCACCACAACTACTGAGCCTGCGCTCTAGAGCCCACGAGCCACAACTACTGAAGCCACGTGCCACAACTACTGAAGTCCGTTTGCCTAGAGCCTGTGCTCCGCAACAAGAGAAGCCACGACAGTGAGAAGTCTGCACACTGCAACGAAGAGGAGCCCCCACTCGCTGTAACTAGAGAAAGCCCCCGCGCGGCAACAAAGACCCAACACAGGCATAAAATAAATAAATAATAAATAAATTTATTAATTAATTTGAATTTCAGATAAACAGCAGATACCTTTTTTTACTATAAGTATATCCCATATAGTGCACGTGATATACTTATGGTAAAAAGAGTTTTTGTTCTTTATCTGAAATGTAATGGGGCATGCTGTATTTTTATTTGCTAAATCTGGCAACCCTAGTTGAAATGATCAAATTTTGGATATATTAAACAAAATGGATTATTAATATTCACTTCACCTGTTTCTTTTTACCTAGTAAAATGTGGCTTCAAAAAAATTTTAAAGTACATATGTGGCTCACATATTTCTATAGGACAGTGGTGTTCTGGGTTATTCATTTCACTTTTGTTTGATTATCTTCTTAGGGTATATTCTTTTTCTTGGCCACGCTGTGCGGCTTGTGGGATCTTAGTTCTCTGACAAGGGATTGAACCCGGGGCCACGGCAGTGACAGCACCGAGTCCTAACCACTGGACCGCCAGGGAACTCCCATTAGGGTATATTCCTAAATGTGGGATTGTTAATGGGGAAAGTATTTGTGGGTATTGAATCTAATTCTCTTTGAAGCTTAGTGGGAACTGAGGTGGCCATAGAAATGAAAAGGAGTTGCCTGCACATCTGCCTTTAGCTCCCCAATCTGTGGATGTTGAGTGGGGTTCTAGAGTTGACTTTCCCCTACATGGGCCATAAATATAAATGTCATTTATCAGACCACAAACTGTGCTTGCAGACACAGCAACTTGAAATAGCCCAGCCAGGTCCCATGGCTGCTTTGAACCTGCAGAGGAAATGGTGGCTTTGCCTTGCTACCGCCTTCTTCCCTCCTAGCTGAGGAATTGCTCCACAGGACAGATTAGGGTTTATAGAGGGCATGGGCTTGGCTTTTTTTTTTTTAATTTAAATTTTATTTATTTTTTTATACAGCAGGTTCTTCTTAGTTATCCATTTTATACACATTAGTATGTACATGTCAATCCCAGTGTCCCAGTTCATCCCCCTACCCTTCCCCCCGCCACTTTCCCCACTTGGTGTCCATACGTTTGTTCTCTACATCTGAGAGCATGGGCTTTTAAAGAAACACACTTGCCACTACTCACTGTAGTCTCAGAATTAATGGAGGGGTCCAAACCAGCCTCTGGGGGAAATCACTTCAGGACCACAAATGTGCCCTGTCTGGAGTCACTTAGCCCACTCCTCAGGGGCTTCTAGGCATTTTTTTTTAAAAAAGAAAGCTCTGCCCCTTCTCCTCCCAAGGCCTGGAAACAGGAAGCTGGCTTCTGGTGGGAGTAGCCCTTATTTAAGATTCCCTTGGAGGACTGGTTTATAAGCACTGGTCTGTACATAAGTTGGGCGTGGATGGTATCAACACTGGTGGGAGAAATTGGAGCCCTTAGGCTGGTTGGGAAAGAGTGGGGGAGGGAGAAGTAAGAGCCTTTGACATTTAACAGTGCTTGTGGGGTGCCAGGCTTTTTTTTTAAACACCTTATAATGAAACAAATAGAACTCACATACCTTACAGTTCTCCCACTTAAAGTGTACGATGAAAATGTTTTTAGTATGTTGAAAATATTTAGAGTTGTGCAACCAACACCACAGTCTAATTTTGGAACGTTTTCATACCCCCTTAAAAGAAGCCCCATTAGCGGTCAGTTCCCACTCCCCCAAGCCGCGCCTCCCCCAGCTGCTGGAAACTTTGTCTCCATGGATTTGCCTATTCTGGACATTTCATATAAATAGAATTGTACAGTATGTGGCCTTTTGTGACTGACTTCTTTCACTTAGAAGAACGTTTTCAAGGTTCATCCAAGTTATATATCTTTCAGTATTTCATGCCTTTATAGGGTTGAATAATATTCTACTGTATGGATACACCACAGTCTGTTTAGTCATTCATCTGTCAATGGGCATTTGGGCTGTTTCTACCTTTTGGCTATTGTGATTGATGATGCTATGAACATTCATGTACAGGTTTTTATGTGAACATATGTTTTCATTTCTCTTGGGTAGAAACCTAGGCATAGAATTGACTAGTCAGATGGTAGCTCTACATTGAAGTTTTTGAGGAACTGCCTGTTTCTCAAAGTGGCTGCAGCATTTTCTATTTCTCCCAGCAATTATAAGAGTTCCAGACTTCTCCACATCTTTGCCAACACCTATTATCTGTCTTTCTTTTTTTTTTCAAAAGCACATTCTCTGCATTCAAATACCTTATTCTTTTTTTTAAAATTACTAATTAATTTATTTTTGCCGTGTTGGGTCTTTGTTTCTGTGCGAGGGCTTTCTCCAGTTGTGGCAAGTGGGGACTACTCTTCACTATTGCGGCCTCTCTCGCTGGGGAGCACAGGCTCCAGACGTGCAGGCTCAGTACTTGTGGCTCACAGGCCCAGCCGCTCCGGGGCATGCGGGATCCTCCTAGACCAGGGCTTGAACCTGTGTCTCCTGCATTAGCAGGCAGATTCTCAACCACTGCGCCACCAGGGAAGCCCTATCTGTCTTTTTGATTAGAGCCATGCAAGCACAATCATTTTCTTTTTAATTTAGTTAGTTTTCTATAAATTATTTGAAGTTTATTGTATGAGTTTGCAAGGGCCGCTGTGACAACGTATCTCAGACTGAGTGGCTTAAATGACAGAATATTAATTTTCTCACCGGTCTGGAGGCCAAAAGTCTGAGATCACGGTGTTAGTTGGCAGGATGTATTTCTTTCTTTCTTTCTTTCTTCCTTCCTTCCTTCCTTCCTTCCTTCCTTCCTTCCTTCCTTCCTTCCTTCCTTTCCTCCCTCCCTCCCTCCCTCCCTTCCTCCCTTCCTCCCTTCCTTCTTTCTTTTTTTCTTTCATAGAGCTGAAGAGTCTTTTTTTAAAAAAAATATTTATTTATTTATTTATGGCTGTGTTGGGTCTTCGTTGCTGTGCGTGGGCTTTCTCTAGTTGTGGCGAGCGGAGGCTACTCTTCGTTGCGGTGTGCAGGCTTCTCATTGTGGTGGCTTCTCTTGTTGAGGAGCATGGGCTCTAGACACATGGGCTTCAGTAGTTGTGGCACGTGGGCTCAGTAGTTGTGGCACGTGGGCTCAGTAGTTGTGGCTTGTGGGCTCTAGAGCTCAGGCTCCGTAGTTGTGGCACATGGGCTTAGTTGCTCTGTGGCATGTGGTATCTTCCCGGACCAGAGCTCGAACCTATGTCCCCTGAATTGGCAGGCAGATTCTTAACCACTGTGCCACCAGGGAAGCCTGGCAGGATATATTTCTTCTGAGGACTCTTTCCTTGGCTTGTAGATGGCTGTTGTCTCTGTGTCTTCACACGGTCTTCCCTTTGTGTGTGTCCTAATCTCCCCTTCTTATAAGGACACCAGTCATACTGAATTTGGGCTCACCCTAACGACCCCATTTTAACTTAGTTACCTCATTAAAGACCTGTCTCCAAATACAGTCACATTCTGAGGTTCTGGGGGTTCAGACTTCAACATATGGATTTTGGGAGGACACAATTTAAGCCCATAACATGTATTATAAATTATACAAAAAGGAATAAATAACATAATAATGAATACCATGACTCCCCCTGCCCCGACTCAGCTCTAGAAATAAATTATTGCCAGTATAACCAAAACCCCCCTGGGTATTCCTTCTAAATGTGTGCAACAGTTTTTAGATTTTATTTAATTCTTACATCGAGGCTGGGAGGGGGTTAGGATTGTCTTCATGATACAGCTGAAACTGGGGACTCAGAGAGGTAGGCTGGTAAGCCTGGGGCCACACAGCTTGTGAATCTAAGGTGTTCATCCCCAGATGTGTCCCTGCGCCTGAGGAACTCAATGAAACGTGGTGGAGGTCAGGGGGAGGGGAGGCTGGCTGCTATATTTATGCATTTCCTGGCTGGTGGGGTTAAAAAGTTAACAGGAAGGGAAGAAGTAAGTAAACGACTGACTGCCTGGGCCGCCCGGGGTCTCTTGATTCCCAGGTTTGCAGTCGGCTTCCTCCCAATTTGATGCAGGTTGGGTTGAAAGATCAAGGGTGCTCATTGAGGCTGTCAGGATGCAAAGTCGGGATCGGTACTGGGTCTGGCTCAGGTTACTTAAGCAATTAATGCTAAATGATGATTAGCAAGAAATGCTTTGATCTCCCACCTTGCCTCCCGGAGAAGAAAGTCCCTTTCTGGAACTGATTAGGTGCCGTGAGGTCATTTCTGATGTGGTGTCTTTCAAATCAAAGATGCTACTGAATCACCCTCTGTCACAGTTCCCCTGATTGGCCGTTTTCCCCAGTAGTGATGGATTTGTTTTGATCCGTCTGTACTCTGGCCCCTTCCTTTTATGACCAAGGTAGGATTTGGGGGCCTGTCTGTGACCTTAGAACCAAGCTGAGGGAACTGAACTTCTTTGAGGCCCGACTTCTGACCTCAGCCTTATTAGCAATTGACCTTCTGCCCACCAGCCAGACGCTTGTACTCAGCCAGCTTGTGGGTTGGTTCCCAGAGAAGGGAACCGAGGAAGGAGGTGAGATGAAGCTTTCCTGGAAAGCGAGCATGTTGATGCATTTGCTTCTTAATCTCTAGTGGCCAAACCAGGCTGCCTCTTGAATTTCAATTATTGGCAGTTTTTCCTGAGTGGAAGAGCAGAGAGGCTGGAGAGTATACCAGTAAGAACCCTGACGGGGACATGGGGACAGCCCTCTTCAGCAGTTAGTGGATCAGCTCCCTCACGGGGACGTCACAGGAACCACAGGAGGAAGTCACACACACACACCTGATGTCTGTGTCACCCTCAGTTCTGCTTTGTTTCTCTTCCCCTTCCTCCACACTTGGTCATTCAGATCTGGGAGGCCTGAGAAGTCTGGGGTCCCCTGGGAGTGACACGCAGCCTTTCCCTGAAGGACAGGCACATAAGTCTGTAAAAGAGGCCCCCATGTACTTCCTGTTCCCACTCTGCCCTGCTCCCAGCTCCTGTCTCCCCCGAGTAATTAAGCTGATGATGTACAGTTGAGGAGGGAGGATGACTGCCATTTATAGTTGCCTCCTCAAGGCCAGATAATTTTCTAGAAAGGCAGTGTGGCCTAGCGAGGACCAGTCCTCAGGATGGTGGCATCTGCTTCACCTGGGGAACGTTTCTGTTTTTTGTTTTTTTTTTTTGCGGTATGCGGGCCTCTCACTGTTGTGGCATCTCCCATTGCAGAGCACAGCCTCCGGATGCGCAGGCTCAGTGGCCATGGGCCCAGCCGCTCCGCGGCATGTGGGATCTTCCCGGACCGGGGCACGAACCCGTGTCCCCGGCATCGGCAGGCGGACTCTCAACCGCTGCGCCACCAGGGAAGCCCCTGTTTTTTTTTTTAATACAGTTTCCTGGGCCCTACTGAGACACTCTGATGCAGTAGGGGTGGGTGGGACCTGGGAATCTGCACTTTCTAAATGCTTCACAGGTAATTCTCATGCACAACTAGGGTGAACTCTGGGGTCAGATGCACCTGGAGATTGACTCTTGGCTCGGCCACTTACTAGTCGTGTGGTCGTGGGCAAGTCTGAGGCTTAGTTTATTCATCTGTAAAAAGGGCCGATAGTGCCTTTCTTACAAGTTCGCTGTGAGAGGCTCTGTAAAATACCTCTATAGTAGCCTATCAGTCAGTGATAGCAATTATACTTTTTCATAATTATGGTTTATAAGTAAACAGTAATCCTGAATCTGCTCACCCAGAAGGCAGAAATAGAAGACACTGAAGGAGGAGATGGATCAGAAGGAGGTGATTGGTTTAGAGTCATTTCCTATCCCTAAATTATTATTGGCTGGGACAAACACTGAATCTCAAGTAAGGGCCTCCTGAATGGCTTAATTGCGCGGAAGTAGTCACAGCTGGCGTTTCCTGCGATGGGGCTGGTTTAAGAAAGTGTTTATCCTTTAGGTCCTCCACACTCTATCCGAGGGAGAAGTCCTAGGCCTGTGAGCGGGAGGGTAACTGTTGTCTTAGAATGTGCTGAAAGAGGCCTCATGAGAGGCTGGTGGGAGAACGGGAACAGGAGATGCTCAACAGGTTGGGGGAGGCCGACAGCAGGGACCACAGGGCCAGGATAGCAGAGAGTGGACAGCGGGGAGGGTGTAGTGAGGGGAGCAGACAACAGTCTGGGACCCTGTCTGGAATCCCCAGGGCTTCCTGAAGTGACAGCTAAGTCATTTGTGGAGTTTGGAAGCCGGCAGTTTCCCAGGAGTGTAGGCAGCAGAAACCCCTGATCAAAGAATACCCACAAAAGATGGTCTGCTCAATTCTGGGTAATGTTATCTCCAACATCAGCAACAGAAAAATCCCATTGAAAGAAGATTGTTGGCGGTCAAGGGATGCCACGGTTTCTTACAAGCTGAGACCCAGGTCTGACCAGTTATTTGAGCTTGGATTCCAAAATCCTTAGTGTCTGAACCATATGACAAGGATCCCATCAGGGCCCCCCTTTTTTCAGTGGTGTGAACTGAAGCCAGAAAGTGGAAGTTTGTAGAGTCACCACACATGAGATCCAGGCAGGAGAGAACAGTAACCTTCCCTGATGGCTTTTTTTAAAAATAAATTCATTTATTTATTTTTGGCTGCATTGGGTCTTTGTTGCTGTGCACAGGATTTCTCTAGTTGTGGTGAGCTGGGGCTACTCTTTGTTGTGGTGCGAGGGCTTCTCATTGCGGTGGCTTCTCTTGTTGCGGAACATGGACTCTAAGGGCGTGGGCTTCAGTAGTTGTGGCATGCGGGCTCAGTAGTTGTGGCACGCGGGCTCAGTAGTTGTGGCACATGGGCTTAGTTGCTCCGTGGCATGTGGGATCTTCCCGGACCAGGGCTCGAACCCGTGTCCCCTGTGTTGGCAGGCAGATTCTTAACCACTGCACCACCAGGGAAGTCCCCTGATGGCTTTTTGTAGATAGAGTCTTAACCGTCTTCTACCTGTGTCTTTGCATTGTCTTCCTTCTGTATGTGCCTGTGTCCAAATTTCCTCTTTTTATAAGGACACCAGTCATATTGGATTAGGGCCCTAATGACGTCATTTTGACTTGATCATCTCTGTAAAGACCCTGTGTGTAGGGGCTTCCCTAGTGGCTTCCCTGTGTCTAAATATGGTCACGTTCCGAGGTGTTGGGGGGGGTAGGACTTCATCATGTGAATTTTGGGGCAGACACAATTCAGCCTGTAAACTTGTCACACCTTCAGTGACTCTCCATCTTCTTTATTTTTTAAAAAAATTATTTATTTTTATTTTTGGCTGGGTTGGGTCTTCATTGCTGTGCACGGGCTTTCTCTAGTTGCGGCGAGTGGGGGCTACTCTTCGTTGTGGTGCGTGGGCATCTCTTTGCGGTGGCTTCTCTTGTTGCGGAGCACGGGCTCTAGATGCGCGGGCTTCAGTAGTTGCAGCACGCGGGCTCAGTAGTTGTGGTGCACGGGCTTAGTTGCTCTGCGACATGTGGGATCTTCCTGGACCAGGGCACAAACGCTTGTACCCTGCATTGTCAGGCGGATTCTTAACCGCTGCGCCACCAGGGAAGTCCCTCCATCTTCTTTAAAGTCATCTCCCAAATACTTACCCTGGCCTTGAGGTCCCATGACCCCAGATGTCGCTCTGCCTTAGAATCTCGTGCTGGCTTCTCTTCTCTACATTGCAGGGGAACTGAATTACTCCATATTTTCCATCTTCTTGACAGTCTTGGCCTTAGCTTATACTGTTCTTCTGGGAATGCCCATCTTATTTTGCCACATACGAATTCTCTCCGTCTCGAGGCCCAACCTAGTTCCTTCTTTGCCAGGAAGCCTCCTGAGCTGGATGTCTTCTAGCTGTGCCTCCAGATCCTCTCCAGGCTCCTCAAGCCTTCTGTGCGGGCTGCATCAAAGAGATTCCTTGCATCTCTGGCTTTTGGTTGGGCTCAGCCTAGGGAGGGAGGTACCAGCAGGAGATGGGAAGACAGGAGGAGAGAGAGGCTGGGGTATTTATTCCCCCAGCTTTCTCCCTATGGGATCATTGCAGGTTGGCTGTCTCCTTCCATTGGGGACCACGGCTCCTATTTCTTGTCCTTCTCCAGCTTTTCTCTCTGAATTTCTGGTAACAAAGGGAGGTAATGGCTCATCACTGTCCTCAGGCTTGGGATGCATCACCATGCCTTGCTGGCTTCCGTTAACCCCACTTGTACTCTGCAAATTGAGCCTCTGTTAAACTCCCCTCCATGACCTGGTGTGAGGGTGCCAGGATGCCATCCATTTCCTGTCAAGATCCTGACTGGTAGATAGACTTACCCCATTTCTCCCTCTGCTGGACATCCACATTCTACTCTGCATTTTGTTGCATATCTGTGTTAAGCTTCCGTTATCTTCTTGAGATGGCAGCTCATCTTATTAATTTTTTCTTTATCCATTTTTGTATCCTGTCATGCAAGATTGCTCCCAGAAAATGTTTATTGAATGAATGAGCTTGATAGCAAAGTTTCCCCAGAGCTTCTAAAAGATGAAGTTGTATTCATCAGTTCATTCTGTTTGTCCTCTTTCACCTGCTCTGCAAATGCCTCTGAGTCATCTCGTTGGTGAGAATAAGTTTCTCTCCTTACTTTAATTTGTGTGTCCCAGTCCCAGCCAACTGTTAAAAGAACGGTAAATAGAAGAGAACTAAGAAGGGCTCTTGGTAGTCCCTGGACCCTTTTGTCCCTCACATTTAGGCACCTCCCTTTATCCTCCTGACTTAAAAAGATCTTATCTCTCACCTGGAATTTTTCAGCCATCATCTGTATCATTTTAGAACCACTTTATTGGAACTTTAAGACAGCGTTCAGCTGAAATAACCTGTAATTAAAGTCTGCAGCCCAGGATTTCTTTCTTAGTCTGATAACCTGCTCGGCTGTCTGTGTTAATAATGCCAAAGACAAATTTTTGGAAAGCAGTTGAGATATTGAGGGCTCCTGCCTTTGGTGCAGTAATTAGAAAGCCAAGCAGGCACTGTAAGTGATTGCTTGCCATTATCATGGTTATATTTCTGGAACAATGGTCTATCCTTCAAAATTTTCTTTTTGTCAAATGCCATTGTATATTTCCTATTTTAAAGGAGAATACTTGATCATTGACATTGGGAATAAGTTGTCATGTTCTCCCCGCCACACTCACTACCCTGCCTCTCTAATTTGGCTTTGTTAGGACAGTGGATATGTGTGCAACCAAATGATGTTGTGAGATAATCTGCTGCTTCCCATATTTGGGTGATCTAGAGAAAAAAGGGGCACAGTTATGTGAACACAGGTGAAACGTTTGCATTATTTAAGTTTGATTCTTGTTACAAAGGTGGGAAGGGGAAGTATATTTATTGGGACAAGGGGAACTTTATACGCAAAGAAAGTAGGTGGGAAGTGAAAGCAATAGTAAAACCTGCTCTCAACCACTGAACTTCTCCACCAATGAATGTAAAGGACTAAACAGCAAAGCACTTTGCAGGAGTGAAGAGATAGTCTCACTTATAAGATTGATTATTGTTGTTGTTGTTATTTAGATTCATTTCTCTCCTAGTTAATGTTTATGGTACAAGATGGCAGGAGGGGCTGGGTTGGGGACTGCCCTGAGGAAGCTTGTTGATTTGAATGTTCCCAATTGATTGATTCTTCTGCAGGAGGGTTTGACCTTGTTTTTTGTTTATATATAGTAGTTTGTATCTGCTTATCCAAAACTCCTAATTTATCTCTCCACCCTCCTTTCCCCTTTGGTAACCATAAGTTTGTTATCTATGTCTGTGAGTCTGTTTCTGTTTTGTAAATAAGTTCATTTGTATCATTTTTCAGATTCCACATATAAGTGATATCATGTGATATTTGTCTTTCTGTTTGACTTA